>NC_140967.1:81623813-81643813 GCF_056783735.1 Eptatretus burgeri
CAGTGTATGAAACTAAAAGCAATGTATTTTTAAAACACAGATTTTTATGGCGTTATTTAACATAACAGGTTTGGGACCTATCAAAGAACCGTTGGGAACTAGTTCTTCAAACAGAATTATCCAACCAAATTTGGAGAACAGCTGAGCTCACTCATGAAACTGAAAGAACGAATTGCACAAAAAGATCAACAGGAAAGCCAGAAGTTGCTGAACAAATTCCACGCAGGCAGCAAATCTCTTGTTGTTGATTTTGATCAGTTCATCCTCGAGAATAGTAGCAGGAGTGAGACATTAAAGTACTGGGACACTTTCATTCAACTCATGTAAATACTGGAGAATCTCATTCGCAGTGATCGTGAAGGTAACTGGATTCTACACAAACAGACTGTCCAAGCCTTACTATCTATCTTTGCTGCCTTTGATTCAACTAATTATCTGAGGTGGTGCTCACTCTATCTCGAGGACATGCACAATCTTCCAGAAACAGCTCCTGAGGTACACCAGTCATTCATGGAGGGTAAGTTTGCTGTGCAGCGAATAAAAGGTCACTTCAAAGCAGTTGGAGCAGACATGGCCCTGGAACAGACCATCAACAAGTCCCAAAAAGGTACTTTGGGCATAATTGGCAATTCTAGAAAGAAACAGTTTGTGGCAATGTGGGAGTTCATCTACCATGAGATGCTAGCCATAAGTAGCCTCCATCGAGAGATTAGTGGGGTAAATATCACTGCTTATGACTCTGTTGTCAATCACAATTTCAACAAGAGTGAAACGACCAGCTCAGAGAGGAATGTACAAGCAATCATGGATGTAATTGAGAGGAATGAGAACCCATTCCAAATTGCACCCATGGAATTGAAACTCCACAATATCCTCACCCAAGAGGTGATGACAGATGATATCCGTACTCAGCTGCTGAAGGTGAAAGATATCGGTTCTGCAGCATATAACATGTTCTGAAAGCAGCGTCTGGTAGAAAAGACCTTGCGGTTATCTTCGACGATTCACCGAACAAATCTGCAGACCTTTATGAGCATCCACAAGACAAAAAAGGATGGAAAAGCCAAGGGTACATTGGTGACCCAGAAAGAACATAGCTATCAGCAACATCTGGTGGAAGTTGCACAGGCATGGGGAAGCTCAATGGAAGACCTACTACAATACAGTGTGACACCGTCATCATACTTGTTTGATCCTGAGGGAATGATGAAGAAAGCTGTCAAAAGTGCACTTGTTCAGGAATTAGAGAAGTCCCTTGGTAAACAGAATCAGAAAGAACCATCCACGGCAGACAATGTACAAACAACATTCATCGCTGATATGATGGCCAATGTGAGCAACATGAACGCCCAGGAGGCTAACACCTTTGGCGAATTCTGTGTGAATACACTGAACTATATTCACAATGCTGCAAAGGGTGCCAATCAAATTGACGTCGTGTTTGATTCCTACGTGGAAATGTCAATCAAAGATTCTGAAAGGAAACGACGCCAAACGATTGCTCCTATCGAGCTAAACATGATCAACCTGGAAACACCCTTACCTGTTGAAATGAACAGGTTTTGGTCATCAGGTCACAACAAGCAAAAACTTCAGATGTTGCTTCATCAGCAGGCCATTGAACAAGCCACCAATGCAAAGTCAAAGGTTAAATTGTATGCAAGCCACATAAAATGGGAAACAGCAGTACCATGCCACTTAGCAGATAGCGGGAATTCTTCTGTAGTCCCAGAGCTATGCTTTGATATAGAAGAGGCAGATGGCCGAATTGTTTCACACGCAATGCATGCTGTAAAACATGGAACTCGCAGAATTGTGGTGCTGTCTCCGGATACTGATGTATGCATATTGATGATGTACTACTGGAAAGTATACCAGTCAAATGGTCTTCAAGAACTGTGGGTCAAGGCTGGTGTAGGCGATTCAACACGTTACATTTCCATACATGCACTGGGTTTGACGGTAGGAGCAGACTTGTGCAAAGTATTACCTGCTGTACATACCTTAACTGGATGTGACTACACAAGAAAGGTGGGAACGAAACCGGCAGCCTTGAAAGTGAACCCTGCTCCGTACTTGAAGGGATTCGGATTGAATGCTAATGATCCGAACATAGACACTTTACTCGAAAGGAGTGAAGAATACCTTACACAGGTACTAAAAAAGGGAACCACCTGCAAGACGATGGATCAGCGAAGGATCCAAATCTACCATTCAAGAAAGGGCGTCTGTCTTGAACAACTTCCACCTACAAGCCATGCCATTAGGAATCACATTCTTAGATCATTCTATGCAACGTATCAGATGATATCTCTTCTGGCCGAGCCAAACACTCTTCAGCCGACCTCATATGGGTTCAAAGAAGACGATGATTTACTTGTACCAGAAATAGGAACATGTCCAATCCCAGAGGAGTATGTGATGCAATGCAATTGCATGAAGTGTACAACCTACAGATGTGGATGTAGAAGCAATGGACTACCATGCTGCAGATTCTGCAAATGCCAAAGCAAACAGGAGCAGGATAAGACATCAAGTTGTAAGAATCCAGCTGGGTGTGCCTGAGTGTTGGGCCATTGCACATACTTTACTACATGTACGACCTACCTACAGGCATCAGCTGACTGTTCATGCACAAATATCAACATGACGCAAGGTTTAGTCGTTCAAACAAACGGGTATGAAACAAAGTTCTGTATATGCTCCCTTTCTCTGATACGCAGTTATGGGTCTAATGTGCATGTAAACATGTGAAATGAATATCATTTTCATTTTCATCATTTTCATGAAAATAGATATGGAAAACTGAGTTATTATGATTCATAACGAATAATCTTATGATTTCTAATCATTTAATTAATCATAGTTTGCACAGCAAGATGTCGAGGCTTCCTTGTATTTCAACTACCAATGGAAGCAAGAAATCTATGTCATTAATTATTTATGCAATTTATTTAATTTATAATTCAATGTAAATTTATTGTAATTTATATTTTTAACTTTAGAGACAACAAGCCGGTAGGCGACGAGGAATCCACTAGGATCGAAGCGCTGGATAGGATGCTTTTCATTCTGACCGATCCACCAACGAAGATTCATTGTCAAGACGTATTGGTTCACATACAATTGTTCCTTTGCCTGGCAAGATTTTTTCTATTGCGTATTTTGCCAACTGACACTCCTCACAGGACTACCATTTGAAAAATAAAACCTAAATCAAAAATCGGCTCGAGTAAATTTTCTAAATATCTCGAAGTGTTTAATTCCGAAGTCTCATTTCTCCACATTCAAAACTGGAGGGCTAGTATTGAAAATAGTGAACGTAGGTCGAGAAAAAGTATTTTTTCGAATTTTGCGTATTTCAGCCCCGACACCCTTGGTGATCGAATCTGGAAAAATGCTGCGGTTCAATTTTGTAGTTGTTATTAAACTCTATCCATACACCGAATTTGAACGTTCCGCCGTCGACGGTTTCCGAGGTCAAGGTCACGTAACATATTCCCTGGTTCACCACCTTTCCGCATTCGGAGGGCTGCCATTCGAAAACTAAGAGAGATAGAGGAACGTTATGCTGTCGCGATAACTAGATGGGGATGCAAGGACTGGCAGGAGTTGGTCCGGTCACTCTACCTATCATAGAAGCCGCGCTACGTCAGTTACCGTTTGGGTTCTTAAAACGCGGTTTTTCGGCCGCTGCATAGCAACGGGTGGTTGCTTAGAAACGAAACTCAAACACGCACACTCCCAGCTCATATGGCACCTATTCGCCAAGTTTCATCGAAATTGGTTTGCTGGTTTGTGCTGTGGAGCCTCGCGTTGCAGACACACACACACACACACACACACACACACACACACACACACACACACACACACACACACACACACACACACACACACGCACACACACACAGACGGAAAACCCGACAATAATGGATATCTAGCGAATCCCAATAAATCTATTCATCAATGAGCATTGTGTGTCTGAAGTGTTGGCTTCTTGGCTGTTATTCAGTTTTCATGAGAACTTCGTCAGAACCTTAACCGTCATGTGACATCACTCATTTACATACTTAATGTAATTAAGTTAATTAATTAATGGGAATTAACTTAACTAAAGGTAGTTAAAGACAGGTCAGTGCATCTAATCTGATGGTTCATTTGTATTCCTGTGCAAATTGGTTGCAGTTACAGCTCTTTGATATGTCCCCAACCTGTTACGTTAAATAACGCCATAAAAATCTGTGTTTTAAAAATACATTACTTTTAGTTTCATACACTGAGCTTTAGAAAGGTACTGGCTGTCTATCTTTTCAGTACCTGAAAGGTACTGGATTTCAGCGGGATTTCAGTACCTGAGAGGTACTGAAAGGTATGGTTTACACTTTACTGCATATCATTTTTCTCTTAAACCCTCTGCCAAATACCTAGAACCCAAACAGGTGCTAAAACACCTTCCATGTGCCTAAAATCAGAGACAGCTTAGGGTCTGTTCAAATTTTCACCTGCACCCATTTTTCATGACCTTTTGACCTCTGATGACGTCACTGATTAACATATTTGAAAAAAAATAATTTTGTTGAATTAAAGGAATCCATACCTTTTGTTTGAGGGGTCATTTGTTATTCTGTGACTAATAGTGGCAAAGTTTCATCAATTTTCGTTTCCCCTACCCCTAATTTTTGGTCTGGATTTTGTCGCAGAGGTCATGTAAACAGATGTCATTTTCTTAGCTGGACCTGGACAACCTGGACCTCTCGATGAGGTGTCAGAGAATCAAATCGGCCACAAGAACTGTGTCTTCAAAGTTTATTGTGTGATGCAGCATGATCTATGCCTGTACCCCCTCCAGGATCTGGTGGACCCAAATTTCTATCATTTCCTCCCAGAAACCTGCATTCTCCTCTGGGGTCCGGTAAACCCATTGTTCTCTCATCTACTCTCAGTCGATGCCAACATTCTCCTCCAGGATCTAGTAGGTCTAGAGTTCTTTCATCTCTTCCCAATTGATGCTGTATCCCCCTCCGGGATCTGGTATATTCAGATTTCTCTCGTCCACTCTCAGTCGATGCCTGTATCCTCCTCCTGGATGAACTGTGGCCACGGCTAAAATGCAGGCAGACATTGCCATATCCCAGCGAACCCAGTCATAACTGTATCGCCTGGGTGCACCAGGCCGAGGGCAGAACAAAGCCATGACCGGCTGACCTACAACCCACATTAGGATAACTACCAGGTACGCACGGACGCCAGGAACCGCACTCGTCCATCCACGATAGACGAAAGCCAGACAAACAGCCACTATGGTTAACGCAAACACCATCACCTGACCCTGGGCTGTTACACTCGACTGCTCGGCTGCCTGCGATGAGAGCTGGAGTGAGTTGAGATGTGCTTTGGCCTCGTGCAGCTCTTGCTCCAACTTCTCTGCTCGAATTCTCTGCTCCTTTTCTTTCTTTTTGCATTTTTTCCAGCTCCTACTTTCTTCCTGCCGACGTCTTTTCATCACTTTCTGGGTTTCGCTCTTGAAAGACTGCAGTTCAGTACTCAATGCTCTGATCTCCTGGCATAAACTCTCGATCAGCAGATCTTTTTCATTAGGTCAATCTGTAATTCTGGGTTCTGGAATCAGTAAGGGCTGTGATTCTGGTTCCGGTTCAAGTTCTGACTCTTCCTCGCCTGAAATCACCGCTACTGGACTCATGCCCAACCAGTGCAGGTGCCTTCATGTGCAGCCCCTGCTCTCCATCGCACCAGTTATACCTCCATGAGACGGGAGACTCAGATATGGTATGACCTGGGTGAGAGGTGCTGAGAGAGACGACACTGTCCAACCTGTGTCATAGAAATAGCACACGAGAGATCCAAAGATGCAGAACCTGCTTCAAAACGGCAAAGCTCACCATCCATACAGGCAAACAGCTCCACTATTAGCCAAAAGACGGCGCCAATGCCACTCTCTCCCACAGCGTCAAGCTCCCCGTCCATCACTGCCAAACCAGATGGAAAAAACCAGCCACCCAACGTGGCAGTCAAATTTCCTTATGTTCAACATGATGTAGATGGCCACAAGCCAACCACAACGGTCATGACAGTGGTTCCACAGGTGACCAAACTCCTTTAATTGAGTAACTTGAAGCAAGGAATCCAGCAGAACATTACGGTGCCCACTGCGCAAAAGCTTGTGGAGCAAATTGCAGAACTTCCAGCTGAGAATAGAGTTGCTGGAAAAGGAGAAAGTGCCTGCTACATTCCATACGGTGTTGGCACCTTATTCTCGGTGGGTGGCCAAGATGCAAATGCGGACCTGTTTCCCTTCCAAGCATGCACTTCACTCACTCTGGCCTAATTCAAGATAAGCCTCCTGCTCAACCAACCGTAAGCTACCGTTGTTGCAACCCTCCTCATCAACACGTCTTGCAAGTGGTTCAAACATTTTTTCTGCAAAATCTGTTCGACCCCATTCAGCAACATTCCCAGTGTCAGAGTGCAGCAAGTCCAACCCAACTTCGTACGAGTCTAAGCATGGTCTCGACAGAACCATCAACATCACCATTGAGACGAACAGAAACCCTTGGTTCTATCTCCTCTACCCTTATGGTTTTGTCCCAAGTATTCAGCTGCTCCTGTAGGGAAGATTGGGGCAAGATGGTCCCTTTTTTGGTTTTGTCCGTTTTGCCGTCAGATGATTTGCCAGCCAAACACCATTCAATTGCCATTCGTTAGTCCATCTATCATCCCAAGTAATTGCCCAATTTCGAGAATATTAGAGATCATTGAATGTCTATAAAAGGCAATTCAAAATTTGTGGTCGAAATGCTCAACTTGCCCCATCCCTGGGGCAAGTCGATCATCACTATGGGGAAAGATGATCATGGTCCTAAGGAAACATGAGGACAGTCTAAATAAGCGATGTGTTAGAATTTTAATGAACGGAAAATAATTCTTCATTTATATATATATCCATCTCGGATACCAACATATTTCCAAAACATTGTCCCATACACAACCGGATACGAACGTCCATTTTCATGTCTTTCATCTTTGTGTTCCAGTCTTAATGTCTAAATTCGCAACTCCCACTGACTGAGATCAATTTTGAATACCAGTTGCTTTGATTTTCTCTGGCTTCCCTTTAAAAATTCGGGTGGAGGTCGTTTTTTTTTAACGATGTCCTCCTTGGAAAAAGTCCCACAATCTGTCTCGTCCACGATGAACGTAGGTCGATCGAAGTTCATATGAGAAGGTACTTTGCGAAGAAAGACTCCCTCATATCCATCGTAATCGATTGCCTCTACACGCGCTATGTACAGAATTCATCATGCTTTTTTCCCCATCTATTTTTGTAATTACAAAGTCTCCTTCAATACTATCATTATTGTCCTCTGATCACCTGATCAACTTGCCCCACAACCAAGTGATCATCCTGCCCCACCGCCGCCATTTTTACAAAAATCGTCTGGCATTCATAAATTACAGCAATGAGCGAGGCAAAACATAATGCAATATGGGCATATAAGCTACGTATCTGCCTCGATACAGATACCATTCCTACTACACATATTCATAGAGATAATACGTACTCACCGATGATTCGAAAATTTTCTTTTTCAGGAGGAAAATGATGTTTTTCTGATAAAACGAACGCAGGGTTTTTTCTCGTCATGTGCCTTCCACAGTGGAATTGTAGTTAATCGATCTATCGTTGAGTGGCGCCACTGTCCAATGCGAACTTTATTGGAGTCGTGAGAGGGGGGTGATCATCATGCCCCAGGGATCATCTTGCCCCACTCTCCCCTAATGTCTCATCCATCCTTTCCTCAGTCAATTATGGCTCCCACAAGCCTTTAACTAACACCAGCTCTTGCCCCGTGACACGAGTTTCCAACTTTTGCACTCAAATACCATCCTCGCACTGACGAAATCCTAATTCCTCCTTGTCATAGCATTATGGCATCCACCCAGATTGGATAGCCGTCCAGGTCGAATCCTCCCATTTCATTCCTTTGTTCATTCATGTTTCTATTTTTGTTACTCTCCATTCCATTAATTTGTCCCATTAATTCTTTCCTTTGTTTCTTCATTTTATTCGTTTCTTCTTTAATTTCGTTGATTATTCCTTTGTTCATTCATTTTTTCTACAAATAAATGAAACAAGTCTTGTTTGGACATCGCACCTGCTCCTTGCATTTCCTTTTCCACCACTGTGGGGGAAGGGGGACGGACGCTTGAGATGAGGGACGCCGACGCATTATTACTCAACTTCCCCCCCCCCCCCGACTCGCTTCCTTCCAATGGGTCACTACCCAGTATAATCATCGACATTTCATGCTCGTCTGCCATTTCACGCGCGCATTTAATATCCTCAGAAAAAATTATTTATTTAACTTTCCAAGTGTTCTTTTCTCCCAACAACAATGATCGTAGTTCGAATCCTGCACTCCCGAAGACGTCAGAAGAGGTTCACATCCCACGACCTGAGACCAATTATCGATCAGTCTGATGGATTCTAAAATCCCACCCCGATGCAAATTGGCGGGGTGGGGGCTCGAAAAAAATCCTGCTCCGACACCAGATGTTGGAGCCAGGGTTTGAATTCCACACTCCTGACAGCAGTTGTCGTGTGTGACGGGTCTAACTCCGATCTGGACACATGGCAAAGCTTCTCCCTCAAAGGCTACAACCGAGACTCGGAGATTAATGCGCATGCGGAAAGGGGCGTAATGGCGGAGAGGCAATTCACCCAGGAGGTGCCCAGCACAGGGGCGCTGCACCAGGACAGCACACGGCTACAGTTTCTTAAAAGGAATACATTTAATTAAAATAAATGAATATTTACAACGGACAAGAATTCAAAAGGTAAGGATAATAATAATAAAAGTAAATAAATCCTACAGTCGATGAACCTCTCACACAGACTCAAATACAGACAAAGGGAACACAAAATAAAAACAAAAACCTTCGTTTCAACTATTTGTGTACTTAGCTTGGCCCAAGTCAAAACTATTTGTGTACTTTCAACTATCCTTGTGGAACTGGAATTGAGGCACTTCCATCCGCACGTGCAGATGCGCGCAAATGGCACTTCTCTCGTAGCGGGACAAACGCACGCCAGGCAATCCGCGAGCGGCACTCCACACCAAGGCTCAAAGCCCCAGTGTAACAGCTTTGTGTGCTCCGATCGTCCTCACCAACCCGACCAAGAGCAAAAGGCCAGCGTCTTGCTTCACCATGCGAGCAAAATCGCCTCAACACGAATTCAATGGCTGTGTCGTCCTCCTCGGCATGCGCTCAACCTCCGCTCTCGCCTCTCCAAACAATGCGCTTCGTGCCTCCACTCTGTTCACGGCTCTCCACAAAATGCATGAGCCTACTGAGTCCGATGCCTCTCAAAATGTCCAGCCTGCTGATCACGGCTCTCTACAAAAAGCGTGCAAGCCACCCTTTTATCACGGCTCTCTCAAAATGTGCAAGCCAACTCTGAACTCCACTCTCCTCTGTCCTATTTTATCCTCTGCCTCCAGAGCGTGGCCTGCTCACCCGAAACCCAGGAAGGCGGGGCTTCTGCTCGGCTAGCTTCTGATGTCATACCCCTCAATCGTCCCTCTGGGGCGTAACTTCGCTTGTCAACATTTGAAGACGGGGCTTTCTGCCCGCTGGCACGTTTGCTTATTTCAGGGACGTGTTCCCCATCTTTATTGCCGATCTTGAAATATAAAAACATCGGGAAAAATCACAGAGGGCAGTCACATACTGGGGAACTTATTCTTTCTCCCTAGGCTAATTAACACTGCAGCACCCCTCGTTTTGTGACACGTAACACTTACCAATATTGAGATGCCTCCGACACGTTCCCTACTTACTCATATTGAGATGCCTCCTACACGTCCACGGATCAAGCAACTCTACACAATGCTATATTCCCTATTAAATTCTTCCATCTACCCCCACAAACATAACAATATTGTTTAGGAAACGTGCTATGATTGAATTCCTCCTGAAGGAGAACAACTCAGCTGCAGATATCTATGGCTGATGGAGTCAAATATACAGAGATGCTTAAATTGGCACCAGCAGTGTCAGAAGGTGGGTGAAACTCTTCAAAGACGGAAACATGGACATTGCCACTCAGCCTCATTGTGGTCGGCTGAGAAGCGCCACAAGCAGAAAGCTGATGCGATCATCAGTGAGGACTGAAGAACGACGATTATGGACATCGCAGTGAAGCTTGGCATAGGACGCCATGTTGTGCAGGAGATGATAGCGACATTGGGATTTTGGAAAGTTTGTTCCCGTTGGGTTCCCCGTTTGCTTACAGAGGAACATAAAAACACAGGCATGGATGTGTCATCACAGTTGCTTCAATGACATGCTGTCGAGGGTGATGACTTCCTGTTCCGTATCATGACTGGTGATGAAAGCTGGTTCCACCGTTTCGCCCCAGAAACCAAGCAGCAAAGCATGGATTGGCATCACTCCACATCTCCAAAAAGGAAGAAGGCCAAAAAAGTACCGTCCACCAGCAAAGTTATGAGAACCGTCGTTTGGGATGCTGATGGGTGCATGCTGGTTGATTTCCTGCCCAAAGTGGAAACCATAACACGTCTTGCTACATTCAGACACTCAAGCAACTGAAACGTGCACTTCGGGAAAATAAAAAAGCTGTCATCTTTCAACATGACAATGCTCGACCTCACATTGAGCATCTGACATTGGAGGAAATCTCAAAGAATGGCTGGGAAGTGCTCCCCATCTCCCCGTACAGTTCAGACGCCCCCATCGGATTACAATCTATCCTGCTGAAAGATCACATGAGAGGCCAGCACTATAAAAATGATGAGGCGGTCCAGATAGCCGTACGTAGCTGGCTGTGAAGTGTTGGAACGGACTTCGACTGCAGCGGGATTTTCAAGCTTGGGCAGCACTGGCCAAAATGCTTGGATCATTGTGGAGATTTTGTAGAAAATGTGGCATGTCCAGTTACTATTGACAATATCAGTCTTCATACATGTACCTTTGTCTTACTGTACAATTAACATGCTCATGACTTTCGGAACGACACATATCTAGAAATCAAACTCCCTAACTTGACGAGACAGCAGGGCACAGAGTGAGTTCAATCACAGCATTTGCTACACAACCTGTTAGCAACAATTGTCGTCTGCCACACGAACACGTCTCTGCCCTGCTAATTACCAGTTAGGAGGTTTGCAGTCAGGAATAATAAGTTAAATGAAAGGAGCACACTGACCCTAGCACACTGAAAGGAGCACATGTGACGTGACAATGACTAGGATGGTGTCAGTGTGGCACTCAGGTCTTTGAAGACGAAGATTTATGCCTTTATGGTCAAGAATAAATGAAAGCGGAGCTGCAGATACAGATTTTGCCTTCTCGGGTCAGTATTGCACCCTTATAACTACCCACAAATGTTTAATGGGGAATAGTACCACATAAATGAAAATAACCCAAACCTGTGCACTGTACTTATTATATATGTACTGTGAGAAAAGTCTATAAAATTGAGAATTATATTCTCTTCCCAGCATTGCCTGCAGTACAATCCAAATGACAAGTCGGGGGCTGTAGCTCTGCTAAGCTCATGCTATTAATTTTATTTGTAAACAATCTGCTATCCGCAAGGCTTGGGGAACATGTGGGTGAACTTTCCCCTCGCTCTGTCAAGCCGTTCTGGCGAAGAAGATTTCAAAAAAAGATTTGAGGATAAATCCAATATGGATGCCAAACCACGTGACCTATGACGTCATAGTTGGCAAACATTTTGTTCCTCATGGATAGACGATCATACCTGTAAAGTTTCGCCTCAATCTGTTCAGCCGTCTCGGAGAAGATTTTTGAAGGTTTATATGTGAAAAACAATATGGCTGGACCGATGATGTAATCAAATTTTTTCCCTCCACACAATTTATCGCTAGATGACCCTCAAAATTTTTCATACTGATCAGATAAAGTGTTCGACGTATACAATTATGACGTCATAACAAATCCACCTAGGACATCAAAAAAAATCACACTTCTTTCCCATTGGGAGTACTTCACACGTGCCAAATTTCAATTTTTTTCCATGGAGCAGTTTCGGACATACAGAAGTCCAAAGTTTCCTTTTTTCCAACATGGCCGCCACACCACGTGACCTGTGATGTCATGATTATCATAAAAACCATTCTTCATGAGTCGTCACTCCTATGGTGAAATTTGTAAAATGCTCATATAGATTTTTGTTTTGATTTGTCTCAAGACCTCATAGCTTTTGTACATTCAATAGAAGTAATTATATGTGGATGTAAACATTTATCAACTTGACTGAAAATATCAAATCTGGCAACGTAGTTATAATATGGACTACTTCCACTTACACAAGGGAATAGAAGGTATTAATTTTGTGTAAAAGTCAAATACATATTCCGATGTTTCAAATTAAAACCAGAAACTTGGAGGTGCCTGAAATAATGATAAACAAAAACTCGTGTCTTCTTCAAAGGGAGGTTACACCCCTGCGTACAAATGGAATGATCCCATATTGTTTAGTGTGCCTTAAACTGGGCCATGTGTGGAGGACAGGTCTCATGAGAATACATGAATGGCCAAAATGTCTACTGGCCAAAGTAGTGGTCACATCTTGGTGATGTTGAAGTAGTTTTTCCCACAGACTTTGCAAGCAATGTACCATACGTAAATACATAACATTTTTTAATTACTTGTGAACTAATGATCTACTTATATTTTAAGCTAGATATACAGGATAAACGAACAAATACATGATGGATTAGAACTTCTGAAAATGGCATTAAAATATTTTTGGAGCTTTTTAGTGTAATCCTAAAAAAATCCATGCAAAATTGTTACATATGGGACATCGCTTATTAAGAACTGGCCTAATTTGCATAATTAATGAAGTGAACAATTTTTTCCTTGTGTATAAAAGGGCATGGTAGAGTATTCATATCCATGTAAAGAAATTGTTGTAAAGTTTGGTTTCGTTTACGACTTCACTATTTCAAATTGTCCAACATGTAACACCTCATTTGCATAAAAGTAAATTAGTTTAGTGATTTCACACCTTAAACCTATGACTTTGCCATTTTCTTTCAAGGATTAATAAAACTAGAAGATTACCTGTCCCATGGACGGGTGGCAGAGGTGGTGGTGGTCTGCTCTATGGTCGGCATGTGATAGCACTGGACCAATAATGTTCGGTGATGTACCTCAGGCTGTATAGCTAATACTCGGCGGCCTCGGCTTCACTTTTTAACCCCCCTAATTTTTGCTCATTTACTTGTGATAACGTGCTAAATAGTATAGCGATCCAGAGTCATCTATGCCAAGTAGAATATAGCTGAGTTTTGTGGACCGTTGATGCTTCGTCTAGGAGGAGATAATAAACACTTAGCTCCATTATCGTATATGTTTCACATTCAGACATAAAAATCTCATTGAAATTAGAGCTGTGGCATGAATATGAAATTCTGCCATCTGAGGGGACCTTCTCTTGGACTTCCCCAATATTTTGTGATCATGCAAACCTTGTCGGTTTAATATGGCATTAAAACATCCTGGCTTGATGGAGCAGCTGAAGCTGCGCGATCTGTGAGATATGCTCATGTTGCAAACAGACATTGTTGCTCACAGATCGCACAGCCTTGGCTGTTATGGGACGCAATCTGTACCTCACTGCTCCATCAAGCTAGGAGGTTTGATTGTGTGTGTGTGTGTGTGTGTGTGTGTGTGTGTGTGTGTGTGTGTGTGTGTGTGTGTGTGTGTGTGTGTGTGTGTGTTATGGAAGTAGAGTCAAAACTAGGTAGAAAATGGAAATAACATGATGGAATCACACTTCATGTAAAAATCAAAAGCTCCATCCTTTAGTTATGTGTTGATATAATACAATGTGATTGGTTGTCGTGCAAGCAATCAGAATGTGCCACACTTCGAGCAGGATTATAAAAATATGGGTGGTGATATTAATGTGGTGTGGTGATTGTGTGGTAAATACCATGGGTCCTGGGAAGGAAATATAACATGAAAAGAAAATATCAATCAAGGTTTTAGCCCATGAAAGCTACTCCATGTGGCAGAATGCAGCAAAAAATTTCATGTTTCAGGAGCTGTTTGCAAGACTGAGGCGAATAAATGAAACTACCTAGTACTGTTATTGAAAGATGAAGTTGGGAAGAATGCCCAAACTTTCTAAAAGTGATGTTAAGTACCTCGGAGTATGTTCTCTATGTGATAGATGATGATCCAGTCGGTATCTTGTGAATGACTAAGCTGAAAGTACAGATGTCATTTATTTTATGTTATGCAAGGACCAAGGCTCATGGAGGATATGGCAGAATAGACATAGGCCAGGAGAAAGGAGGAATAACACAAAAATGAACAATGGCCCATAGAGGAGCAGAAATGGGAAAGATTCAGTGTGTGTAGAAAAGATCATGTATGTGCATGGGTGAGCACATTCAGCAGTGATGGTTAACGCATTTGAAAGACTGAAGTGAGGAAGTGGAGACAATGGATAGAGGGAGAAGGTTCCACATTTGGGAGAAAAAGGGGAAAGAAGAATGCAGGTGGGCAACCGGTCCAGACTTTGGGTGAGCAGATGAGGGTTTCTAGGGGAACACATGTGACCTGGGTTGGCTTGGGCAGGGCAGAGGTAGGAAAGAACATGAGGAGCACAAACAGATGCAAGCTATATAAAATATAAAGCCTACAAACTTGCCACAAGTGGAACAGTGACAGTCTTGCAAATCCGCATCCTTCCAGGAGATACCAATAGTACGGAAGACCTTGTATTGTTTTTGACCAACTCAGGAGGAGCAAGGTGAGAAGCAGGAGCACTATCCCAGAGTGGGAAGCAATACTCCATGGAGCTCCATATGCAAGTCTTGTACACCGGATGAGGATTCAGGAATGCCATGGCTCTACAGAGTAGACCGAGACGGTGACTGGCCTGTGATGGTGATGTGATCCTCCCATGAAAGGTTGACATAGTGAGGCCAAGGGGTTCCAGGGACTGCACCTCTTCCAGTGGCTGTTCAGAGAAGTGGATTGGATAGTTTAATTGCTAATCCTTGTGGGGAGACAGCATGAGACCGTGTGACTTGCTTGTGCTGCACGTCATGTTCCAAGGAACTGACCAGTGGCTTATCTTGTCCAAGTCTGACAAGAAGGGATTCAGCAGCGGCCAGCCTTTCACAAGTGTGATGTATTGATCTGCACGGGGGGAGTCATCAGCAAAATGGTAAAGCTTTTCAAGAGAATCAGACAGATCATGATGTAGATCAAGAATAATGTGAGTTCTAAGATGCTGCCATGTGGAACCCCACCCTGAAGGGAAAGATCATTGGAAAAGACACCATCAAGGGTCAGCTGCTGTTTCTGCTCAAAAAGGAAATCAGACAACCAGAGTAGTGGGCCCTGAATATCAAATGAAGACAACTTTAAAATCAAGGCTGGATGTCAGACAGCATAAAAGGCTTGACAGATCTCAAGATAGATGATCCTTACCTCTTGCTTTTGGTCCAGAGCATCCATACACTGATTTGTCAGGAGTAGCATATCCTTGTTGGAATAGCCAGGTCAGAAGCCAAACTGGTTGTGAAAGATTCGTGAGTTCAAGAAAAGATGGTGCCTGAGATGGCTGCAACGATTGACTACATCACTTTGTTTGTACAGTAATGCGTAGAAGGTTGATGCAAGTCAGGTATAAAGTGGTCCTGCTATTGAGCCAAGATCAGGGAGAGTATAATAAGTGATGGAGGTGGTGAAAGGAAATGAGGACACAAAAAAAAGAATTGCGTGATATTAGAAGGGGAAGGGGGTTTGAGAGTCGGGGAAACATTACCAATGCATTGTTAAGAGGAAGAAAAAGAAGAGAATGAACAATAAAAGAATAAGAGGACAACATGGAGAAGAGCAGCACCTTTTTGCCTTTTCCCCTCTTACCTCATAAAAAGAGACGTGTGAAGTGTGGGTTGCTGTTGAGTGTTAGTATGGGCATTCGGAAAGACAGGTGTCAAGAAGTAAAAGGAAAGAATAGAACACCAAATAAAGAGTGAAGTTTAAGAAAGGAGGTAGAGCAGAGCATGTTGCGGAGTGTGGCTTACATACACGAGAACAAAGAGGAACAGACACTTTTACAAGTGTTTACATAAAACAGCGAACATACAACCCCTGACAGGTGGAGGCAACAATAAAACGAAAAGACGAGACAATTCCGTACAAAATCCGTTTATCTCGAGAACGATGAGTTGCAGTGCAGAGCCACATGCATTCTGAGATGAGGAACCAAAAGCTTCTTCAAGAACAGGAAGATAAACATTATGCAAAGTGGTATCAGTGGATGTGTAATTTCCCCAAAATTCGTTGCTGACTTTGCTTCTCCTCAACAAGGTTAACAAGATGGACCACACTGTACAGAGGTATCACAAACTAAGATTGATCCCGAAGCAAAATAAGGAAAATATGTTGATTATTTATTCAAGCATTTTCACCCTCGCCAGAGAAGAGGGTATTGCATGTGGGTCCGTTTGTTTGTGTTTGTTTGTCCATCCGCATAGAACGTGAGTTTGTCTATTAATTACATACTACTGGATTGACATGTGATTATGTCTATAAGTTACATAGCATTGGAATGTGAGAATGTCTACTAATTACATACTATTGAAATGTGAGTAAGTCGATTAATTACACACTATTGAGTATTGGAACGTGAGCACATCTACTAATTATATCCTATTGAAATGTGAGTACATTCATTAATTACCTTGCATTGGAATGTGAGCGTGTCTATTAATTACATAATATTGGAATGTGAGTAGGTCTACTAATTATGTACTATTGAACGTTGAGAACTACTATTAAATATGTACAATTGGAATGTGTGAACATCTATTAATTAGGTACAAATTAGATATTAATTACGTCTATTATTTGTTCTGTAACACACCAGCACACAAAACAAGTCCTGGCGAGGGTCTGCAATTTCTTATTGCTCTTTCCAGTTCTACATATTGACCTTGATTTTCAAAAAGACATCATATATGACGTTGTCAATCTGATAAATGTTGATAAGTAATAGTGTAAGCTATCTGGATGTATACTTTCCTATTTCGATATGCTTTTGTGTTGCATTGTGCAAAAAAACTGTAGTTCAATTTAGTAAAAGTTTCTCACATTCGATTCATCGAATGAATGGTCAATCCAGTCTGACTTCACTGATGACATATTAGCCATATAAATAGACATTCACTCAAAGTAGCATTGCACAGGATCCAATTGGGGGCAATCTCCCACAATGAGGCCGAAACAAAAGGTCTGCTGCTCTCACACATCGATGGCAGATCGGTGTCCTCTCTGTTTTTACCACCTCTCCTCAGATCTAGCTGCATTTGCTATCACAGCCCACTGACCCCCCCCCCCCCCAACAACTCCAGGACGTTAAAAAAACACACAAATAAGTCATCTACGAACCTCCTCCTTATGAAACTTCAAAAGTCCAGGCTTACTGCACACCACCTCATGATTTTCCCACATGTGTAACAACCTTATCGAGACTGCTATCTCACTCTTCCCTCCAGAGCTTTATGCAGGTGGCGCACCACCATCAAATGTCATCCCCCATCCTTAGCTACAGTCCTTATTACCCCCATTAACTCTTCGTAACGCATCTTTCTTATGGGCCGGTTCCTGGGTTTCCTCCCATTCTATATGTGTGTGTGTGTGTGTATATGTGTGTGTGTATATATATATATATATATATATATATATATATATATATATATATATATATATATATATATATATATATATATATATATATATATATATATATATATATATATATATATATATATATATATATATATATATATATATATATATATATATATATATATATATATATATATATATATATATATATATATATATATATATATATATATATATATATATATATATATATATATATATATATATATATATATATATATATATATATATATATATATATATATATATATATATGCCTGGTGTTGGCGCAGTGGTAAGGGCAGTGGCTGGGGACCCAAGAGGTCCTGAGTTCAAGCCCCGTTGGGACACTGAATTAATATATGTATGTATATGTATATATATATATATATATATATATATATATATGTATATATATAATGTGTATATATATATATATATGTATATATATATATATATATATATAAATATATATATATATATATGTATATATAAATATATATATATATATATGTATATATAAATATATATAAACCAAGTCGAAAACACCAGGGGGTTGACTCAGCCTGCCATCCTTCCGAGGTCGGCGAAATGAGCACCAGTTGTACAGGGCCCGGTGTATGCCCCGGTTAGAATAGGTGTACCATATCCCTGTGTGTCGTAAGAGGCGACCAGGGTTGCGTCAGGAAGGGCATCCGGCGTAAAAACCTATGCCAAATCATTATGCGGACAACAAAACGAATTTCCATACCGGATCGGTCGAGGCCCGGGTTACCAACGACCGCCACCGGTACCGGTGGTCAGCAGGGTACCAGTGGAAATTGTGCTACTGCTGGGCGAAGGAGGAGAAGGAGACGGGGAAGGCGAGTCCGGAGGCAGTGGGAGAGGGGGAAGGGTAGAAGGGTGGAGGTGAGAGTTGGAACTCTGAATGTTGGGACGATGACTGGCAAAGGACGAGAGTTGGCTGATATGATGGAGAGAAGAAAGGTGGACATACTGTGTGTACAAGAGACCAAGTGGATGGGGAGTAAGGCGAGGAGCATTGGAGGTGGTTTCAAACTGTTCTACCATGGTGTGGATGGGAGGAGAAATGGTGTCGGGATAATCCTGAAGGAAGATCATGTCAAGAGGGTATTGGAGGTGAGGAGGGTGTCTGACCGAGTGATGAGTGTGAAGTTGGTAATTGAAGGGGTGATGATGAATGTCATCAGTGCATATGCCCCACATATGGGGTGTGAGATGGAATATAAAGAAGATTTCTGGAGTGAGTTAGATGAAGTGGTGGAGAGTGTATCCAAGGATGAAAGAGTGGTGATTGGAGCAGATTTCAATGGACATGTTGGGGAAGGGAATAAAGAGGATGAGGAGGTGATGGGGAGGTACGGTCTCAACAAGAGAAATGTGGAAGGGCAAATGGTGGTAGAGTTTGCAAAAAGAATGGAAATGGCAGTGGTAAACACGTATTTCAAGAAGAAGGAGGAACACAGGGTGACATACAAGAGTGGAGGAAAGTGCACACAGGTGGATTACATCTTAAGTAGGAGATGCAACCTGAAAGAGATTAGTGACTGTAAGGTTGTGGCAGGGGAGAGTGTAGCTCGACAGCATCGATTGGTGGTCTGTAGGATGACTTTAGAGGTGAGGTTGAGGAAGAGAGTGAGGGCTGAACCAAGGACCAGATGGTGGAAGCTGAAGGAGGAAGACTGTTGCGTGAAATTTAGGGAGGAGGTGAGACAGGCGTTGGATGGTGGTAAAGATGGGTGGGATGATTGGGCAACGACAGCAGAAGTTGTGAGGGAGATAGCTAGGAAGGTACTTGGTGTGACATCTGGACAGAGGAAGGAAGATAAGGAGACTTGGTGGTGGAATGAGGAAGTACAGGAAAGTATAAGGAAGAAGGGGTTGGCGAAAAAGAAGTGGGATAGTCAGAGAGATGAAGAAAGTCGGCAGGAGTACAAGGAGTGGCGTCGAAAAGCAAAAAGAGAGGTGGCTAAGGCCAAGGAAAAGGCATATGACGAGCTGTATGAGAAGTTGGATACAATAGAAGGGGAAAAGGATTTATACCGATTGGCAAGACAGAGGGACCGAGCTGGGAAGGATGTGCTGCAGGTTAGGGTGATAAAGGACGCAAATGGGAATGTGCTGACGAGCGAGGAGAGTGTGTTGAGAAGGTGGATGGAGTACTTTGAGGAGCTGATGAATGAAGAAAATGAGAGAGAGAGAAGGTTGGAAGA
>NC_140967.1:81648813-81681313 GCF_056783735.1 Eptatretus burgeri
CTGCTCACCAGATTCTCTCAGCGAGAGTCTCGTGACTGGAGGAGGTCAATGGGCCAACCACGTGCCTCGTGGTTGCAGCAGGTTGATCGGCATCTCATGGAGATGGGGATGGGCCAGCCATCTGCCTGGGGGATGGCCAGACGGAGGTCCCTGGAGTACCGGCGGAAAGTGCACGCAGCGACTCGCTGCTCTGGAGCATGCTCCCATACCTGACCTGACCTGACCAAGGCAATTTCCCAGATGAATGCATCCTGTGTTCTAGTACACAAAATATTTTTTATCTCAGTTTATAAAATCACTGAATAATGAAACTAGCTTCATAAATGGAAGGTGACAAAATATAAACAAGAAAAAGAGCAACCAGAGATTGCAGGCCCTCACCAGGACTTGTTTTGTGTGGTATTTGTGCAGTTTTGTGAAGTCTATTTTGTGTGGTGTTTGTGTGCTGGTGTTACGTAATTAATAATAGACATAACTATAACTGCCACTTTATAACTGCTGGCAGTGATCACCGGGTACCAAGAGATCCCGCTTTGATCAGACACTTGACCCTGACCCATGACGTTTATTATTATTCAACTGAATTCAGAATGGGATTAAAATTAATTAAATTCCAATCAAATGGAAGACAAAATAGGTACACAGTCCTGCATTGGAGTCATCAGAAGGAACACGAACAAGCAAAAATCAATGATGAAGTCATCAGGAAGAACCTCTCTCTCTATCGAGTGCAGCCTGTGGCTGCTGGTTGAATCATTGGTTAGGACACGGCTATGCCGCTGATGCAGTGTCCCCTTTACCAGTACACTGGTACTCATTTTGCCGACCTCGGAAGGATGACAGGCTGAGTCGACCTCCTGGTGTATTTTAATTCAGCGGCCAACGGGGCTTGAACTCAGGACCCTAGGATCCCAAGCCGCCAACCTAACCACTAAGTCAACACCAGGCTGAGGAGGAACCTGGGTAGGATTCACATTTCAGCTGCTACTCCTCTACCCTCAAAACCCATCCAGGCACAGCCAAATGAGCCTTATTCAAAATAAATAAATAAATAAAAAGGACCCAGATCAAAAATATTAAACAATTCTGGCTGCCAGACCATGCATCTGATGAGGTTGAAATTTCAAATATATATTCCCCATCGCTACTCGATCATAATTGTGAAGTTTGATGTCGATCGATGAGGTGGTTCCAGATAAATAATTTTTTTTAAGATTTTCACTCAATCCAGAGTAGCTTGCCAGATCATGTGACCTATCAATTAAATTATTTGTGAATACCCTGGTATCCACAAGGCTTTGGGAACATTTGTGTTAAGTTTCCCCTCAAACTGTCATGCCGTTCTGGAGAAGATTTTCATCGGTTTTTGGGTAAATCCAATATGGCTGCCAAACCATGTGACCGATGATGTCATGATGATGAACCGATGATGTATGTTTTGTTCCTCATGGATAGGCGGCCAAACTTGTAAAGTTTTGCCTCAATCTGTTCAGCCGTTTTAGAGAAGAAGACTTTTAAAGGTTATCTATTTTTAAAAAAAAAAACAATATGGCTGCTAAACCACATGACCTATGACGTCATAATTATAATTAAAACATTCTATATGAGTAGTCGCTCCCATGGTGAAAATTTTGTCTCAATCTGACAAGGGATTGCAGAGAAAAACAGTCATGTTCTGTCCGGATAAACAAACAAACAGACAGACAAGCTGGTAGTAGTGGGGCGGCTTAGCCCAAATATTCAAAAAGAATTGTGCATTTTGTGATACAAGCACCAAATTTAGCACAAATGTACATTAATATGTTGCGAACATTTTGAGATATTAGGCCACTTGAAATTCTCTCTTTATGTCCGCCATATTGGATTTCAAAATTGCCGCCACTTGAAATCTACATTTGCTATTATCTCTGGACGTAATGCAGCTATTGACTTGATTCTGGTATCTAAATGTATGTTTTTGGGGGCAAGGAATCCAATGGTACCATTTTCAACTTAATATTATCTATCACAGTCTGTTATATAATTTTATTTGGAAATTATCTTGGCAAATATTGGATTCAACACAATACTTTGAAAAGAATGTCTTAGTTCTGCAAATATAAATTTAAAAAAACTATACTAAATCACTAGAAACAACTCAGACAAGCTCATATATACTGGCAGTCTAAAATATAAATTCGCATCAAGTGATTGCAGCAGCACTGTACATCCTGCAACACCGTGCCTACAACCACTACTGTCTGGGAGAAACCAGGGATGCAGAGGACCTTCCGGAGTTTGAAGACTGGTGTTGCCAGAGAGGAGAAGACATCCCCCAGTTTCACTACTGGGCAACCGTGCTGGAACTAGAACTGTTGGTTCTCGTGTATGTGCGTTCTCTCAGGCAGGGATCGTTAATGATGTACCTCGATGCTCTGACAGAGCTGGTCCCCTGGTTCCATGCACTGGATCACACCCACTATGCTAGGTGGATACCAGTGCACCTGAAGGACATGGCCAAACTCACCATCAAACACCCAGATGTAGCCAGGAAATTCAGGGAAAGCCACTTCACCGTTCAGAAAACACAGAGGGTGTTCTCTTCAATCCCGATTGACCAGGCACATGAGCAGAATAATGCCTGCATCAAAGGAGACGGTGGAGCAGTTGGGCTCACTGACAACCCTAGTGCCCTACGTCGCTGGATGGTTGCGGGACCAGAAGTTGCCAGGGTGATCGAAGAATTCCAGGATGGGAACCAACACTGGAGACGGCAAACAGCAGACACACGTCATCATGATCAGACGCCAAGTGTACAGGCCTTATTTGTGAAAGATGTTCGCTCTCTCGTCGGTGTCATAGAGGAGATGGGCAACCCATTCGAGGAGGAGAGTCAGGATGTAGTCAAACTGGACACAAAGGAGATCGCAGATCCTGCTGCTGTGGAGACCGTGATGAATGCCAAGAGGATTGGCCAAGAGCAGTTCGAGGCTTTCACCAGAGAGTGTCTGTTGGACAGAACAAAGGCAGTGGACGCACCCATTCCTCGTAACAAGCTGAAGGTGTTCAGCACTTCCACTCCAAGAAGCCAGAGCATAGGTCAGCAACAGCTCGCCTCCATCAAGAATGACCGTGAACTCTTCGCACGCCTGTACATTGGCTGCCAGACGAGGGATGGAAACCTTGAGGAGTTCTTTTGTCACGAGAATCAGGCATGTCCTCCTGCATTGTCTGATGGTGGAAGCCTCAGCACTGGTACAAAGAGTGATCTCCTCACATGCTTGGGAGAAGTCTCCGACGCAAAGACAGTGACTCCTGTCACGACCTGTATTGTGCTTGATGGAGCAGCCATCGTCCAGATGCTGAAGCCAGCTGCATCAAAGACCTTTGAAGAGTATGCACAACAGATCTTCATCCCATATATGTCCACAAAGCTGCAAACCGTGTCACGCCTGGATCTGGTCTGGGATACTTACCTTGCTGATTCACTGAAAGGTAGTACACGTGCAAAGCGGGGACAAGGTGTGCGGAGACGTGTGGTGGCTGCCGCAGCCATACCAGGAAACTGGCAGAACTTCCTACGAGTGGACAGCAACAAGACCGAGCTGTTCAGGTTCCTCTCAGCAGCTCTCATGGAATGGTTTGACCAGGAGGACAAGCAACTTGTCATTACTGATGGAGAGGCAGTGCTCAGCAAGCCACTACTGCCAGATCTGACCTCACTCGCCCCATGTAACCATGAAAAAGCTGACAGTCGGATGTTGCTGCATGCATCTCACGCAGTCCAGCATGGACACCATACAATACTCATCCGGACTGTAGACACCGATGTTGTGGTGCTGGCAGTGTCCCTGGCACAGGAGTTGCAACCAGAAGACAAACTGTGGCTGGCATTCGGAACAGGCCAGAGTTTCCGATACCTAGCAGCACACGAAATAGCAGCTAGATTGGGACGAGAGAAGGCTCGTGCACTGCCAATGTTCCACGCTCTTACTGGATGCGACACTGTGTTTAGTTTTCATAGACATGGCAAGAAGACTGCGTGGGCAGTCTGGACAGTACTGCCAGAACTCACTGAGGGCTGCTGCTGTCCTCTGCACCTCGTGACATACCAGACGATGCAATGCGCATCATCGAGAGGTTCGTGATCCTGTTGTATGATCGAACCAGCAAATGCACAGACATTGACAAGGCCAGGAGGAAACTCTTCGCAAGGAAGAACAATGTGCAGCTCATCCCTCCAACGAAGGCAGCTCTAGAGGAACATGTCAAGAGGGCAGTGTATCAAGGTGGACATGTGTGGGGTCAGATACTGCTGCCAGCACCAGAGCTCCCTCCACCAACCAACTGAGGTTGGTCAAGGACTGGAGAAGGACAGTACACACTTTACTGGACCAGGCTAACTGAGGCAGCTCACAGCTGCATTGAGCTGGTTTCTTGCAAGTGCAAGAAAGGGTGTGTGAGGCACTGCAAGTGCAAAAAGGCTGCCCTTCAGTGCACAGCCCTCTGTGTGTATGAAGGGGACTGCACATGACGATGAGTCAACACCATACATGTACTTGTGGCAATGCTGAACTTGTTAACATGACACTGTTTATGTACACGTATCTTCAGTACCGGTATATACCTAGCCTCAGATACCAGTACACCGAGCCTCAAATACTAGACCATGTAGCATGTCAGTATTATACCTAAGACATTTACAGAACGAAGACATTCTTTTCAAAGTATTGTGTTGAATCCAATATTTGCCAAGATAATTTCCAAATAAAATTATATAACAGACTGTGATAGATAATATTAAGTTGAAAATGGTACCATTGGATTCCTTGCCCCCAAAAACATACATTTAGATACCAGAATCAAGTCAATAGCTGCATTACATCCAGAGATAATAGCAAATGTAGATTTCAAGTGGCGGCCATTTTGAAATCCAATATGGCGGACATAAAGAGAGAATTTCAAGTGGCCCAATATCTGAAAATGTTCACAACATATTAATGTACATTTGTGCCAAATTTGGTGCTTGTATCACAAAATGCACAACAGATTTGCTATGCTGCTACACTATAGGTGGCGATGGGTCGCCGAGCATGGAAACTATAAGATATAGAGCAAAATGGATGTCATATAGCGGATAGGGAATCACCTTAAGATTATGCATATCAAATCTCATCCAGTTCCATCTACTGATAACTACTCCGTGTCCATTTGAATGACAAGTACCGAAAATGCGGTTTGAAATCGGAAATCCCCAAAGTTCGAGGGGGTGCTGTGGGTGAACAAAGATCTAAATCGAAAATCCGGCCCGATCGTTTGTGCACAATGTATTCCAGATGATTAGTGTGAATTTTCATGACCGTCCGACCATAACCCTAGGAGGAGTAGCATTTGGCTTGAAGGCACCACCAGCTCTCGCATATTATCGATTTTTGCACTAATTGACCTTTGACCCCTGACCTAAGCGAAATCCATCAATATGTCCTGAGGCAAAGTTGTAGTACTCATTGAGTACCATGAACCTGCAAAGTTTCATTCGTATCGATGCACTCACCTGGTCGCTCGGGGGCCTTCAATTTTCGCCAATTTTCACGCATACCATAATTGTAGGGGGCGCTGCGGGTAAAGTATTCCATATATCACAAAAACCGGAATATATTTGATAGATCACCTGTAGATCATTCGTGCCAAATTTCATAACCCTACGTGGGATAATGGCTTTCGGAATTGATTTCGCGTGAACAGTACATATTTTGAAGGTTTTTCGGTTGTTGCGAGGGAACCAAAGCGTCCCTAGCAACCATCACAATTTCCAAAGCACTAGGTCATAAGATGTACCAACCTCCCGAGTTTGGTCAAAATCCACCCACGTTTACTACCAATTATGCTGATGACAAACGAACAAACATCCAAACAAACAGACAGAATTCCTGACAATAAGGGTCACCTATTTCGGCGACCCAACAGACCCAAATGCAATGCCCTCTCTTTTGGCGAGGGTAACTACAACGGCACTCGGTAGAGCGCATACCTCCGCCAGGCTGAACAGTTTTGTATCTGTAAGTTTTGTATCTCACTGATCGGCGAGATCTGCATCCGGACCTTAATGGGAAACTGAAACAATTTATTTTTTTTCTGAAAAGACATTGAAAATCATTAACAACGGTGTAATTTGAAGGGCAAAAAAAAAAAATTGGAAATTATTTTTCCAATCACAAAGTGTCTAAAAAAGCCCTAGAGTGTCGATTTTTGATTTCACCAATGACGTCACACCTTTAAACCATATTGATCCAAATGGTGGCTTACATCGAGAAACAGTGCATGTCGAGCTAGGATTCCGAAACTGATTCCACCGTCATTAGCAACTCCGAAGATTCTCAGAATGTTGAAAGTGATCAGTGGAATTTGGACGAAACTATGGGAGACAAAATTAGTTTTGGAAACACTTTTCTTGGGAATTGTGGAGCAGAATTGTTTTGAGCCTTGTGCAAGCGATTCAGAGGAAGAAGGCGAAAGTGTTTGTGAAGATGAAAACGCTGGTCACATGATCACTTCAGCTCAGTTGGGATTGACTTTCCACTCAAATGACGATTTATAAAGGGAGGGACATTGTATTAATTGATAAATAGGTTTATATATTACTCGAGCAGAAATACCCATCATCGTCAGACAGCCTACACCAGGTACAAAATGGGTGACTAATGCTTTGTCCCACCATCACAGGTTGACCAGGTGTCATGTATGTTAAAGGATCGTCCCATTTCATACTTTCCCCGGATGCCATTTGTGTCTGTGTCGTGTCCCGTCATGTCCGTGAGGTGTTAATGTCCCTCCCCAGTGGATGGTGGATTATGGAGGGGGAGGAGGGTGGAGAGGGAGTGTAGGATGGTGGTGATGGCATTGTGAGGGTGATGGGGGATTGTGGTGGTGGTGGGTATTGTAGGGAGTGTAGGATGGTGTAGAGGGAGTGTAGGATGGTGGTGGGTGGGTGGTGGGTGGTAACCTGACCTTTTGTCAGGTCAGGTTCGATCTGTGACCTGCTACAGGTACCATGTAAACCTGTACTAACCTGTTCCATGGTCGGGTTGTCGGCGACTAAACCGTCTCCCCCACCAGGTTTTCTGGTGAGGAGGGTGTTTGGATATGGACACCCAGCAGGATTAAAAACAAAACCTGTCAAAGGGCGGAGGAGCTCCTTGTGAGCCAACGGCCATCCATATCTAGTGCCCAACTGTGTCTGCGGACGTCCTCCTGCAGTTGGGTTACTTCTTATTAGGAGGTTGGTGGCAGGATTTGCACTCCAGCCACCGTAAAACGCTTCATTCCGCAAAACGCAAAAACGCAAAAAAATCTGAAAACCCACTCCGTGGGAGTACCTCCTGTGCAGCTTCCCTTCGCAGGGCAGCTCACCGGATGATGGGATTGGGGCAAAGCCTTCGGGACCCCCAATCTTTGATAGGAGGGAAACCACGGGGTAACATCCCTGGGTCAGATTGCGGGAGAGTGTGTCGGAGTGGTGCTGAGGTGTCGTCCACCAGACGGCGGTCTCCTTGGGTTAACCTGAGGCGGTCCCTTCGGGTGGGTGCCTGGAATGTCCTATCCCTAAGAGAGGATGATCACCTGTCTCTGTTATCATCTGAGCTCAAGCGTTTGGACATCGGGATTGCAGCTCTCTCTGAGGTTCGGAGACCGGATTGCGGCGAGATAATGGTGGGTGGTTACACCTACTATTGGTCTGGTCACTCTGATGGTTACCATACCCAAGGAGTTGCTGTAGCTGTGTCCAATAAGCTGACCCCAATGATAATTGAGGTAACACCGGTCAACGAGCGTATTATGAGATTAAGGATTCGTCACTCCTTAGGTGTCATTTCCCTGGTCTCTATTTATGCTCCGACTGAGGCGAGCGATCTTACCGTGAAGGATGCATTCTACGCCACACTCGAGTCTGTGGTTGATCAGTGCCCCAGACGAGATACACTTCTAGTCTTGGGGGATTTCAATGCATCGACTGGAACTGATAGGGACGGTTATGAGGTGTGTGTTGGTCCCCATGGGTCAGGAACTATGAACCAGAATAGCACTAAGTTCCTTGACTTTGCAAGAAGTCATGGACTTAGGGTGGCTGGTTCATGGTTTCAGCGCCCGCAAGCTCATCGCTGGACTTGGTATTCCAACGCTGGCGGTGTGGCAAAGGAGATTGACCATGTCCTCATTGACGGTCGTTGGAGGATGATCCAGAACTGCAGGGTCTACCGGAGTGCTCAGTTCCTCAATACTGACCACAGGCTTGTTGTAGCAACTCTAAAGCTGCACCTTAAATCCTGGAGAATGGTACCATCCCAGCCTAGGCTGGATGTTGCCAAGCTCAGGGATGAGAGAGTAGCTGAGGAGTTTGCGAACAGGCTGAGTGGACACTTGGGGGGTCTGGGTGCTTTGGGGGGTCCTGAAGAGTTGTGGAGCACCTTCAAGACCACCGTCCTTGATGTTGCCGGTGGATGCCTTGGAGTTCACCGCAGGGCAAAGAAGAATTTTGTCTCTCAAGGGACACTGGATACCATTGATCAGAGTCGCAGGGCCAGGCTGAATGGCAGAGCTGAGCTGTTCAGGGAGCTGAGGCGTAAAACTGTACGTGCACTGAGGGTGGACAAGGAGGCCTATGTGCGAGGAATCTGTGAGGGGTAGAGCATCACCTGTGGACAGGTGATTCTCGTCCCGCTTACAGGGGAATTCGCGCATTACGTTCATCCAAGCCCATCCCTCGGAGCACTGCAGTTCGAGCAGAGAGTGGTAGGCTCTTGACAGAGGAGTCTGAAGTGAAGGCCCGCTGGGCCGGTTACTTTGAGCGGTTGTACCAGGCTGATCCCCCAGCTGTCGAGTTGGACGTCAAGGGTGTTACAATCCCTGTTGCTGACCCTCGAATCAACTGTGGTCCACCATCGCTTGTGGAAACACGGGCTGCGGTGAACCAGTTGAAACGGGGCAAAGCTCCAGGGATCTGTGGCATCCATGCTGAACTTCTCAAGGCTGGTGGAAATGCTGCACTCGCGTCGTTGCATGCAGTTTTGTGCTCTGCCTGGAACACAGGCATCATCCCAACTGACTGGAAGAGGGGCCTTGTTGTCCCTCTCTGGAAAGGGAAGGGTGATCGCCAAGACTGCAACAACTACCGAGGGGTGACGCTGCTCTCAGTGCCGGGCAAGGTCTTTGCTCGGATAATTCTTGATAGGGTTCGCCACCATCTGCTTGAGCACCAGCGTCCAGAGCAGTCAGGCTTTACACCAAAGAGGTCAACGATTGACCGTATCCTTGCTCTTCGTGTCCTCACTGAACGCAGACGAGAGTTTCGGCAGGGGCTGCTTGCAGCCTATGTTGATCTCTGTAAAGCGTTCGATTCAGTGAATCGGGATGTCCTCTGGAGGATTCTTGGTCTTCGTGGGGTGCCACCGAAACTGATCGATCTGATGTCTGAACTCTACTCTGGTACTGAGAGTGCTGTGAAGTGTGGTGGTACCGCCTCTGACTTATTTCCAGTTGTTACTGGAGTTCGTCAGGGATGTGTACTTGCCCCCACACTTTTCAGCACTTGTATGGACTGGATTTTTGGGAGGATGTCGGAGAGATCAAGTTGCGGTGCATCGTTTGGCAATGTCAAGATCTCGGACCTTGATTTTGCAGATGATGCAGTCATCTTTGCGGAGACTTTAGACATCCTCTTGGGGGCCCTCGAGGTGCTGAATGAGGAGTCGGAGCCGTTGGGATTACGGATTTCTTGGGTCAAAACAAAGATCCAGGCCTTCGGTGACATCTTGGATGCTGCTGTCCTGTCTGTGTCTGTTTGTGGTGAGGATGTTGAGGTCGTGGATAGATTCACTTACCTTGGCAGTGATATTCATGTCTCCGCAGGTTGTGAGCCGGAGGTCAATAGACGTCTGGGTCGGGCCTGGGGAGTCATGGATTCACTGGATCATGGGGTGTGGCGCTGCCGGTACCTGTGCGGGAGGACGAAAGTCCGAGTCTTCAGGTCCTTGGTACTTCCAGTCTTGCTCTATGGGTGCGAGACTTGGACTTTGACCAAGGATCTGAGACGGAGACTTAATTCCTTTGGTACCAGGTCTCTTCGGAGAATCCTTGGCTATCGCTGGTCGGATTTTGTGTCCAACGAGCGGTTGCTGAGAGAGACTCGGATGAGATTTGTTACCTGCATAGTCCGTGAGCGTCAGCTGCGGCTGTATGGACATGTGGCTCGTTTTCCTGACGCTGATCCTGCTCACCAGATTCTCTCAGCGAGGGAGTCTCATGAGTGGAGGAGGCCAGTGGGCCGACCACGTGCCTCATGGTTGCAGCAGGTTGACCATCATCTCAAGGAGATGGGGATGGGCCTGGCATCTGCCTGGGGGATGGCCAGACGGAGGCCCCTGGAGTACCGGCGGAAAGTGGACGCAGCGACGCGCTGTTCTGGCACATGCTCCCATACCTGACCTGACCTGGGTATTGTGGGGGTGATGGTTATGGGGGAATGGTGGAGGGGGGTGTGGGATGGTGGTGGGGATTGTGGGGGTGATGTTTGATGGAGGATTGTGTGGGGATTGTGGAGGGGTGGGACCCTGAAAGTTTGAGTCCTCGGTCAAATCCTTTACAGTGTAAAGCAGCGTGAGTGGACGTTTTGCGCATGTGGGGAGGGGGTTGGGGGCTCTCGTCGCAGCTGTGTCCACGCCGAGGGCGGGGAGGGGGCTTCGTTGAAAGTTCCCTCAGAATGGCGTGGAAATTTTCACAAGTGACATCATGCACCCCCCACCCCATCAGCTGCGGACCAATGGGAGGGGGAGATGATTTGTGGGAGGAGGGGATGAAAGCTGATGCGAAGAAGAAGCAGGAGAAGGGCGAAGAGAGAAACGAACGGTACAGGCTCGCGCGAGCAGGGACGAAAAACGCTCCTGATCAGACGGCTCAGAAAGCAGAAAGGGTGAGAGAAGCAAAAGGCAGAAAGGAGAAATTAACAGGACAAGCTCGCATGAGCAGAAGACTCAGAGTTCGAAGGCTCGTGAGGGAAGGAACAAAAGCACGTGAGGGTAATTGAAGGAAGATTTCACGAGCAGTTGGTGTCGAGCTTCTGTGGAAAAAGAACACTCCTTCTACAAGCGTCATCCTGCATTCTCGATCCTGTCAGCCACGAAGGACGAGGAGGGTGAATGGCGGCACCTCAGACGGGGGCTTGAGGAGGAAGAAACTGAAGCAGAGGATGGTGAGTCGCACATCTAACTGACATTGCCGGAATGCTAGAGAGGACTCGACTACTGGGTCTGAGCACCTCAGGGATGCGGCTGTGTCCCCATCACTTCACATCACCAGTCACCACTGCCCATCTTCCCCAACCATTTTCCTTTGCAGTCTCCTGTATATTTGTGTGAGGTGAGGGAGAGAAGGAAAGACTGCTTTCCTTTTCTCCATTCATTACATTTATTTTATTTTCAAGTCCTTCTTGTTTTATTCTTCACCCCTCAGTAAATGATGGCTAAGTCTTTTGTTTAAGTAAGATCGAAGAAGAATGCATGTTGTGGTTAAATATGCTGTTACGTGCCTTTTTGCTTTCTTGCCAATAAATACTTGCTTTTAAATGATTGCTTGCTTGTGTTTGTAATAAATAATTGTTTATTGCTATTTCCAATCCGTCTCGGTTGTCTTTTCCTTTATTGGTCCGATGTAGTGCACAAGTAAGGTTAGATGGGACCTTCTACCCCAATAATTTGCTTTGTCAGCCAGCGCACACTCACTGTAACGCTCGGCAGTAATCCGAGTGTGCGCTGAGGGCACGTGACCCCAATTATCCGGCTGTCCACAGGTAAGGTATCAAGCGAAGTCGTGTAACCCTGCCTGGATTGGATGTGCCAATCGACGTTCATGGTTGCCTATCAACCTGCCGGTGCACAGAGTTATCTTTGCCTGGCGTAATCAGGACTGTTCGGCAGGGACCCGGGTGCTTCCCCTCGTGGCAAAGCCTCGAACCCAGGATCCGCAACAACACATCTTTTCTCTCCACCATAAATAGATGGTGGCTCATTTGACTTGTAGAAAGTTGTGTTGATAATAGATCATTATTTTCAGGTGCTCTTGTGGTAAAATGTCGAGCAATGGCAACAGGTGCTCGATTCACCACTCAAATTGCAAGTGTACGTTGTAGCTCAGCAGAGATGGTGTTACAGTTTCGAGCGACAGTGGTTTCTTCCGCTTAATCATGGGGATAGCATCCTCTCTCAATCATGGTGAATAACCACAAGATCTATCCATCTCTGTTGTTTCATAACGTGCTCTGTAACATGTTCCGAGCACAAAAGTGAACATTTTCTATGCCCAATCCACACTCGGGTATTTCGGACAAACCTCATCCAATTTCTGGCAAACTTCAGGTCTTTTGGCCAATGGTGCAGCATGAAGCCATCTCGGTTTGTTTTACTATACAAGTCCCAAGGATGCATCGATTCGGCATATTTGTGAATAATCGAAAATTATTAGCCGTTTTGAGTTAAATAGTAACGCGATGTAACCTGGAGACAGTATGGATCTGGTGTTCTATTTGCGGGTGTGACGTCAGGGATAATCTGAAGAAGATTTCGACTTTTGAATCGCAAACTTACCTACTGTACTTTATAATATGGAAACTGGAAAAAGACACATCGTATCTATTTTGTAGGGTATCAAGCGATAGATTAGCATCAAGGTGGTCTGGGCCTTTGGGTCCCCCTTTAACCAAAATCGAATCGGCTTGTTCTTGTCACCTACCCAACTCATCCACCAGATTTGGTCATTACCTGTCCATAACTTTTTGAGATATCAATATATCATGCTGTACTGTATATAGGTTTTTGCCCCATCTCTCAATGGTGAAGAAGCACTTTAAAAATAATATCTGGATCCGGATCTTCACCAAAATCAAATCAATTTGTCGTCATCACACACCCAACTTGTCCACCAAATTTCATCCGAATCCATCGAATACCTTTTGAGATATCCTGCTCACAGACAAACAGGGGTGAAAACATAACCTCCGTACATCTTCGGTGTCAGCGGTAATAAAATGAATGCAAAGTAGAGGAAATCACAAAAATTTAAATGTGTGCATCACGTGGACATAAATTAACGATAATAACAATCATCATTACTCCACGGCCCAAATATTTTTCATTATTCAAGGAAAATTTTGAGGTTTGTACATAAATTAAGTGAAGGAAATGGGTGAGATGACACAAGGGACAAATCAAAACAGGATAATAATCCACTCTTACCTACTAACCCCCCCCCTTCCCCCTTTCACCCTCCACACTTCCCCTCATGATCTGTCTCTTAACACTCCCTCCTCCACGACAAACACGGGTGTGAAAAGGGAAAACAGGAAGCTAGTCACTACAAGAGTGGAGATGTTTATTTAACCAACATAGCGTTTCATTTCCTTGGCTGTGCATAAGGTATGTATGAAAAATGAAAAACAGAAAAAAAGTTAGAGGAGCAGAGATGAAGCAAAGTACCTACCTTGGTCGGCATTTTACAGCCAAACATCTCGTCACATTATGTCATTGATATAAGCCAGCACAAAGCACGTCATGTTCAGAATCTGCCCGTTGTAAGCTGGGTGTACTTTCACAGAATACGAGAAACTTACTGACGAAACCAAATGAGTTGGGTTGATCATGTTGCGAGTAGAAACTTAACACAAAACACAAGTGCAAGAAAGGATCAATTAAAATGGCCGAGAGAGAGAGAGAGAGAGAGAGAGAGAGAGAGAGAGAGAGAGAGAGAGAGAGAGAGAGAGAGAGAGAGAGAGAGAGAGAGAGAGAGAGAGAGAGAGAGAGAGAGAGAGAGAGAGAGAGATAGCAAGAGAGAGAGAGAGAGAGAGAGAGAGAGAGAGAGAGAGAGAGAGAGAGAGAGAGATAGCAAGAGAGAGAGAGAGAGATAGCAAGAGAGAGAGAGAGAGAGAGAGAGAGAGAGAGAGAGAGAGAGAGAGAGAGAGAGAGAGAGAGAGAGAGAGAGAGAGAGAGAGAGAGAAGCTTGTGAAATATTTTTGCCGGAATCAAACGGAAGACAAATGTTGTTCGGTTGTCTGATATAGTTGGCGATAACGCTGAAAATTGGAGGATGAAAGAACTTCAGTTCACTCCCTCGCTGCAAGCAGACCTCACTAATTTTGCCATTTGCAAAAAAGAAGTCATAAGCCTCACAAACCCCATCAAATTCAAGTGAACAGTGAAATCGTTCAAAAAGGAAAATGGGCCATTTCGTGAAAAAAAAATAAGAAGAAAAAAAAAAGAGAAAACAATATCCATGGCATTGAAAATCGAAGAAAATGATGCAATATTGGTTTTGTGTTAACATTTATCTCTGCTAACACCTTATATTCTTCTTCAGGTTCAGAAAATGAGTAAATAACAGCAAATGGAGATGTGAAAGATTCCAGCCCAACCTCAAACACACCGACCCCTCACCATCCCTGCCCCCCACCCCCCATACATCCTTAGTCACACTGCATTTTGTGCATTTTTAAAATATATTTACAGGACTATAAGGCTCGTAGTGGAGCTGACACACACACCTCACACACATGGATATACAGACAAATACACAAGACACGAGACAGTACTGTTTAGATGTGACAAATACAGCCACTGAGTTTTTGGGGGAGTGCCGTCACTTCCTGGGGCACTCTGGGTACCAGCACCATCACAACAATGGTGCAACCTTTCTTACTGCACTCAGATCATTTCCTCAGGAGGGATTTCTCCTCCCCATGGATGACAACAAACAGGACCATGAGAAGAATAACATTATTGAATAGCATAAGGGCCTGTGTATCGTTTTGTGTGCTGGGAGATTCCTGTGTACATTCTATTGTAGTAAGGTAAGTAGTGGTAAGATATTTCTGGTGTGAGTAGGAGGTATGTGTGCTTTCTGTTGGTGTGTGCGTGTGTGTGTGTGAGTGCGTGTTTTTTTATGTCGGTGCGCATGGTTTCTTTTTGTCCTCCATCTTTCTTTCTTTCTTTTTCTTGGTCTATGGAGGGGTGAATCTTGCAAATAGTTTTTGTAAGGCTCACTTGGCTGTGCATGGATGGGTTTCAGGGTGGAGGAGTAGCATCCGAAACCCGAATCTGATCCAGGTTCCTCCTGATGACTCACTCCATCTTTGTCTATTTGGGTTTCTCCTGGTACTCCAGTGCTGTATTTGGTCAGTTATTTGATTCAGTAGACTTGGTTTTGAGACAAATTATTTGGAAATACTGTATAATGGAAACAAGGAAGAGATAGATGACTGTAAGGTTAACGTAGCAATGCAGTGGTGGGAAACGAGCAAATGTGAGACGAACAAGATGAGCGAAAGTAGAAAAATCATAATCAATACCCTGAGTATAGTGGAAGAAGAAAAATCAGTAAAATGACAGCTTGAAGGACTGGAATGAAGAACAGATTTGGACAGCATTGAACACTTGAGAGAAATTTGAAACAAATGAGGTGCATTGAAGTGAGTGGTAAGCTAAGCTAAACAAAACACCAAAAAAAAAAACAAAGAAAACAAGACACAACTATAAAGGTTATTCAACTTTCAAAATAATCTCCAAGTTGCGTGTCAGTTTACTGAACTAATCGCACTCTGTTCACTTCTGAAATAGACTCTGAAAGCGGTCCTGAAGGATGCATTTGTACCCATCAATGGGTTATCCGTATTCTCATCGGGGCCAAAATGTCCTCCACAAAGTTCCACTTTTGACTCAGAAAGACTTTGCTCCCTAATCGAAGAAGTTAAGAGAGCATAAGGGCAAAAAAAGTGACCAACACTTCCTCCATTAGTTTCTCAGCACATTCATAATGTGTGTAGAGTTCCCTTTGTAAAGGAAAATAAATAAATAAAAGCTAATGAAAGGTTTTCTACGGAATCCGTAATAAAGTGAACACCGACTTCATCTCTGAAATTCTTCTTGAGACTTCAAACACATGAACGGCATAAATATTTTCAGTGATGTCCAACAATTTGCCCACATTCCTGGCTTGCCATGTTAAAATCCCATCATGCATGACTGAGAGCTAGCACATGGTGGAGAGCGGACAACATACTGTCCCTCGTCCTCAATGCATCACATGCAGGAGCCAAAAGCAAATGAGTGATGTGTTCCAGAATCAACATAGCACTTTCCAGGCAGAGGAAAGTGTACGCTCGTCAGCACACATCATATTTGGCTGGACACTGGATGCCGTTATGGCTCTGGCTGAAAGGCTTCCTGTACAAAGTACACCGGATAAAACTTCACTGAAGCTGAGGTATTCAAGGGTTCCTTTCATGCATTATCATTCATTCATAGTCATTATCATTTGTATTCTGCTATCTAACTATACGTACGCTACCTCACCTTTTATTCAAATACAGGGAACTGTCATTTTAACAGAATCCACACGTTCTCCAGCAACTACCAAAAATCATTTAAAATGTGTTTATGTGAATGCTTCAAAGATGCACGATCAATCGTCAATGAGACACGTGTGTGCAGGCGCGCGCGCACACAAACATTTTCAAGAAATGATCATGCTAATACCCAAACAGAACGATCGAGAAACCCTCAAATAAATAGCAACAGTGACTGAAGCGCACCTTGAGAGAGTCGAAGCAGGCGACCACACGGCCATTGTCCACCTGGCAGTGCTTCGGCGGGTGTGCGTAGCGACATTCGTCGTCTTCTCGGCTGCATGTACCTCGCTGGAACTCTCGACAGACCTCCAACGTGAGCCAGCGTGCATCCCGGCCTGACGTGGCCAACAAGCCTCGCATCTGCTGTGCTCAGATGGAAAAGAAAAACAATGATAACATTTGCAAAATTACATTGAATTAAACTAGTAATTCAGCTGAGGAAGGTCACAACACGGCACTTACATCACAGCCTATCAACCCTGCTCCAGTCATTAAACCACTGCTTCAACCTTCCAAAAATCAGCATCACAATGCTCGTCCAGCATACTGTTTGGTTAAACAAACAAACAAACAAACAAATAGAGCTCACCTCTGAACCACGCCCGTACCAGAGCAAATCTGGTCTATCAGTCATGCTCGGTGAGCGATGTGAGAAAACACAAGCGGCATGAGAACTTGAACGAGGCCGGGCGGAGCAGGAGTCGGTGAGGAAAGAAAAAAACTATAATAAAAACCCCTCGATCCGCTGGTCCACACTTTTGTCACAGTGCACCTACTCACAGGACGCTGGAAAACAATTTGCAGCACAGGGAAGACGAGGATGAAGTCGGAATGCCGCTTTTTCACTGCAGCACGAACAATACTGTTACAAACACCGCAAAGATCAGAAAGTTCATCCAATTTCAAAATCACTGTTGACCACCACTGTTTATTGTGTTTAAGGATAAATAAAACGAACGTACTATTCAACGTCCAATTCCATCCCTACCCACTCCAGTCCAGAACTTGAATACGGCCCTGTCTCAAAATCCATTTGCAATGCGATGTGCATTTTAGAGCAAGCAAACACCAAGCAACATCCACAGCATGAGGCTCAAAAACATGGCCACAAACAACATCAAACGGTCCGAGACCTTGACAACGGTCAACTGAAGGATCACACCGCATGCCCAGCCAGCCTAGCAACGAGCACGCTGTCGGATGTCTGACCCACCATTGGCGGTAAATTATGAGTGGACCGTTAAGTGCGCATGTCGTGCTGCAAGCTCGACAAATAGGCACAGGAAACATTCAACAGCAGGTACGGTGAGGTCGTGGAGAGTAGGGGAGGGTCTGGGGTCACACATCTCGCACGCAGCCAGAACAACAACCCAAAGGGTTACAGATTTAAAATGGGAATCCTCGGCGTCAAGAGCTTTCCGCTCAGGCAACACAACATATTAGACATTATGGAGACTAGTCCGGCATGGCCATGGCGGGGAACAGAGGGCATGTCGAGGGAAGAATCGCGGCTTTGTGAGGAACAAGCAGCCCTTTTTTAGCGCTCCAGCCGAAAGGCTGGGCAGTCATCGCAAGCAGCTGCCGAAACCCGCTCTCCCTCCCTATTCTGACCCGGAGCAAAGATCTGCAAGATTAACACTGAACTGGGTTTAAGTTTCGAGGTTAAAGAGGATGCTTCGTGTATACGGAATTTTATGTCCACAAAAAAATTGACACAGAGCCACGCCAAAATGAGCTGCGGGATAATGGGATTTGAAGGTCAGCAGAAGAATCAGACTTGTTCATGAAAGACTACGCCTGGCCTCCGAAACTCGTATTGCATCAGACTCGTAATGATGTCAATATGAAAGTATCGAAACATCTGTACCTAATCCACAATGCGGTGGAGAAAGAGTTCAAGTAAAAATTGATAGTGTATACAATAACAAGGGTTGGATGCAAGAGCTTGGATGATTGGCAAGCAGTGGGATGTATCTTAACGGATACGGGGTCTCATCAGACAGCAAAGGTATATTGAATAATAACTGGAACAATCGAAGGTGGACCTCACACCGAGCCCATTCTTATATCGCCGTTGGCTTTTTATCAATAAAAAAAGGTTTTCAACAAAGGTCATTGGGAACCTGAGATCCACATGATGGAAATAGCCCAAATCATGCAGACTCCTCTTTTTATGAAAACAGGTAGATAGAGAGTCTTTAAATCATTACCAGATATTATCATTTAGATATCTTCACACCTCCATTTCTCATCACCAACTCCACTTCTTACATTTACCTTTACCTTTACCTTTACCTCCAACCCCCACCCCCAAAACCAAAACATAGTTTCCTCTCGTTAGACTTCTGCTCTGTATACTGTCATCCACATCGTCCTTCCCGACTGCCTCCACATCTCCCCTTCTCCTCTTTATCTCAATCTCTCCTGAGGTTGTGATCCAAGACCTCCCTGCACGTGCCCGTGCTGCAGTTGCTACATTAGCCAGGAATGACGCAGCAGCAACGGCAGCCGCAACAGCAGCAAGAGGCAGCAAAAGCAATACGTCACTGCACAACTCACCCGCAAAGCTACGGCATTGCTCAGGAAGCAGCGGCACAGCACAGAGCACAGCGCATCGTCACATTGCCACTACTAATCATATCATCCTACTCCATCAAAATCTCCAAACGATCACCAAGCATCTTCCCAAAATGCAGCCAGAGGCAAGCGAATCCCCTGCGCTTTGCCAACCAATGACAACTGGCAAACAGGACCCTCTCATTCACTATGAGCCAATGAAAGTCAGTGAGTGGGACAACCTCATTAATAATGGACCAATAAGAGAACGGGCGGGACACGACTGTGGGCTGAACTTTGGGACAGGATGGGTGGGGCAGGAAAGAGGAGGGGAATCCAAATAGAATGAGGGGTGGCTGGAGGTGGGGAGGGGGAGAGGAAAATGGGAGGGTAGATGGGATAATCTGGGAAGTGATAAAACAAAGCTTCATCAGAAAAAAAATAAAAAATCACAATGAATTATGTTTTTTGAAAAACAGCAGGAGAGCAAAAATTAGGGTTGGTTTTGATTTGGAATAAAAAGATGCAAGACACATCACTTCAAACTGCAGCATCAAAAAAAAGGCAGACCTTGAACTTCAAGCAAGAAAATTTGGGAGTCAAGAAAAAAAAAAAAAAGTGTCAAACCCTCCTTTAACAATGACAACTGACAAGTCTGCTTGCCACGTCATTGTCACACTTGCTGCCACCACCAACCCCCTCTCCCCCCCGCCCCTCCCTTCATGTCTAGTTTCCTGGTCTCTGAGTTGGCTCACTATACCCAAGAACAGTGCACAACAGTGTGCCTGTGCGGCTGGCTTGACTTCCTGTTAGCAGCAGGGCCCACAGATTCAGGCAGCAAGGTGAATGGCAAGAGGGACCGTGACAAATGAATGCGTGTTTCTCAAGCGAGCAAGATATGTTTGCGAAACAAAAAGTCCAACATGTATTGTCACAATCCTTTGGCATACGAGGTACTGGAGATCTCAGAGAAGAAAAGCTCCGGTCGCTTTGAGAGATTAAAGACTTGTTCCTTACAGCACACGGTGACAGCGTGGAATTTCACTCTGGAATGCCCTTCCCTAACCAATTAACTCACAATCCATCATACATCGAGTCTTGACCTGTCACCTACAAAATGAACGTTTAAGGCCATCTCATGCACAAACCTGCCAGTACCATGGGTATAAAAGACAGGATCTATGACAATGCCCATGGAGAACCAAGACGACTTCCTCATGGCACCGAGACCGAGCTTTGCGAATTTTGGGTCAAAGTAACGGATCGTGGAACGTTAATTGTTCTCTCCATCACTAACTCCTTTGAACAAATCTCACCAATGACCGTCACGCTTTACGACATGTCAAGCACCTGTGTCAGATTAGAGGACTGGGCAGTAAGAAGCAGCAGTCATGCAGTACAAGGACATCTCACTGCACGGCATAAATCAAAACAAATGTTGGAAGCGAGCTCTACCAAAATCAGTAGATTCACCAAGCACACGTTTGGAAACCTTCATGAAAGTGACCCAACAGTTTGTCAGATGATCAAATTATCCTCGTTAAAACAGACAGTACATGGTGCGTAAAAAGGATGCCGACAGTCTCGAAAGAGCAGATAGTGCCTGAAAAAAGGCCATATCGCATTTTGAACTTTGTACAATCCCATCCGAAGATAACATTACCGTCACTCAGGAGTTTCCTTTCCAATTCACACGTAGCATGCCACACTGCTGTTGCTTGATCGATTACTGGCTAAACTCACCCAACTTGTTCAACAGTTCGTGCCAATCTTTTTACTGGCAGTACCTCGAAAAAAAATTTAGAGAACTGCACCATACTGGCCACATGAATTAAACATTGCACAAATATCCAGCCCAGCCCAGCCCAAAAGGCCCATCTGTCACTTACAAACTCACTAACCCACCTGTGCACTCCCACTTCGATCAGGGTAAAAAGGAACGGGTGCCGCGTGCCCGCAAGGAGAGACGCCAAGCAATATATGCGAACACACCGGGCTCTTGGAAAGCCGTGGGGAGGGGAACTACGGGTACATTTGGCTGTACAGTGCGGGTGTGCACTCACTGCTTACACAATCACGTGGCCCCTGGTTCAAGAGAGATACCGCCTGGCTTCCACTATGACAAAAGGAGTTAGTTGACTTTGTGATTAAATAAAAGAAAATACAAAAAAAAAATAAAAAAAATAAAAAGGTTTCATTAATTAGAGTTGCAACAATGATTAAACCAATAGTACATTATGCCAAACTCTAAAGTGATGACTTCAGCAGGGGATGATGCCGGAGTGTTCAACTCATTTGTTTCATAAAATCCACTGCCACCCCCCCCCACCTCTTCTTGATTTTCTCTTCCCCTTTATCATTCTTCCTTCCCCTCTCTCCCTCCATATCCTTTCGCCTCTCCTTCTTCCACAACCACTCTTCCTCTCTCCATCTCTCTGCCTCTATATATATATATATGACAGAACAAAGGTTGTGGACCCACCATTCGTCGAAGTTGAATAGTTGAAGTATAAAAACCTCGATGGAAGGTTCCCAGCTGATGATACAGATGGCCAATGAATCAGGCAGTCAATGAGCAGGATATATATATATATATATATATATATATATATATATATATATATATATATATATATATATATATATATATATATATATATATATATATATATATATATACATATACATACATACATATCAACAAAAAAGGCTAAATAAGCTACATTATCTCCCCCAAGTTGAATCGGTGCAATTGTAAGCAGCTGTTCCATACTTTTGGAGCATTGTTGATGATGCGTGTGATCGGGAGGTATCCTGTGGTCGGCTGCCAGAACTGTATACATGTTGCAGAAGTCTGGTTCCCAATCTATGTATCTGCTCGGCCCAGGGCCCGGAGCAGGAAGCACCTGCTGCAGCCAGATAAGGTTGGTGGTGGGGCCAGGAAGCGGACGGAAGTGTTTGCCGCAAACTACCCACTGTGCATCTCTCTCCCTCTGTTTGTTTCTCTCCCTCTCCATTTTCCAAAAAAATATTCTTCCATAATGACAGCAACCACACCCAAAAATATTTCAAATTCTGCACAAAGCTATGGAATCGTGGACTTTATCATATATGAAGAAGAAACAAGTGAAAAGAATGCCAACGGGCATGGAAAACTGATCTGACAATTTATGAAACTTCAGAGGCAATGCAATAGTTAGGGTTATTGAAAGGAAAGCCGCCTCGTGAGTCAACATGTTCAACTCTGCATTGAGCCACAGAGAGAATTTGACATTCGACCACAGTACCGATGCTGTCGATCAAGTTTTGCAAAGTTTACAATGGTATCTTAACATCAGGATATTGCAGGCAGAACAGCTAGCTAAACCCACTCTCCAGAAATGCAGTGCCCCTTGCTGGCAAAGGACCAGATTGCTGAGTTGTTCTTTAATGGGATTGCATTTAATTTTTTCCAATAATTGAAGCAAATGCCAGAACTTACAGAAGTAAATACCATCAAACACCAATAAGCTATCCACCCAAAGATGGGATAGAAAAACCTGGTTGTAGCTCAAAGCAACATTTGTACCAACTTGATTAGTCACTCAAACCTCCATTGCAAAATCACTCAAAATATGTCATCAGTCAGTGACTGACTCAAAACAAGCTTAACTCACTAACAACAAAAGCAATCGTCTTAACATAAAAAGTCAGGGGCTGTGGTGACCTCTCAGTCCAAATATAGCAACTGCTGACGTGCAAAACCATGGCGAGAAAAGCTGCCGAAGAGACGACGAGAAGCCAAACATCAAGTTCCTTTATTATTGTCACCGTAACCATTAATGAATGAAAAGATTCCCACACATCTTCATAGATGAACAATGAAATAAAAATTGCAGGCCATTTGAGGCCTTCACAGCATCAAGCCCATTTCCTTGGTGTTTACCGTTTGTCATAACAAACATTACTCAATTACTCACACATACTCTTTTAATAAAAGCATCAGCTACTCACGCCGCAGTCACAACTTACAAGGAAAAATGGCTAACTCTCTGTCAAGCACATGTCAAAAATATGAGATAGGTGGAAATAATCCAAACACACAGCGACAAACATCTCTTGTGCAACAATATGGAAACATAAATTAAAAAATTACATGATTTCAAGTATGTCTCAAGATAATATATATATCTCTATTATAATACCAAACTTGCACACTAAAAACTCGGCTCGCTGTCACACAATCCCTATGAAACTGCTGTGGCACTTAGCGGACATGCCGACAATGTTTGGGAAGTCTTGGCGTTCCATAGTACCACTTGCATTTTGCACAATGCGTATTTTTGTCATTCCCCGTGTACAGTCTGTCGTCTGCTACCAGCTATATTGTACTGCTATCCCGTGCATGTGCACGGGTATCGCTAGTATGTATATATATATATATATATATATATATATATATATATATATATATATATATATATATATATATATATATATATATATATATATGACTAAAACTCTCATCTTGTATGTATGTATGTATGTATGTATGTATGTATGTATGTTCCTGAAATACAGCCAAAACGGTAGACGATTGCACAAAAAATGTGCGGCCCACATTACTCACCAATCGCCTGCGGTGTGCAGTATCAAGTTTCGTTAAAATCGGACAACGAAAAAAATATTAAAAAATCAATTACCGATTCAGTGAAGTACTCTTCAGGAGAATTTGATGAATGCAAACAACCTCAGCGGTATAGTTCGCTGGAGCTATCTTTATTTTTTCTTGAAATGATCTATTTTAAAAATCTCAAACATTTAGCATAGACAAAGAACAATTTATTTTTAAGCATAAAATAAACCGCCATTTTGATATAACACTTCCGTGTTCATTAAGAAATAAAATTGTGTTTAGAAGATTATGCACAATAATTCCTTCGGTTTTCCTTTCTCCGTTTATTTTTTTTCATAATGATGCGCAATATCAAGTTTCGTTCAAATCGGGCAACGAAAAAATTATTAAAAAATCAATTCCCGATTCAGTGAGGTACTCTTCGGGATTATTTGATGAATGCAAACAACCTCAGTGGTATAGTTCGCAGGAGCTATCTTTTTTTTTCTTTTTTTTGAAATGATTTTTTTGTCAACCGCTGTCACAACGGGAACGCAACGGTTTAAAGGGTCGTCTAGCATATATGTATATATATATATACATATATATATATACATATATATATATATATACATATATATATATATATATATATATATATATATATATATATATATATATATCAGGCCAGATCTTGTCAGGTCAGGTCAGGCCAGGCCAGATCAAATCTGTGACTTGCTCCAGGTATCATGTAATCCTGTACTAACCTGTTCCATGGTCGGGTTGTCGGCGACTAAACCGTCTCCCCCACCAGGTTTTTTGGTGAGGAGGGTGTTTGGATATGGACTCCCAGCAGGATTAAAAACAAAACCTGTCAAAGAGCGGAGGAGCACCTTGTGAGCAAACGGCCATCCATATCTCGTGCCCAACTGTGTCTGCAGACATCCTCCTGCAGTTGGGATACTTCTTATAAGGAGGTTGGTGGCAGGATTTGCACTCCGGGAACCGAAAAACACTTCATTCCGCAAAACACAAAAACGCAAAGAAATCTGAAAACCCACTCCGTGGTCGTACCTCCTGTGCAGCTTCCCGTCACAGGGTAGCTCACCAGATGACAGGATTGAGGCAAAGCCTCCGGGACCCCCAATCTTTGATGATAGGAGGGAACCCACGGGGTAACATTTCCGGGTCAGATTTTGGGAGAGTGTGTCGGAGTGGTGCTGAGGTGTCGTCCACCAGGAGGCGGTCTCCTTGGGTTAACCTGAGGCGGTCCCTTCGGGTGGGTGCCTGGAATGTCCTATTCCTAAGAGAGGATGATCACCTGACTGTAATCATCTGAGCTCAAACGTTTGGGCATCAGTATTTCAGCACTTTCTGAGGTTCGGAGACCGGATTGCGGCGAGATCATGGTGGGTGGTTACACCTACAATTGGTCTGGTCGCTCTGATGGTTACCATGCCGAAGGAGTTGCTGTAGCTGTGTCCAATAAGCTGATTCCAATGATAATGGAGGTAACACCGGTCAACTAGAGTATTATGAGACCAAGGATTCGTCATTCCTTGGGGCGTCATTTCCCTGATCTCTGTTTATGCTCCGACTGAGGCGAGTGATCTCACTGTGAAGGATGCATTCGATGCGACGATTGAGTCTGTGGTTGATCAGTGCCCCAGACGAGATACACTTCGAGTCTTGGGGGATTTCAATGTATCGACTGGAACTGATAGGGATGGTTATGAGGCATGCGTTGGTCCCCATGGGTCAGGAACTGTGAACCTGAATAGCACTAAGTTCCTTGACTTTGCAAGAAGTCATGGACTGAGAGGGCGGGTTCATGGTTTCAGTGCCCACAAGCTAATCGCTGGACTTGGTATTCCAAGGCTGGAGGTGGGGCAAAGGAGATTGACCATGTCCTCATTGATGGTCGCTGGAGAATGATCCAAAACTGCAGGGTCTACCGGAGTGCTCAGTTTCTCAATACTGACCACCGGCTTGTTGTAGCAACTCTTAAGTTGCACCTTAAATCCAGGAGAATGGTACCATCCAAGCCAAGGCTGGATGTTGGCAAGCTCAAGGATGAGAGGGTAGCTGAGGAGTTTGCGAACAAGCTGACTGGAGATTTGGGAGGGGGGGCTCGTTGCTTTGGGAGGTCCTGAAGAGTTGTGGAATGCCTTCAAGACCACCGTCCTTGATGTTGCCGGTGGATGTCTTGGAACTCATCGTAGGGCAAAGAATAATTTTGTCTCTCAAGGGACACTGGATACCTTTGACCAGAGTCGCAGGGCCAGGCTGAATGGCAGAGCTGAGCTGTTCAGGGAGCTGAGGCGTAAAACTGTACGTGCGCTAAGGGTGGACAAGGAGGCCTATGTGCGAGGGATCTGTGAGGGGGTAGAGCATCACCTGTGGTCAAGTTATTCTCGTCCTGCTTACAGGGGAATTCGCACATTGCGTTCATCCAAGCCCATCCCTCGGTGTACTGCAGTGAGAGCAGAGGGTGGTAGGCTCTTGACAGAGGAGTCTGAAGTGAAGGCCCGCTGGGCCGGTTATTTTGAGCGGTTGTACCAGGCTGATCCACCAGCTGTCGAGTTGGACGTCAGGGGTGTTACAATAACTGTTGCTGACCCTCCAATCAACTGTGGTACACCTTCGCTTGTGGAAACACAGGCTGCGGTGAACCAGTTGAAATGGGTAAAGCTCCAGGGATCTGTGGCATCCATGCTGAACTTCAAGGTTGGTAGAAATGCTGCACTCGTGTCATTGCATGCAGTTTTGTGTTCTGCCTGGAACACAGGCATCATCCCAACTGACTGGATGAGGGGCCTTGTTGTCCCTCTATCGAAAGGGAAGGGTGATCGCCAAGACTGCAACAACTACCGAGGGGTGACGCTGCTCTCAGTGCCGGACAAGGTCTTTGCTCGGATAATTCTTGATAGGGTTCACCACCATCTGCTTGAGCACCAGCGTCCAGAGCTGTCAGGCTTTACACCAAAGAGGTCAACGATTGACCGTATCCTTGCTCTTCGGGTCCTTACCGAACGCAGACGAGAGTATCGGCAGGGGCTGCTTGCAGCTTATGTTGATGTCTGTATTTAGCGTTTCATTCAGTAAATCGGGATGCCCTCTGGAGGATTCTTGGTCTTTGTGGGGTGCCACCAAAACTGATCGATCTGATGTCTGAACTCTACTCTGGTACCGAGAGTGCTGTGAAGTGTGGTGGTACCATCTCTGACTTATTTCCAGTTGTTACTGGAGTTCGTCAGGGGTGTGTACTGGCCCCCACACTTTTCAGCACTTGTATGGACTGGATTCTAGGGAGGATGTCAGAGAGATCAAGCTGTGGTGCATCATTTGGGAATGTCAAGATCTCTGACCTCGATTTCACAGAAGAGGCAGTCATCTTTGTGGAGACTTTAGATATCCATTTGGGGGCCCTCGAGGTGCTAAATGAGGAGTCGGAGCCACTGGGATTACAGGTTTCCTGGGCCAAAACTAAGATCCACAACCCAACTCGGAGTCTGAAATGGGCGCAGTGGCTGGGGCGGCGGACGAACGCCCCCACGTGCGAATTCGCCCACGGATCGGATGATGGAGATGTTTGAGGCGTTGATGGGGAAAATGGACGCAAATACGCAAGATATGCGAAATGAAATGAATATGAATGCGCAACAAATGCGAAGCGAGATGAAGAAAAATATGCAAGCGATGGGGGAACAAAATGGATGCCATGAGGGGCGGCATGGATGAGAATATGCAAACACTGCGGGGTGAAATGCAGTGCATGTGGCGAGGCCTGCAGACGGGCATAATGGCGATTGCACGTGGCGAGATGCGGACAGTGGAGCACAAAATGGCGGCGCCACGTGGTGGAGACACCGAACCGACGAGGGGGAGTGTGGAGTGTGTCCGGCCTGCTAAGGATGCGGGTGAGGTCAAGGGAACGAGAGACCTCGTCACGGTAATAAGGGAGACGTGTAGGACGAGACACGTGGAGGTGACGACGACGGAAAAATTAATGGTAACGGAGACGCGGATAACAAAAGAAACAAGGGGAGAAACTAATGAATGCAAGAGGACGACGGAAAAAGTCAGAGACACAAACGGAGATGCAGGAGACAAAGGAAAGAACACCAGAGACGTGGGAGATAGAAAAGGTAGAGGAGGAACTACACTATGCAAGGGAGCACACACACGTGGGAGTAATAGGGGACAATGGGGTTGAGCTAGGGGAATGTCTTGGGACCCGGTGCGAGCAGCAGGATAGCCTCCTTCAGGAACGAAGGAAGACGCTATGCCCCCTTAAAGCAGATCACGACCAGGTGGGTCCGTCAAGCTGTGCGAGGTGAAGGGGGCGAGTGCTGTGAAGGGGTACACGTGGAGCTTGGGGGGGGTATGGAAACCACGGTATTGCTTGTGGGGACGCGAATCCCCAGCGCGAATGTCCCAGTGTGCGTGGTAAAAAGTGTGAGTGGAGAGAGCGTGTTGAAACGTGCGCATAACGTGAGTGAAATGGCGGCGTGAGTAAGATGGCGTGCGTGAGTATGTGTGTCACCTCGACCTCGCCGGGAGGCGTGTAAGCATGGGCCGCCTGGGGGCGCTTCTACAGTCCTCTGCATTTGGGATTCAACTCGCTCGCACCAACACAGTATGTGTTGTGATGGGGATAGAAGGATGAATTATGTGCCAGATTAAAGCAACAGCATTCGTGTTACAGGTTGTGCAGATGAAGCACGGTTTTCTTTTGACCCATCTCATCTGGGAGATTCTCAGCCCGACCATCACCCCAGGGTTAGATCAGGTGATGTGGTACTTGGGAGATTTTACATGATTGATGTCATTTTGTTCCTCTTTGCTTGTTTGTGTCATATTGTCATAGTGTTTTTTTTCTTTTTCACCTGTTGTTTTTTTTTTGTATCATGGTGCCAGTGCGTTTGCTAAATGCCATTTTGGCACTAGTTGCTTTCTGTGTTGTAGTGCCAATGATTTTTGATTGTTGTCATTTTATAATCATACTTTTAGGGGGGAGGAGTGTCGTGTATGGGCGGAGCGTGTATTGTATGGGCGGAGCCCCGAGTTACGGTTGGTGGTGGTCACGTGGTTGTGGCTTCATATGTCACGACTCGCCCACTCGGGACTTGTAGCACCAGTAGCGTCAGTAGCAGCATGTGCTGTCATTAGCAGTGTCCTGTAGGTCGTGTGCCTGTAGAGTGCAGAGTGCATCGAGTACGTAATAAAGCGGGAGTTACGGGCATCGTACGCCCACCCTCTCGCTCGAGGCAATAAAGCGGAGTTGTGCTATCCTCCGGCTCGTGTCTGCCTGCTCGCACCTCTGCCACGACATTACACTGCATACCGCGTGTTCTGTCCGCGGAATGCGTGGAGCGGGTTCCCGGGACGAAACGCGCACACCAGCTGCAGGCTTGGTGCGCGTGTGACGTCATTGCCGGGAATCTCGCGGCACAAGTGCCGAAGAAACGGCGCACGTTGTCCCGCGTGGGGAACCCCGCAAAAGCGAGCGCTTGGTGAGATTGGCGGAGTGACGTCATGGCCGCACGGATCGGCCTTCGGAGGGGACGTCGGTATTGCCCAAAGGGACGAACGGGCGTGCCGTAAACCTCCACCATGGAGGTGTAGAAAAAAAAAAGAGGCTCGCTTCCAGGTACACGGCCCAAGCAGGATGTGGCAGGCAACCTGAGTTGGGGCATAGGAGCACTAGTTAGCAGGATGGGTTAGCGATAGACTGGCTTCATGGGGACATGGGTTGTTCCTCATGGGGCCTGTGGAATGGTTAGTTAGTGGGAATGTCAGGTTAGATTTAGAATGGATGTTTTGGATTTATGGAGACATTGACAGACATTGAATGTGTAGTGGGGACGTAGTTTAGCTACATAGTGTTAAAAGGATGTGCTATATTGTAAGGGACGACGAGGAAGCATGAGATAGTTAGGGGATTTAGTTGGTGGAATGGCAGTGTTCAGTGATGTGAGCGAGGAAATGAAATGAATTGTAAGGAAACATGTACAATGGGTGAGTGGGGGCCAGCGGGCCTGTGTGAATGGGGTGAATGTGGAATGCATGGTGCGATGAGTGATTGGGGGGAGGAGTGATTCCCACCCACGGGACCACGGGGTCAGAATAAAGTCAGTTAGTGGGTTAGCCAAATTTACAAAATGGAGGTCGTTTTGCTCTTGGTGCGAGTGTAGGCCCGAATCCCGTTTGGAGGGGTGCAGGAGTCCTGTTGACGGGCTGGGAGTGTGGCTGCGAACCGTGAGTATCGCTTAGTGGGCACCCTGGGCACCGGACTAGTCGGCCGCGGTAGGCCAAGGGCCCAAGAGGGGCCGGGATAGCATAGTGGGCACGGGTGGGCCCGCATGAAGCGGGACCCGTAGTGCCAATGGTGGCGTGGGCAGTGTCGAGGGCACGGGCACCCGGGGAAAAGGGGCCCATGGTGCCAGCCTGCCACGTGAGTGTCGAGGGGGAGTAGCCATGGAGGGCACTCCCCAGATGTTAGGGAGCTGGTAGGCTCGTAGGCAGCCTGGGGGCCCGGAGATGCTATGGTTGGAGATTCAGCAGAGGGTAGTTCCTGCCAAGTGAGCCACGCTTCCCAGCCACGAAACCGTGCGAGGGCACGAGGGAAAATTTGAGGGCAAGGCCCAAATTTGGAAGGACACCAACACAGGCGATGGGAATCTTGGTTGGTAGAACCAATAGTTTAAATGAGAGGCATTTTTGGAAAGCCCTGGGGCAGTTTAAAGTGTGATAAATGTTAGGGTAGATAGGGAAATGTACCCCTTTGCTCTCGGTGGGCCGCTGGACTCACCGTGGTAAAAGATCACCGAGATCTGAGGGAGGCCATTCTGAGGCTTCATTGGGCCTCGAGACAGGACGCTAGCCTCTCCCTTATTCCCCTCCAGGAAGGGAACGTAGGAGTTGGGAGTAGGCTAGGTGACATGATAGGTTAGCCGGACAAGGACAATAAAGGGGGTTGGGAGACATCACATCACAATTATAAAAGGAAAAATAAAAAGGAAACAAGTGGTGCCAGGCACAACAAATCCTGCCCATTTAAGGCATAAAGTTATTTTGGGGATCAAATTTAAATTTGATACATCCTTAACCTGAATGTTGATTAGAAGGAATAGAATAAGGAATATTTTAGTCTTAGTTTGAAGTCAATTAAACCATTTTTGACGAAGTTATGAGCGAAAAATGATTTTGACCTTTTCGTGACCTGACCTTGACCTTTGACCTAATTTGACCCCAAAGTTAATGCGGTCGTCCGAGGTTCATTACCCACCTGTGGATACAATTTCACAGTGTTTGAGCAAGCCGTTTTCCCGTAAAGTTGTATTTTCGTAAGGGCCCTGTCACACCTTGACGTTTTAGTCAGGAATGGCAACGTATAAAAATGCACGTAAAACGTTGGCGTACGCTGAAGTTTTGAGGTTCTTTTTAAGTTTTGGTCGTATTCATAACGTGTTGGTCGCATGCATAATGTATTAGTAACGGGCACAGAACGTTTCTTTGTGTTAAAGATAACTTATACCAACGAATGCTTAGCCTGTTGTCGGCGTTCACAACCTACGCCCAACGATAGTTTAACTTAGTCATAGCGCGCTGCACGTATCACCGACGAACTCGTGGCGTTCTCTGTTAAAAAAAACCTGCTGCACGCCGATTTAAATCATAACCGCCTGAAAATTGGAAGTGTCAACATCGCAGTCACACCTTGACGATTTAGCCAGCGTATGCCGACCTATGAAAAATGTGTCTAAAATGCTGGGACACGTCGAATACGGTATGGGTAAATTGTGTATACGTTAGGAGCACACTGAAAAACAATGAAGTATGCTGGCATATTACGTGGTACGTCTAGTATGTCGTGAAATTTTAAGCATGCTGAAAATTTTACGACGTACTCGACGTATGCCTCACAAGTTCCACATACGCTGGCATAAGTTCTCAGCACGCTCCGCGATCGTTTACACACGTCGGCCACACGTTACTTGTAAGTTACTCATCAGTCGAAACATGTCGAGGTAATGTTTAGCATACCCGAAACTTAATTTTTAACCTACGAGTAATGTGCTTTGAACCTATTAGTAGCGTGCTTTGAACCTATGTGTAACGCATCTCAAACGCACATTGGCGTATGTAGACGAATTTGATTGACGTCTTCCGGACGACCACAGAACTTACTGAACGTGTTTGTAACTTACATCTACCGTATAATGGCGTATTGGCAGCGTTTAGGGGAATTGGTATATACAAATGGGCTTCACAAGAGGAACCCGTCAGTGTTCCAGACTCCATGTTGAGTAGATGTCAGTCGCAGTAGCAGTAGCAGTAGCAGTAGTAGTAGTTCGAGAGAATTTAGTGATGTCGATGTTATTAGTAGTAGTAGTTCGAGAGAATTTAGTGATGTCGATGTTATTAGTAGTAGTAGTTCGAGAGAATTTAGTGATGTCGATGTTAGTAGTAGTAGTAGTAGTAGTAGTAGTAGTAGTAGTAGTAGTGGTAGTCGTAGCAGCAGCAGTAGTAGTAGTTCGAGAGAATTTAGTGATGTCGATGTTCGTAGTAGTAGTAGTAGTAGTAGCAGTAGCAGTAGTTCGAGAGAATTTAGTGATGTCGATGTTGGTAGTAGTAGTAGTACGAGAGAATTTAGTGATGTTGATGTTGGTCGTAGTAGTAGTAGTAGTAGTAGGACTTTCAAGTAACGTGTTGCAAAGTGTGAAGAACGTTCGTGTAGCGTGCTTACAAAACGTTACTCATAGGTTAAAAATAAGTTTCGGGTACGCTAAACATTACCTCGACGCGTTTCGACTTATGAGTAACTTACAATTAACGTGTTTCGACGTGTGTCAACGATCGCATAACGTGCTTACAACTTATGGCAAGCGTAGCGGAACGTGTGAGTCATATGCCGGCAT
>NC_140967.1:81691313-81716313 GCF_056783735.1 Eptatretus burgeri
CAGTGCCGCCAACAAGTGAGGCACGGGTCGGTCACCAACAACACCAGGACTAAACCTGCGCCAGACGATCTCGGTGCCCTCCAGACGTCGACTGGCGTTCAAGGCTGTTCGTGAGAGGGTGCACGGCAAGGCTGGGTGCTGGCGACGGACGTGACACGCACGCACACATTTCAGGACGTTTTCACTTCACGGACGACTACTTTCTGGTGAGCGAGACGATTCTTTCCCTCCCCCTGAATGATCTGTTGGGTACTCATGTCTGTACTTAGCTGTAGGTAAGTCAACCCCCGATAAGCATCTGCTCTTTGTCTCTTTCCTGGCATTTTGATTGATTTTGCTTTGAAATTAATTCATTTATTTAAGCCAGAAAATAAAAAGTTCTTTTTATTTATTTATTAATAAATAATTTGTAGATTTCAAACCTGTCCGTGTTTGACCTTTCATTCCATTGGTCTAGTATTGTTCGAACTGACATAGACTGGGAGGTAATTACCACAAATTTGACCAAAAATACTCGGCACGCACCAGCGGTTAAAACGCTCGGCCGCCCTAATTAAAATCTAATTGAGATAACATTGGTGCTTTGCCGAGGGTGCGCTCCCCGCTCAGGTAACCACGTGACCTCTAGTTAAACGGCATAATTGGACAACAAAAAACGGTGGACACTGGAACTCGTGGATAACTGATTAGCGTTCGTGGTTGTAAAGCAACCCACCATACCACGAAGTTAATTGTGAGTGATGGCCCCAGGTCCGGCTCTTTCAAGTAGTACAGTAAAAATGTCGGATGACCTCCCACAAATTGCAACAAAAGCAAACTCAACAGATTTTGATTCTTGGATATGTCCTCAGTGACAGAAAAAAAGTCCTAAGGGATCCTCCAGGGGGGAAAGTCCTGAAATCATGGAAATCCAATATAGCCGCCACCCGGCTTCGGGGAAAATGAGAAAATTGTAAAGATTGATATTTTATTATGTAAATATATGTTTTTCTGCATTCTAATTGTTTCTAGTTATGGTCAGTATATTGATATACAAGAATAATTATAAAAAAGTGAAATGTATTGAGGGTAAAATTAAAAATTATAGCTTTTTTGTCGAAAAATGTCAATTTTTTGTCCTGAAAAAAAAAATTTACATGATACTGATTTTGGCTCCTGGACCAAAAAAAATAAGAAATGTTGAAGACACAAGATGAAATCAAGTCTATGGCAATACAATATAATTATGTAAATCATTGAAACATGAAAATTCACAATTCCACTTGGGACAATCACATCTGCCTGACAAAGGTTTCAAAATGAAAATGAAAATTCGCATTAAACTCAGAAAGTACATCCATTATAAACTTACTATACATGTTGAGAAAAATCAAGCGTATTAAAGTTAGAACTCGACAATGTCGTCATCATCTTCATCATTGTCACATGGAGTGTTTGTGCAGCCAGAGCCCCTGCAGTTTCCACAAGCTGGAGTGCACTCAATGTTGTGCTTCTTGCATATGCATCTCATGGTGCTACATTCAGCCTGGCAGTTGCACCTAATGACACGTAACATCTTTTCAGGAGCTGGAGCTATTGATGTCTGAAGTGGCACAAAACCCTCGTCACACTTCTGCCAACCCCAGTCTGTCGGAAGAAGTTCATCTGCACATCCCTTCCATTCTTGGACTTGCAGATACACGCGCAGGCTGTGATACTTTGCTGCTTCTGATGTTGGTGGTAACGTCTGTGGTTGCACGTGAGAGGAGCTCCAAGCCACCTTGTCCCAGTACCGCTTATACCGGAGGGTGTCCAGGGTGTCAGTTGACTTTCCGTTGTAGATTATCACCAATGTTTTTTCTCCTGCATCTGCCACATCACATACGGAAGCTGGATATGTATCAAAAACCTTGGCCTGGTCACGGAATGTGTTGTTTGCTTTGAACTTTTTGAGGGAAGCTCCCTTTCCAATTCCATGAAGACGAGATGTCGTGTCGCACCCAAGAATTGCATGTAGAAACAGTATGTGCTTGCATATGTCTGTTCCAATCATTTTCTTTGTAGCCTTGATGTTCCAGATGCGAGGCTTCTTCGTATTCTTCTTTGGCTCGGGACAAAAGAAGAGGTCATGGGATTCTAAGCTTGCATGGTAGCATAGGAGGACGAGGAGGTCTGTGTCATCACCAACTAACACAGTGTTGGTGACAGTAGCAGACTGCACGGCCTTCAGTACAATCAGGAGATCAGCATCCCCTTAGGCATGGTGTGTCTCACAGTTCTTCTTCTGAAGCTCTTCACTCAACATAAAAATGAATCGCTGTTTATTCTGCCTATTGGCAAGAAACTGTTCCTTCTTCATTGTGAGACGCATGTCAGCGTCTGTTGACTGCAGGGGCTCTGGCTGCACAAACACCCCATGTGACAATGATGAGGATGATGACGACATTGTCGACTTCTAACTTTAATACGCTTGATTATTCTCAACATGTATAGTAACTTTATAATGGATGTACTTTCTGAGTTTAATGCGAATTTTAATTTACATTTCGAAACCTTCGTCAGGCAGATGTGATTGCCCCGTGTGGAATTGTGAATTTTGTCATGTTTCAATGATTTACATAATTATATTGTATTGCCATAGACTTCATTTCATCTTGTGTCTTCAACGTTTCTTTTTTTTTGTCCAGGAGCCAAAATCAGTATCAGGTAAAAAAAAATTTTCGGGACAAAAAATTGACATTTTTGGACAAAAAAGCTATATTTTTTTATTTTACCCTCAATACATTTCACTTTTTTAAAATTATTCTTGTATTTCAATATACTGACCATAACTAGAAACAATTAGAATGCAGAAAACATATATTTACATCTTAAAATATCAATCTTGACAATTTTCTCATTTTCCCCGAAGCCGGGTGGCGGCCATATTGGATTTCCATGATTTCAGGACTTTCCCCCCGGAGGATCCCTTAGGACTTTTTTTCTGTCACTGAGGACATATCCAGGATTCAACATCTGTTGAGTTTGCTTTTGTTGCAATTTCTGGGAGGTTGACCAAATATTTCTGCTAAAATGCCTGTACAAAAGGAGAAACGAGGATTAACCCCTCAGAATACACTCGATCCCCATGGCCACAACACTATATTTAATTTTTAAGAAACCAACTCAAGAAGAGCTGACGACATTGCGAAAAAGCTCAGCAAGTTACTGTACCGAAATTTTTTTAAAACTTCATTCCCAATCAGAGCGAATGTCATACCTAAACCCAAAAATCAAAGAGTAGCCAAGGCAGGAAAATAAAGATTTAGAACCTTTGTCCATTTATTTCCTCTCCAACAAAAGCTCTACGGCTGTCATATCAGCATCCAGCTCTACCAGGTTTTGCCTTTGTCCTCATGAAAGGCTGCTGTAAAGGCGATCATGCTTGTTAGTCAACATGGGTCAGAGTATCATCCAGTATAAGACAGTCACTGTACAATATAACATATGCCGACTCTGCTGACCAACATTATCAGCTGCAACATTTGCTATCTCCCACGGGAAACGCCAAAGTGTCCAGCATACCCACCGTTCATGCTGCAGGATCCTTGCCGACGTCACTCGCATATGTGCTGCCCTGTGAGCTTCGCCATGCCCACTCTTACTCCGACCACGCACACGAGCCGCCCAGCGGTCACGCAGCCGTTTCCACTCGTGTCGGGCATCCCCCGAGTACCACTCACGTTGCGCAGCACGTCAGGCCTTGGACATGGGCTCCCATGGAAATTTTTTTTCCCAAATTCCCATAATCCCTTCGTTTGCTACCCTTTTAGCCGTTCGCACTCCAATAACTTATCCGGCACGGAGCGTTTCGACGCCGGCGACTCCAATGCCATTAGCACTTCATTCAGTGGTCCGTGCTTGGGCGGTTTGCCAAGCATGGACCGCGCACATTGTCATACCTCGCACGCAGAGTCCCGTGGAACCAGCTTGGTTCCCAAAATAACTTTATCATGCTCGGGAGGCTCGCCCCTCCCGTCTGTCACACTAACCACGACCCCCGTCTGGGTCTATGTGTTCCCCGCACCAGCTTGCGCACTCATCCATGCCATGTTACTCATGCCCTGCACACATTCTGACACAATCAAACTGGAGGCTTGTGTTAGCCCAAGAGATCCCGGGGCTTCGACCCCCCCCCCTCCCCAAAACTCGGGATGTACACTTTCGCATCATGCGCCCGCTCCGCCTCGCACAGACTTACTGGACTCACCTGATCGCTGTCTGCTTCGAGGGAGCATATTCTCTCTCTTTGGTCCTGAACGAGGTTATCCTGACCGTTACATGGGGTTTCAAGACATTCAACAAGTTCAATCTTAACGTCAGACATCTCAGGGTTTTAGACTCCGTGGGACCACGCAATAAATGTTCTCTGATCAAATGTACTTTTCGTTGTGGACAGTGAATTAATTGTTTCTTACAGATTGAGTAACAGGATTTACACCAGGTCGGTTAATAGGACAAATCAGAAAATTCCACAACAAATTGGTACTGTGACTCGGATGTACGAAATCCCTGGAGGCAGTCCATGGTCCGGAGGGACGGTGAATGCCAACGAGATTCCATCCCTGACGGCGGGCCTGTTCTTAGCGGGTAACGTACATCGACAAAGGAAAGTACATGTCAGATAATTTTTATTGATAGGCCTGAGAAGATCCTGCGGTTCGAGACCGCTTAAGCCTTCGGGGCTGAATAGAGATCAGGGATATCTTCACGGGAAGCTCGAGTCTTCGCCGTACCTTGAGCGAGTTCGGTACTTGGCTCGCGGTGCTGTACTGGGTACAGCAGAGGCAATGGGGAAAAGGCCAATCCCCTCCGGCCAAAGGGAGGGGGGTGGAATCCCACCTCCGCAAAGAAAGGGGTTCGAGACCCAGCTCGCTGTGTAGTGTGATTGTTATGTGTCATGTGGATTGAGGTTATGAAGTGCGTATTTCATTGTATTTGTGACGTGGGGTTTGAAAGATGTGAAATGCTATTGGATGAATGTTTGCTGAGTTACCTGTTTGGATTCTGGTTTGTTCATTGTACTCACTGGAAGTTTCCTTGCTGTGAAACTGTTGCATTGTATTGTGTGAAGGTGTTACGGATTCGTAAATCCTATAGTTTTGCATTAAGGAGTTACCTCTTTGGATGGATTTGTGAAAGCAATGTGATTGGAAAGGTTGAGTTTTATGTTAAGAATGCAAGTTGAGTGTTCCAACCTGGAACTCTTGTATAATTGTATTCATATCTGATTTGTATGCACACTGATTTGCATTGATCTGCATGTGGTACGAAGTGAGTGTTGAAATGGAACGTGTGCAAGTCCAATATCGTTCACTGGAATAAAACGTGCTCTATTGTGTATTGTGACCTGTGAAGCTTATGGGAATGCATTAGTTTGGAAAATGGAGATAAGGACTGGTCGTCACCATAGACTGTGAAGACTCTTTATGAGGTGAAGTGCACGCACCGATTCCAGAGGAAAAACAATGACAACTGACTCTGCACGCGCTGTTGATTCAGAGTGCGGGGCGGATGTCGTTGAGAGTGTTTTGAGACCAGATTGAGAGGTGTGTGTGAATTCAATGTTGGTGAAAATCTGAATTAGAAGCGATTGTGAGCTCGATAAGGAACTGAAGATTACTGTACGATGTCATACATGAATGTCTTGTGAGAAATGATATTGTAACAACGAAAGAAACTTCAGGCAGGGAGTTAAAGCAGCTTAGATGTTCGTGGTTTGGTGCTGATAAAAAAAAACCAAGGTCACGAATCTCCCTGAACGGGCCAACACTAAATGCTGAATGTCTGCTTTATCGGCAGGAAAGGACATAAATGTGTGTGCTGTGCCTTGGATAGTCGCTGACGCAAGTGTTGAAGTTTTATTTAAAAGCCATTGGGATTTTGGGTAAATTGTGAAACAATTATGAATGTGGAACATATTCCAAACATGAAGTCCATTTCGGAGGCTCGCTATCGCCGGCATTACGAGACAAAAAAATCCTCTAATTACTCAGCCCGGCAAGGTGAGGTCTTACAAGCAGCTGTTCGTACTGCTGGAAGATATTTATGGGTACTGAACCCCCGATTCAATTAATGTGCAGATTCAAAGGGGGATTGGCGGCTACTGTATCGAAATGTGCATGCTGTTGGCGATGACGTGAGAGAAATGTTTCCAAACTTTGATTTGATTTGTACTTAAAATGTGATCAAAATGTAGAACTGTGATTTGGAATGATATTAAAGTGATTTGTAAAGTAGTTGTGTATGATTTGGTACCTTGGGATGAATGAGGATTTATAACTTTCCACCAGCACTCTGGTAGAGAGTGATCAATTAATTATCCCTCGGATGGACATTAAACTGGGCGTGCTGTCTTCATTAGTCTGTGAATGATATGTTGATGGCTCTTCGTCTGAGTCCTCCGTAGACAGGTGCGGACTGGCTGTCTGGTGCTCTTTGAACACACAGTCGTGGAAGCCTTATCACACGAACACTCCTTGGCACATTTGTCTGCCAAGGTCAGCTGCGTCATGAATAGCAGAAAGCAAAAAAAAAAAAAAATCTCTGGTGGCTTTATTTGTGCCACTATTTGTCAAATTAATTCATGAATCGTTTGATTTTATGGGAAAAAATTTTTTGTCACTGAAAGACCATAAAGCTGTTTAAGCGAGATTGGATGAATAATGTACTCAAAAGGTGGAGTTTGAGAAGCACCAGCTGAGTGAGGTGCAGGGCACAGCAACACCAAACAAACTGGAGAAACTATTGCAAGACATGCGAGCCAACAGAGTCGCTATAAAGGGAAAACTGAATGCTCCGATGGAGGTCAAATGGGAGTTGAATTCATATGAGATGGAACTGCGGCGTCAGATGGACCTTTTTGTGAATGTGGTTCGCTGTAAGTCTCTGCTTGCCTGTGCAACACATCACCCCAACTTGGACTTGGTGGTCATCAGGGAGCAGACAGAGGGAGAGTACAGCTCACTCGAGCATGAGGTGCAGAGGTACCGGTGGAGTTTTACCAGTTGGGAGCGAACAGCAGGTATCATGTCATGATGCAAACAGAAGTTCAAATCTCCATTGCCTCCCCCACAACAGTGATAAGCATTATTTGGGGGAAAGATTGGGAAGGTTCAACCAAGATAGCTACATGTGTGGATGGAGTGTTTTGAGCTGCAATTTAAATGCGATTCGCAAGATGACTCCACTTTGACAAATGATTTGACAAATTTTGTACACCGTTTTAAAAAGAGAGATTGAAACTGTATTTCTTTGTTTTGATAAAGGAATGGATTTGTATTTACAAGGTCAGGGAACGTGATTAGATGGCTAGTGTATGTGTGTTGGTTATATTGCAGCGTGTTGCTGTTTTGGTGATGAGAGAAATGGATTAGATGGACAATGTCAGAGATTTAAAATGTTGTTGGAATTCTGAATAGTGATGAGAGAGGTTGGTTAAACATTAATTTTCCGAGATATTTCAGCTCCATTGATCATGAAATAAATGGATGCTCATCAGGTTACTTAAACAACATTAGCATTTGGTATTGTTTAAACTGTTTGGAGAAATTTTGTAACCATGTTTGTCAAACTTTGTTCCTAAATGATCCCAAATGAAGGCTCGGCAGGCAAAGTGTGGTCTGCAGCTCGGCAACTCGATGTCATGGCCGAGCGGCGTGGAACTCTTACGATGGGGGAGTTTGCAGAGCTGAGAGCCCGAGAGAGACTTCCAAAAGAATGACCCTTGTTGAGAGCAGTTGAACTATGGAGTGTACAATTTTGTCTAATGAAACATTGGAAGAACTTCCACCGAAAGATTGGACGATGGGGAAAACCCAGATTTGGGGGGATTGGGCATTCAACACGTGATCATGAAACTACCCCCTTCCTGAGGAGATAAGATGAGCATGTTAAAGAGGGAAAAAAGAAAAAAACCCACTGAAGAGAAGGTTGGACAAGTAAAACCACAGCAAGCCAAAGACTTAAACGTCGCCGTTGCGTAGTGCCTGCCTGGAGGAATGTCCCCAACCACACTCGCAAATTGCTGCTCTGCAGATACATCGTGAACTTGCAATGGTTGCACAATATACAATGAAGGCCCTGAAGGTCCACACGGCGAGTCATCTGCAACATGTGTTCAATGGTGTGGGTGGGGTTCGTGCAGCCATCACGGCTGCATCCAACGTGCACAGCTCACTTGGTGAATCAAACCTGATTGCACAAACTGCTGCTACGAGGCCCCAAACTCTGCTGGGGCTGGATCTCTGGGTCACCTCTCGAGTCCTTTTCGTCTCCTTCAACCCAGTGTCGGGCCCAAGCTCATGCCTGCCAAGATCTACCTTCTCTGCAGCTCAAAGAGTTGTTTCCCGTTGGGTGCTGCTCTATCTGCACCCTAGCCTGCTTATGTTTTGGCCTCGGGTAGCATGTCTTTTTGATTTGTGACACATGCTGATGAACAGGCCATGAATTAAATGGAAACACTCACTAACCTGGCTGGGGCACTATTGAGATGGTCGTCATCCAGCATTTTTCTGATATGAGCACTCGCTGCCATTGTTGATTGAACTTGTGTAACGGATATCTTTTCTCCTCCAGGAACGGGATATGGTGATTATGTGTAATATAATTATTCAAATTTTCCTGATAAGGAAAAAAGGAGGGATTGTGGAAGAAAAAAATAATTATATTCATGTACTCTCCATTATAATTGTTGCTGGTGCTTTATAAATTTAATATTTATGCTCTAGTCCTTAGTTTTTCAAACCCGGGGGCGCGACCCCAAGTGGGGTCGCCAAGCAAATTTTGTGGGGTCGCGGGTATCTGCTTGCAGCAAAAAAAAATTGTCTATTTTCGATCGGTGTTTGCTTTTACGGGATGTAATATCCCGTAAAAGATCGGTTCGTTCAAAATATGGGAAGTGGCGCAACATGTGACGCTTGGAATGGGATCCAGCCGATGCGTGGGCTCGCTGAAGGGCGGTTCATTTTGGCGGGAAATTAGTGGTTTGATCCACAGCCTCTCAGACTCAGACTCTGAATATCATTAACGTCTATTCACGTCTCCACGTATGACTCGAGACCTTATTTGTGATGGCAGCACCGGCCACCAGCAAATCTCGAGAACGTTCTTACGAGGATAAATTTCTGGACCTTGGATTTTACTACGTGGTGGATAAAAGTGGGGCACAGAGGCCTCAGTGTGTGATTTGTTTTGAAGTGATTTCTACGGAGTCTATGAAACAAAATAAGTTGCAGAGGCATTTGACTACAAAACATGCGCCTTATCAGGATAAGGAGAGAGCGTTCTTTGAAAGGAAACTTCTTGCACTCAAGAATACGCATCTTGACAGAGAGGGTACATGCCATCAGACCAATTCTCGGGCATTAGAGGCCTCGTATCGAATGTCGCTCCATGTTGCCAAGACGAAAAAGCCTCACTCCATTGCGGAAGAACTCGTGCTGCCATGTGCAAAGGACATGGTATCTCTGATGGTTGGGGAGGAAGCGGTGAAGAAACTGGCAGTTATACTCCTCTCTGACAACAGCATCCAATGCAGAATTGAAGATATGAGTCTGGACGTAACGGCTCAGGTTGTACAGAAGATCAAGGAATCGCCGTGGCACGCCATACAGTTGGACGAGTCCACTGATATCGCATCGTACACACAACTCATCGTCTGAGTCCGCTTCATCAAGGCTGATAACTTTGTCGATGAGCCTCTGCTCATCAAACCATTGGAGGCCACCACCAAAGGCGAGGACATTTTTGGGAAAGTAGAGCAGTTTTATCGTGACCATGATCTGGACTTCGGAAAGTTACTCGGTTCTATAACAGACAGCGCGCCAGCAATGTTAGGAGTGCGTTCTGAATTCAAGGCTAAATTGCTTGAGGTGGCTCCTCAGACCTCCATGGTACACTGCATGATTCACCGAGAAGCGCTCGCCTCTCGTACTTTGCCAGAAACCTTGCAGAGCGTGCTCTCAGAAGTCGTAAAAATGGTGAATCGCATCAAATCCAGTGCCCTCAAGACTAGGTTATTCAGGCTATTCTGCCAGGAGATGGACGCCGACCATAAGAATTTACGATTCTACACTCAAGTCAGATGGTTATCTCGAGGAAACCTTCTTCTGCGCATTTACGAGCTCAAATATGAACTGAAGGAGTTCCTACGCACAAAAGGGAAAACGGCACGGGTAGCGTTGCTTGAGTCGGACTCTTGGCTGTCAGAACTGTACTATCTCGTTGACATCTTTGAACGTCTCAATGTCCTCAACCGCTCCCTCCAAGGCAAAGACGCCAACCTCATGATTTTTCACGACAAAATGAGCGGATTTCTGGCGACTCTAAAATTACTGGCAGACAAAGCAGCTGTTAAGCGCTTCAGCCTTTTCCCCCATCTGGTGGAGCATCTAATGACCTGCCAGTACGGTGATACTGAGCTCGACAGTCTTGCTGGGAAGATAGCACGTCACCTTCGGTCGCTTATTGAACAGTTCGGGCACTATTTCCCTGACCTGGATGTGCAGTCCTTTTCTGTGGTTCGAGACCCTTTCACGGCTCCACTGGACTCGATTGCTGATGAAGATGATACAGTGCAGGAAGAGCTTGTACAGCTCCAGCAGGATTCAGGAGCGCAGGCTCTTGCACGGACGAATTCGTTGTCGACATTCTGGTGCAAAATGCTGCCGTCGTACCCGACCCTGTCACGGCGTGCCATTAAGGTTCTCATGCCATATCCTTCATCACACTTTTGTGAGCAGTCGTTCTCCACCATGGTGGTGATTAAAACAAAGTACAGAAATCGCCTAGAAATGGAGCATGATATGATCCTGGCATTGTCATCTACTTCTCCACGAATAGAGAAGTTGGTTTCTGAAAAACAGGCTCATCCTTCTCACTGATATATCTAAATGTCATTTGGACTAAACTTCTGAAACATTCAACTGTACTATTTGGATACTGTCAGCTATTCTCCGTTTACTCGTCTATGAAAACATGACGATGGTGAATAAAGTAAACAGTAAATGTTCTTATGTCATAAGAAATATTATGTTGTATATTATGAATTGTGTTTTGAATCTTTTGGGTCGCGCGATGTAGAGAGGTTCTGAAATTGGGTCGCCACTAAAAAAAAGTTTGAAAACCACTGCTCTAGTCGAATTGGCTGTCAATTGTGTTTCCCCTTTGTCTGGGTGTTGATGGGGGGAATGTCTTGCTGTGCTACAGGGTGGCCTGGTCGATGGGACTGCAACTTTTGCCATGATTATGTCATTCTCTTTCATCCAGTGGACACGTATTGCATTTTGAGTTATTTTGCCTAATGCTGATCAGACCCATGTACTCACTGCCTTTTATATACACAATTCCTTGTATTCAATTCTTTGTAAGACCTATAACCTAATGTCTTATCCTCTCTCACCCAGGCCAGCTGAAGGTCATCATGCTCTCTCTTTGTTCCCCCACTTGTCTCCACTCCTCCACAGTATATATATATATATATATATATATATATATATATATATATATATATATATATATATATATATATATATATATATATATATATACACAGTCATGCACCACTTAACGACGGGGTTACGTTCTGAGAAATGAGTCGTTAACCGACGTCGTCATTGTGCGAACATCATTTTTTTTTTCGTTTTCGAACATCGTACTTACACAAACCTAGACACCTCGGCTATATGGTGTAGCCTATTGCTCCTCGGATACAAACCTATACAGCATGTTACTCTACTGAATACTGTCGGCAATTGTAACACACATCCAAGACAGACGGAAGACACGTTAGTTTTACCTTTGTCCTGTTCATGACGGCCATCGGTGTTGTTAGCAGCAGCTTACAATCTCCTCTCGCATCGATTATAGATAAGTGAATAAATAGCGTTTGGATTTTATAAATACGTAATCATTGCATCGATGTTATAATTTATAAATGAAGGAACGAGCACCTGTCAATTGTGATATATATTTTCGGAACAGGGCGATTGTTTTAACAACATAAAAAGCTTCACCAAAAATAAATTCGTGTTTTAATTTCGACTAACAACAATTTAGTCACAGAATTCTTTAATTCCAAGGTAATTTACTTGCTAGAAGGTAAACGTGGAAGCATTGGTTCAGTTTGAAAGCAGATTTCCTTGAATCCCGATTTAGCACGACCCTGCCTTTTTCGCGATGACATTTTATGGACCTCAACGATCGCATTATAAAGGGGCCACAGTGTCGTTTATTATCATAATGAAGTATTATGTACTGTACAGTGTACATAATTGTATGTGCTATTTTTATACGACTGGCAGAGCTACGTCAGCTACATCACTCGGAGATAGGAATTTTTCAGATCCATTATAATGGAGCTGGCAGATCCGTCGTACATGTGATCACCGTCGTAAATGTGATTATGGGACTACAGTCGTATATGCGATCCGTCGTTGCCCGAAACGTCATTATGCGGCGCATGACTGTGTAATGTGTATATGTATGTATGTATGTATGTATATATATATATATATATATATATATATATATATATATATATATATATATATATATATATATATATATATATATATATATCAGGAAATATAAGCTTCGTTTTGTGCAAATCATTGTGGATGTTTACATCTCAGTGTTTTCAACTGCGTGGTACCACAAAATAAATGTTCTCTGATCAAATGTACTTTTCGATGTGGACAGTGAATTAATTGTTTCTTACAGAATGAGTAACAGGATTTTCACCAGGTCGGTTAATAGGACAAATCAGAAAATTCCACAACATGCCCAAGACCAAGGACACTATATCAACCTCTTTAAAAAAGATGGCAGGACTGAATCAATCATACAATTATATATTTTTCATGGGAGAAATAGAAAGCACGAGTCACCTACTTTTGGGATGTAAAAAACTCATGTCAGAACAGCTGCACACCCAAAGGCACAACAAGGTATGTAGAGTAATCCACTGGCACATCTACAAAAAAATTCAATATCGCAGTCCCAGAAACCTCATGGAAACATGAATCAAAAGCAATCGTTGAAAAAAAGGACATAATGCTCACATATGACCTGATGATCCAATAGAGAGTGAACACAGGAAACAAAGCACTGCGACCAGACATAGTACAGTCATACCCCCAGTTTACGTAGCCCCTTTTTATGTCATTTTGCAAATACGTCGTCATGTTATTAATACTGTACCACTTCTCGATATTCATCGTCTCATTCTCACACTAACAACGTTTTAAAAGCCACACCTTTTATTATCGAGCATTTTCAGAACTTACAAGACTGATAAAGATGCCAGAATACATCGCTAAAGTACCAAATTAGAAGATAGCAAAATCACAAAAGAACTATTGTACTTTACTTTGCACGTAAAGAAATGTACTGCACTGTATATTGGCTAAGAGACAGGCATTGTAAAAGTGTTACCCTAGAAGTGAAATTAGATGTCATTCGTGAAATGGATACTGGTATTAATTAATGGATTTCCACATTATCAAGTTTGCATCTGATCAAGAAATATTTCCACGTTCATTGAAATGGGAGGAGGAAGAATACGTACTCGCACCTTCGACCGCTTCCAGAAGAGGTGTATTTTTATTTTAATGTGTCTGGTAATTGCTTTTTAGATAGTTTTTTATTTTATTTTATACATATTTGTACTTGACTATAACTGTCACTAATCAAAAAAGTGTAATATCACAAGTAGAAACCAAAACATAATACCTGAAGTGGTGACGTGAGAAATGCATCCCCCTACCTACCATCTTATTCCATAAATTGTGAGAAAAGCTGCTTTGACTTTTGTCATTACGATATTCACCAGACCTTTCAGGAACGCCTCCCTGACGTAAACCGGAGTCTTACAGTACTCAGATGCAAGAAGCAAAACAAGAAAAAGCACAATCAGGGATTGCAGACCCTCGCCAGGACTTATTTTGTGTGGTGTTTGTGTAGTTTTGTGTGGTATTTATATACTGGTGTGTTACCGAATTAATAAGAGACACAACTAGAACTGCCACTTTATAAATGCTGGCAGTGATGACCGGGTACCAAGACGTCCCACTTTGATGCAACCCTGCTTTGATCGGACACCTGACCCTGACTCATGACATTTATTATTATTCAATTAAATTCAGAATGGAATTAAAATAAATTCAATTCAAATCAAATGGAAGACCAAATAGGTACAGTCCTGCATTGGAGTAATCAGAAGGAACCCGAACAAGCAAAAATCAAATATGAAGTTATCAGGAAGAACCTGGATATGATTCACATTTCAGCTGCTACTCCTCGACCCTTAAACCCATCCAGCTACAGCGAAGTGAGCCTAATTCAAAAAATAATAGTAATAAAATAAAAAGAATAACCCAGATCAAAAACTTTAATACTTCTCGCTGTCAGACCATGCGTCCGAACAAGTTGAAATTTATAGCATGTCTTCCCCATCATTACTGGATCATAATTGTGAAGTTTCATGTCGATTGATTAATCGGTTGCAGAGAAAACATTAATATTTTTCTTCAATCCAATATGGCTGCCAAACCATCTGACCTATCAATTATTCCTTCACAAACTTGGCCACCCATAGCTTGGGGAACATTTGTGTGAAGTTTCCCCTTGTTCTGTCTCGCCGTTCTGGAGAAGACATTTTCAATGGGTTTTAGGGTAAATCCAATGTGGTTGCCAATCCATGTGACCTATGACATCATATGTTTGAACCTTTTGTTCCTCATGGATAGGCGGTCATACATGTAAAGTTTTGGCTCGATCTGTTCAACCACTTTAAAAAAAAAGTTTTTTAAAGGTTTCTATTTTTTTTTTAAAACAACATGGCTGCCGAATCATGTTCGGCTGATGACATCATTAATTTTTTTTCTGTGGACCATATTATCCCTAGATGACCCTCAAAATTTTTCATACTGATCATATTTCGCATTCTACATATGCAATTATGACGTCATAAAAATCACTTATTCCCCATGAGGAGTACTTGCTATATGCCAAGTTTCAATTTTTTCCTTGGTGCAGTTTCAGAGATACAGAGGTCCAAAGTTTTTCGGTTTTTAGAACATGGCTGCCACACCATGTGACCTATGATGTCATAATTATCATTAAAACATTCTACATGAGTAGTCACTCCTACGGTGAAAATTTTGTCTCAATCTACCAAGCAGTTGCAAAGATAAACACTAAAGTTCTGTGAGGGCAAACAAACAAACAATCAGACAGAGAAATAGACAGACAAGCCGGTAGGCGACGAGGGATTCGCTAGGATCGAAGCGCTGGATACGATGCTTTTCATTCTGACCGATCCACCGACGAACATTCATTGCCAAGACGTATTGGTTCACATACAATTGTTCCTCTGTCTGGCAAGATTTTTCCTATTGCGTATTTTGCCAACTGGCACTCCTCATAAAAGATGACGGTAAATAGACACCCTATTTTTGAAGGACTACCATTTGAAAAATAATCGGTTTGCTGGTTTGTGCTGTGGAGCCTCGCGTTGCAGACACAGACACAGACACAGACACAGACACACACACACACACACATGGAAAACCCGATAAACTTCCCTCAATGCTCTTGTTTGACCACACCTCGTGAGCCACACAACATTTTTCATAAGCCCCGCCCACTTTCCATAAGCCATGCCCACTTTTCTATGCCACTCCCACTTTTCATCAACCACGTCCACTTTCCCTAAGCTCCGCCCACTTTCCTAAGCCCCTCATAAAAAATGATGGTAAATAGACACCCCATTTGAAAAATAAAACCTCAATCAAAAATCGGCTTGAGTAAAATTTTCTAAATATCTCGAAGTATTTAATTACGAAGTCTCGTTTCTCTACATTCAAAACTGAAGGACAAGTATTGAAAATACTGTACGCGGTTTTTCGGCCGCTGCACAGCAACGGGTGGTTGCTAGGCAACAAAATTCAAACGCGCACATTCCCAGCACATATTGCACATGTTGGCCAAGTTTCATCGAAATCGGTTCGCTGGTTCGTGCTGTGGAGCCTTGCGTTGCAGACACACACACACACACACACACACACACACACACACACACACACACACACACACACACACACACACACACACACACACACACACACACACACACACGGAAAACCCGACAATAAGGGATATCTAGCATATATAGCGAATCCAACAGAAAAAACAAATGCAACACCCTCTCCTTTGGCGAGGGTTACAAGGCATTGCTAATTGAGGTTTCAGTACCCAGTGATTTTGGTCTAAATAACACAGAAATCAAGAAAATGACCAAATATCAAGATCTCAAGAATGAAGTGAAAAGATCCTGAAAGCTGAAGAATGCCGAAATTGTACCAGTGATAATTGGAGCAACGGGAATGATAAAGAAAAACCTCAAAACAGATCCTACAAACCATCCCTGAGAACATTACCACAGACACACTACAGTTGGAGACTGTCTGGGGCTCGGTGACGATCCTGAAAAGAGCTCTCGGAGCAAAACTCTTGATAACAACGTAACTTCACAACTTGGTCTCTGAAGAGAGATCATACACCAAAACAAAGGTGGATACTTTGAGCCCTGAGGGGACTCTGTTCCATGAGGTCTTAATGATGGATTGTTGAAGGAATCCTGTCTGTACGAACACCAGGGCGTGTATTTTGGGTCGTTATAGGTGTAAGAAGTCATTACAATTGTTTGTACTCTCCCTTCCATGTTTCAATATACACTTTAAATTCACTGGGTCTCTTTTCAGTTCTTTGGACTGTGGGGGATGCCGATTTAGAATAGGCTGGCAGACTAGCTATAAATCCTATAAAATGAACACATCAGTCACTTATGCTGGGAGTGGTTTCAGGACGCATTGGTCAGGCAGATAAATATTATTGGACCACCGCTGAAGAAAAAGGCCTTACAGTTTGCCACAGAATTAGACATCATGACATTTAAGGCTTCAAATAGATGGCTGGAATCATTTTTTGACAAGATGCGGCATTGTGGTTGGGAAAAAGAGTGGTGAGAGGGGATGTCGATGATTCTATGGGAGATGACTGGAAATTTAAGTTGCCTGAATGATGGAAAAATTATGCTCCACATAACATTTTTAATATAGATGAGACAGGGATGTTATTTTGTGACACACCCAGGGACATGTTTCATGAGAAGGGAGAGGATTGTGCATCATTCGTCTTCCTCTCTCTCTCAACGATATTCTACACATCCACCGAACCATTCGCATTTCCACCCTTTCCAGCCTTCGTTACTGCTCTGCGTTCATTACCCATATCTCGGGAGGATCTCGGGGAACAGGGGAGGATGAGGGGTATAATGGGGAACGTGGGGCAAATATATTTTATGTCGTGGCTAATAATTCTCCGTCTGCAACAGGGGTCAGGAAACCACTCACACTGTGACATGTACAGCGAAAATCGTAAGTCGTTTCGTATCCCAACCCAATTATAGGGGTGGGGGAGGAATTTGTGCCCATGACCTGACCCTGGGTACGACCAGCAGGTATGCAAAATATGATGGAGATCAGCCCAGCCCTGTTTATTTCTTTGATTTTCAGAAACACCAACACCAACACTTCTAAATTACTGAAAGTGTGCTTGCCCAAATAAAATAACTTCGACAAGAGACAGTTAATCATTCCATGGGCAGTGAGTGCTTCCTGTGCCATTGCAAGGGTTGTAGTTGTTTTTGTTCCACGGCTCTCCTATCCTCAGGGACGATATTGAGCCATTACATATACAGGTCAGGTCAGGTATGGGAGCATGCGCCGGAGCAGCACGTCGCTGCGTCCACTTTCTGCCAGCACTCCAGGGGCATCTGTCTGGCCATCCACCAGGCAAATGCCTGGCCCATCCCCATCTCCTTGAAATGCTGATCAACTTGCTGCAACCACGAGGAACGTGGTCGGCCCATTGGCCTCCTAAACTCACGAGGCTCCCTCGCCAAGAGAATCTGGAGAGCAAGATCAGCGTCAAGAAAACGAGTCACATATCCATACAGCCGCAGCTGACGCTCACGGACCATGCAGGTAACAAATCTCATTTGAGTCTTTCTCAGCAACCGCTCGTTGGACACAAAGTCCGACCAGCGATAGCCAAGGATTCTCCGAAGAGACCTGGTAACAAAGGAATTAAGTCTCCGTCTCAGATCCTTGGTCAGAGTCCAAGTCTCACATCCAGAGAGCAAGAATGGAAGCACCAAGGACCTGAAGACTCGGACTTTCGTCCTCCCGCACAGGTACCCGCAGCGCCACACCCCATGATCCAGTGTATCCATGACGCCCTAGGCCCGACCCAGACGTCTATTGACCTCTGGCTCACAGCCAGCAGAGACATGAACATCACTGCTAAGGTAAGTTCATCTTAACACGAGCTCAAATTCCCAAATGATGCACCGCAGCTTGATCTCTCCGACATCCTCCCAAGAATGCAGTCCAGCCAAATGCTGAAAAGTATGAGAGCCAGTACATACCCCTGACGATGTCCAGTAACAACTGGAAATAAGTCAGACGTGGTATCACCACATCTCACAGCACTCTCAGTCCCAGAGCAGAGTTCAGACATCAGATCGATCATTTTTCGTGGCACCCCACGACAACCAATAATCCTCCAGAGGGCATCCCGATTCACTGAATCAAACACTTTACAGAGATCAAGACAGGCTGCAAGCAGCCCCTGCCAAAATTCTCGTCTGGGTTCGATGAGGACCCGAAGAGCAAGGATACTGTCAATCGTTGACCTCTTTGGTGTAAAGCCTGACTGCTCTGGATGCTGGTGCTCAAGCAGATGGTGGCGAACCCTATCAAGAATTATCCGAGCAAAGACCTTGCCCGGCACTGAGAGCGGCGTCACCCCTCGGTAGTTGTTGCAATCTTGGTGATCACTCTTCCCTTTCCAGAGAGGGACAACAAGGCCCCTCTTCCAGTCAGTTGGGATGATGCCTGTGTTAACGGCAGAGCACAGACTGCATGCAACGACACGAGTGCAGCATTTTCACCAGCCTTGATAAGTTCAGCATGGATGCCACAGATCCCTGGAGCTTTACCCCATTTCAACCGGTTCACTGCAGACTGTTTCCACAAACGAAGGTGGACCACAGTTCATTGGAGGGTCAGCAACAGGGATTGCAACACACCTGCCATCCAACTTGACAGCTGGTGGATCAGCCTGGTACAACCTCTCAAAGTAACCGGCCCAGCGGGTCTTCACTTCGGACTCCTCTGTCAACAACCCACCACCCTCTTTTCTAACTGCAGTACACCGAGGGATGGGCTTGGAGGAACGCAATGCGCAAATTCCCCTGTAAGCAAGACGAGAATCACTTCACCACAGGTGATGCTCAACCTCCTCATAATTCCTCGCACATAGGCCTCCTTGTCCACCCTTAGCGCACGTACAGTTTTATGCCTCAGCTCCCTAAACAGCTCAGCTCTGCCATTCAGCCTGGCCCTGCAACTCTGGTCAATGGTATCCAATGTCCCTTGAGAGACAAAATTCTTCTTCGCCCTCCGGTGAGTTCCGAGACATCCACCGGCAACATCAAGGACGGTGGTCTTGTCGGCACTCCACAACTCTTCAGGATCCCCCAAAGTACCCAGACCCCCAAATCTCCACTCAGCCTGTTAGCAAACGCCTCAGCTACCCTCTCATCCTTGAGCATGCCAACATCCAGCCTAAGCTGGTATGATACCATTCTACTCCATTTAAGGTGCAACTTAAGAGTTTCCACAACAAGCCGGTGGTCAGTATTGAGGAATTGAGCACTCCAGTAGACCCTGCAGTTCTGGATAATCCTCCAGCGACCATCAACGAGCACATGGTCAATCTCCTTTGCCTCACCACCAGTGTTGGAATACCAAGTCCAGCGATGAGCTTGTGGGCACTGAAACCATGAACCAGCTACCCCAAGTCCATGACTTCTTGCAAAGTCAAGGAACTTAGTGCTATTCTGGTTCACAGTTCCAGACCCATGGGGACCAACCAACACACGTCTCATAACCATCCCTATCAGTTCCTGTCGATGCATTAAAATCCTCCAAGTCTAGAAGAGAATCTCGCCTGGGGCACTGAACAACCACAGACTCGAGCGTGGCATAGAATGCATCCTTCACGGTGAGATCACTCGCCTCAGTCAGAGCACATACAGAGACCAGGGAAATGACACCCAAGGAGTGACGAATCCTTAGTCTCATAATATGCTCGTTGACCGGTGTTACTTCAATTATAATTGGAATTATAGCGTGTGTGTGTGTGTGTGTGTGTGTGTGTGTGTGTGTGTGTGTGTGTGTGTGTGTGTGTGTGTGTGTGTGTGTGTGTGTGTGTGTGTGTGTGTGTGTGTGTGTGTGTGTGTGTGTGTGTGTGTTATCCAATGATAATTATCATTGGAGTCAGCTTATTTGACACAGCTACAGCAACTCCTTCGGCATGGTAACCATCAGAGTGACCAGACCAATAGTAGGTGTAACCACCCGCCATGATCTCTCCGCAATCCGGTTTCCGAACCTTCGAGAATGTTGCAATATCGATGTCAAACGCTTGAGCTCAGATGATAACAGAGACAGGCGATCATTCTCTCTTTGGGATAGGACATTCCAGGAACCCACCCAAAGGGACTGCCTCGGGTTAACCCAAGGAAACAGCCGTCTGCTGCACGACACCTCAGCACCACCCCGACACACTCTCCCGCAATCTGACCCGGGAATGTTACCCCGTGGTTTCCCTCCCAACATCAAAGATTTGGGGTCCCCGAAAGCTTTGCCCCAATCCTGTCATCTGTTGAGTTGCCCTGCGAAGAGAAGCTGCACAGGAGGTACTCCTATGGGGTGGGATTTCAGATTTTTTTTTTTTGTGCTTCTGGAATGTTTTACGGAATGAAGGGTTTTACGGTGGCCGGAGTGCAAATCCTGCCACCAACCTCCTAATAAGAAGTAACCCAACTGCAGGAGGACGTCCACAGACACAGTTGGGCAAGAGATATGGATGGCCGCTGGCTCATAAGGAGCTCCTCCACCCTTTGACAGGTTTTGTTCTTCATCCTGCTGGGTGTCCATATCATACACCCTCCTCACAAGAAAACCTGGTGGGGGAGACGGTTTAGTCACCGACAACCCGACCATGGACACAGGTTTGTACAGGTTTACATGGTGCCTGTAGGAAGTCACAGATCTGATGTGGCCTGACCTGACAATAAAGCAGCGGAGATGATAACATTGTGCAAGTTGTTGAATCCACATAGAACATCGAGAGATAGAAAACATTAGTGACATTAAAATAAATAAATAAATAAAGACTCTCCTCTCTCTCCTCCTCTGTTGACCTTGCTTCGGTGACAGGCCAATATGGCATCAGTGCCCTTGCTCTCAAATCCCGCTCTGTCATCCCCCCCCCCTTTTTTTTTTAAATCAGCCCTATTCAGTTATTCAGTCAGTCCCCTTTCTTTTAGCTGCTTCCTCCTCTGCATAGAAGTCAGCAACATCACTACCATCCACAAGAAGGGTACAAAAACAGACCCAGTGCATTTGCCTGCAATTACAAGCAAAGTGATGGAATTGCTGCAATTACAAGCAAACACTGCTTCCGATGTCATCTTTCCAATTTTCAAATAACCAGATCTCTGACCATCAATATGGATCCTGTCCCAGGACTCAACGCTGAACATGTATTTGCACACCTCTCAGCTAGGCCGGAGGCCCTTAATCTCAAACAAGAGGTGAGGACCGTCTTCCTCGACATATCTCTGGCATTCGACAAAGTTTGGCATCCTGCTTTGCTTGCGAAGTTCTCTGCCACCTTCAATTCTGGATTTATGACTTTCTCCACACAAACAATCAACATGTTGCCTTCAATGGGACCTTCTCCTCCCCACTCCCAGTGGAGGCAGGAGTTTCCCAAGACACTGCTTTCGGCACAAGTTCCCCACCTATTTTAATGACCCATCCGATGCTCAGGAAAACTCTCAATTCCTTGATGCAGACGACTCCATATTGTCGAACAGTATATATATATATATATATATATATATATATATATATATATATATATATATATATATATATATATATATATATATATATATATATATATATATATATATGTATATATATATATATATATATACAGTGGGGAGAACAAGTATTTGATACACTGCCGATTTTGCAGGTTTTCCCACTTACAAAGCACGTAGAGGTCTGTAATTTTTATCATAGGTACACTTCAACTGTGAAAGACGAAATCTAAAACAAAAATCCTGAAAAACACATTGTATGATTTTCAAATAATTAATTTGCATTTTATTGCATGAAATAAGTATTTGATACATCAGAAAAACAGAACTTAATATTTGGTACAGAAACCTTTGTTTGCAATTACAGAGATCAGACGTTTCCTGTAGTTCTTAACCAGGTTTGCACAGACTGCAGCAGGGATTTTGGCCCACTCCTCCATACAGATCTTCTCCAGATCCTTCAGGTTTCGGGGCTATCGCTGGGAAACGCAGACTTTCAGCTCCCTCCAAAGATTTTCTATTGGGTTCAGGTCTGGAGACTGGCTAGGCCACTCCAGGACCTTGAGATGCTTCTTACGGAGCCACTCCTTAGTTGCCCTGGCTGTGTGTTTCAGGTCGTTGTCATACTGGAAGACCCAGCCACGCCCCATCTTCAATGCTCTTGTTGAAGGAAGGAGGTTGTTGGCCAAGATCTCGCGATACATGGCCCCATCCATCCTCCCTTCAATACGGTGCAGTTGTCCTGTCCCCTTTGCAGAAAAGCATCCCCAAGGAATGATGTTTCCACCTCCATGCTTCACGGTTGGGATGGTGTTCTGGGAGTTGTAACTCATCCTTCTTCTTCCTCCAAACATGGCGAGTGGAGTTTAAACCAAAAAGCTCTATTTTGGTCTCATCAGACCACATGACCTTCTCCCATTCCTCCTCTGGATCATCCAGATGGTCATTGGCAAACTTCAGACAGGCCTGGACATGCGCTGGCTTGAGCAGAGGGACCTTGCATGCGCTGCAGGATTTTAATCCATGACGACATAGTGTGTTACTTATGGTTTTCTTTGATACTGTGGTCCCAACTCTCTTCAGGTCATTGACCAGGTCCTGCCGTGTCGTTCTGGGCTGATCCCTCACCTTTCTCATTATGATTGAGGCTCCACGAGGTGAGATCTTGCATGGAGCCCCAGACAGAGGGAGATTGACTGTTCTCTTGAACTTCTTCCATTTTCTAATAATTGCGCCAACACTTGTTGCCTTCTCACCAAGCTGCTTGCCTATTGTCCTGTAGCCCATCCCAGCCTTGTGCAAGTCTACAATTTTGTCCCTGATGTCCTCAGACAGCTCTCTGGTCTTGCCCATTGTGGAGAGGTTGGAGTCTGATTGATTGAGTGTGGACAGCTGTCTTTTATGCAGATAACGAGTTCAAACAGGTGCATTTAATACAGGTAATGAGTGGAGAATGGGAGGGCTTCTTTAAGACAAAATAACAGGTCTGTGAGAGCCGGAATTCTTACTGGTTGGTAGGTGATCAAATACTTATTTCATGCAATAAAATGCAAATTAATTATTTAAAAATCATACAATGTGTTTTTTAGGATTTTTGTTTTAGATTCCGTCTTTCACAGTTGAAGTGTACCTCGAATAAAAATTACAGATCTCTACGTGCTTTGTAAGTGGGAAAACCTGCAAAATCAGCAGTGTATCAAATACTTGTTCTCCCCACTGTATATATATGTATGTATATATATATATATATATATATATATATATATATATATATATATATATATATATATATATATATATATATATATATATATATATATATATATATATATATATATGTATATATATATATATATATATATATATATGTATATATATATGTATATATATATATATATATATATATATATATATATGTATATATATATATATATATATGTATATATATATATGTATATATATATATATATGTATATATATATATGTATATATATATATATATATGTATATATATATATATGTATGTATATATATATGTATATATATATATATATATATGTATATATATATATGTATATATATATATGTATATATATATATATATATATATATATATATATATATATATATATATATATATATATATATATATATATATATATATATATATATATATATATATATATATATATATATATATATATATATATATATATGTATATATATATATGTATATATATATATATATATATATATATGTATATATATATATGTATATATATATATATGTATATATATATATATATATATATATATATATATATATATATATTTATATATATGTATATATATATATATGTATATATATATATATATGTATCTGTATATATATATGTATATATATGTATCTGTATATGTATTTTCACGACTATAAGGCGCATATAAACGTCTTAGATTTTTGTCAAAATGTGCGACGCGCCCTATAGTGCAGTGCGCCCTTTGTGTGTCGTCATTGTAAGGCGGACGTATTTGTGAACATTAGAACTGGGGGTAAATGTGGGCGTGGCTTATGTATAAAAGAACAGGTATGTGCGGTATGCAGAACATTGCTGTTTTAACAACCCCGAAAATGGCAAAGAGACACGCTTATGAAGCTCAGTTTAAACTGAAGGCGATCAGCTATGCGGAGGAACATGGGAATCGAGCCGCGGCGAGGAATTTCCAGATCAACGAGTCGATGGTTCGAAAGTGGAGGAAGCTGGAAAACGAGCTGCGACAGGTGAAGAAGACGCAGCTGAGTTTCCGTGGAAACAAGGCGAGGTGGCCAGAGTTGGAGGAAAGACTTGAGCAGTGGATCGTTGAGCAAAGAGCAAGTGGGAGGAGCGTTTCGACGGTCACGATCCGACTGAAGGCAGTATCGATAGCGGAGGAAATGAAAATCGAACATTTCCACGGAGGTCC
>NC_140967.1:81726313-81741313 GCF_056783735.1 Eptatretus burgeri
CATGCTCTTTTGTGTACAAGATATTTCAAAAATAGTTGGAACACTTAGCTTTCATATTGCAGATATTTCGTCCTCATGACATTATCTCAACCTCATGATATCACGGCTGCAAATGGCTGAATTCAGTTGCCGTGGTAACCTGCTCTGTAATTTGGCTTGTGTACGCGATATTTAAAAAACCGTTCAAGATTTACCTTTCTTATTGCAGATACAGTACCTGTAAAAAGTCCACACCCCCAACCAAAATTTCCACCTTGTGTTGCCTTATAACCTGGAATTAAATTCCATTAAAACAGACTTTTCCCACCTATATTTACACATCATAACCCACAACTTCCAAGTGAAAAACAAATTCTACAAATTTCAGAAAGTAATAAAAAATACAAAACTAGAATATCTTGGTTGGACCAAAAGAACACCATTCCGACTATGAAGCATGGTGGTGGCAGCATCATGTTATGGGGATGTTTCTCATCAGCAGGGACTGCGGCACTTGTCAGGTTAGAAGGTAAAATGGATGGAGGAAAAATACAGAAAAAATTCTGGAGGAAAACCAGCTGCCTTCTGCAAGAAAGCTGAAATTGGGATGGAAGTTCACCTTTCAGCATGACAACGACCTGAAGCACACAGCCAAAGCTACCATGATATTCTCGTTTTGTGTTTTTAATTAATTTTCCAGGTTATAAGGCAACACAAGGTAGAAATTTTGGTCGGGGGTGTTTACTTTCTATAGGCACTGTATCTATTTCTCATTCCACCCAAAAAGCAGGGGACCTTGAGTATCGGGTCCTTGTTATTATTTCACTTCACTACGCTGGTACTCATTTTTCTGACCTCAGAAGGATGATGGGCTGAGTCAACCCCATATGGTATTAATTCAACGGACGAGCAGGATTTGAATTCAGGACCTTAGAATCCCAAGCCCAACACCCATTCTGCCAACACCAGGCATACAGTGTAGCATGATGTATCAAAAAGTTATGGACTGATTTGGACGAAACTTGGTGGATGTGTTGTGAGGATGACAAAATCAAGCCAATTAGATTTTAGTTCAGGTCTGGATGCAGATCCAGTCTATCAGTGAGATACCAAACGTAAGCTGTTCAGTCTGCCAGAGGTATGCGCTCTACTGAGTGCCCTTCTAGTTATTAGTGGTCCTACGGATGCTTCATCAGAATCATCAGAACCATATCTTCATCACAAGAGGTGAATGATTTTTGCAAGGTTTATTATTCCAGCACAAGAGCATCATTTAATTGTGATATCATGTAATTTAAACTCTCAAGAGCAGCCTTAATAATAAGGATTCTATGAATGATAGATCTGAATCCTCTTTCTATACATCCGTGCTCAACCAGTGCCAGCCAATACAACCCAGATTCGATCTTGAAAGTAAATTTTATTTCTCTTATGGGGTTTTTGGCCTAAGGAAAAAGAGGTGATATCAGTTCCCATTATGAAGAACGTTTGGTAATTGGGGAGGGGGGGGGCCGGAGGGTCATAAGGTACACCATCCCAACACTGCAGGAAAAGAATATAATCAAAGGATTTGGTTAACCTCCTCCAACAGAAGCATCGTTTTTAAAGCAGAAGAAAACATTTTGCACAAGACCTCATTCTTGAAGGACACAGGCACATCAGAAGACTTGCGTATTCTGTTCTGGTTAAGTGATCCATGCACTCTAATAACTGAGACCAAAACTAACAGCTGAACTGGATGTTCCACAATACACAACAGGGAGGATGTAACAATGATAGATATGGTTTAAAATGGTACTACAGGTCTCCTGAACATGTTCACTGGATTTGGTGAAGCTCATTGCCATGGGAACATTTCAACAAAGAGAAAGTCACGTGTGCAGTCAACATGTTGCTATCGATGAAATGCTTTCCTTTCTCACTCAGTAAAGGCTGAGTGCCCTATAAGGCAGTGACTTCAATCCAGTCGTGTTCCTCAATTACATAAAAGGCCTCTCAGTTGCTTTGTAAAAACCCTCTCTTCATTTTTCCAGATGATTCCACATTGTGCCATGAAGCATTCCATCCCACACAGAAGCAGACAGCAAATTAATCACTTTCTACTGATCTGAAGTTGATAAGATGCTGCTTTGACAAATGGAACATGTACTTCAATGCCAGCAAGTATCCCGGTCTCATCTTGTCACTCAGGTACCAAGAATCGTCAAATTAAGCCACTCGCTATTTTCACGGTCAACTAATGGAATATACGGCAGTTGCCCATGTAGACCTCACCATCAGCTCTCACATCCCCTGGACTGACTATATAGTAAAGCTGGCCTCCAAAACCAGGCACAGACTGAGCAACCTCCTCCATTCCAAATATCTGCTTGAAATTTCAGAATGACTCTCAGCCTACCAGGCCTTTGTCGCTCAATGGAGGACTGCTTTCCCCTGTGGGCTGGTGCTCCAACCTCAAATTTGTCTCAACTGGATATTGTCGTATCTAAAGCTCTCAACATTATCAACATCTCCGATGGCAAGATCGCAGCACAAGACCCAGTGTTCTCACATGACAGACAAGTCAGTAGTCCATTTATTTATAGCCCCCCCTCCTCTGGTCAGATAAACTCCCTTTGCTCTAGCAACCCTCCGATCCTTTCCCTGAGCAACTCCAGGATACATGCATTGTTCCGGTAACACCGTCCTGGTTAAACTCCCAAAATCCACACTCACTGCATGCACACCTCCACTCCGTTTATTTTCTCCCAATTGTAGAAATGCCTTCCTGAGGATTTTTTTTTTCTTCCACTCTTCCTTCCAGGGCTTCAAAAAAGTTGTGCACCACCCCTTCACATAATATAGCTACGCACCATCCCATCCCTACCTGCAAACCATTTACAGCCATAAATCATACCACTTCACAGGTCCTCAGTGTGGATAATTGTGGTGGTGCCAAATACGCCAACTCTGAAGTTAGATGAGTTACTACAATCTCCCGATATTAGACGATAAATGTACCTGACGATGTATATAATGGACGCAATCTGTCAATGATGTGGAATCAAAATGAAGTCACCTTATTATGTCCGCCACCGAAGGTGGACGGAGGTGATGTTTTCACCCGTTTGTCTGTCTGTGAACAGGATATCTCAAAAGGTTGTGTACAAATTTGGACGAAACCTGGTAGACAGGTTCAGAGTGAGAGAAGGACGAATTGATTAAATTTTGGTGAAGATCTAGATCCGGATACTATAATTTTTTTATGTGATTCTTCACCAGTGAGAGTATGGCCACAAACAATATAGAGCAAAGCACGACATCTCAAAAAGTTGTCGACGGATTTGGACGAAGCCATGTGGAGAATACTCTTCCGCAACTTCCAAGTCTGGAACAACAGCAAAAGGAAACGCCATATCCAAGTTGTCGTCCGACTCTCTGCTTCAATAGCAACACACTTCAAAGAAAAGAACCACGATGGCACTCCAGAAGCAGTGAAAGCTTTCGTTGACAATTCCGACGATCTCATCACAGACGTTGAAGAGTTCTTCGAAGAGAATGTAATGTAACGTTTGTGTTTTGGAAGCAGTACATTGACATTATTCAGACTCCTCTTATATTCAACCGAGCTGCTAGAAAAAAATGATTGGGACTTTCATATCTGTTCTCTGAAAGAGATATTGCCTTTAATGATCACATCCGACCATACCAACTACTCACGAGGGGGTGTAATCTACCTGTTGGATATGCTGAAGCGAGAGCAGACAGCGCCACACATGCATGAAGAGTTCATGGCAGGGTAATTTGTTGTGAAAGATTCGACAGGATCCTTCAACCAAATCACAACAGACCAAGCACTGGAGCAAATAAACAAACAGTGTAAGGTTTCAGGAGGAATTGTAGGTATAACGAAGATCCAGACTGCCACGGACTGGTGGATGATTACCTTCAGTTGTAGAGCTAGACTGTTCAGTTATAGATCTTCAACAGATGGTTGGCATGACATGTAGTGGTTCCATGCCCCCATGGTGACAAGGGCTCACAAACAATGAAGAAAGATCAGGACAACGTCTGAAAGCTGGAAGATCAAATCAAGCGGTGTAACTCATTTGATCGGCAGGGTGAAAAACTTGTATGCATTTCCACCAAAGATGTAGCAAGTGACGACACCCAACATGACTTACTGACAGCCTCAGAGCGTGGTACAGAACTACTTACTAAGTTTGTGGAAGATCGGTTGCCCCCAGATGCTGTCAGAAGTCTTCATGACACCATTCGCAAGAATAAGTCAAAAACATTCACAAATTTGAACATGTTGAACTTCATTACGTCCGCTGGCAAAAGCAAACTCATCGAAGCAAACCGTGGCTTATTTCGAAGATTGCTCAGTGCTGCAAGTAATGGTCGCCAGATAAACATCAAAGGACTACGACAACATGGATTCGCCACCCCCAGCCATTCTTCTTGTCGCAAGTCAATCAGGAGTTACGAACAAACAGATAAAGAAAATCTGTGTCATTTGCTGTGTAACGACGACGTGGCAAAAAAACCTGCCAGAAACAGATGAACCAACTTGTCTAATTGTAGATGGTATGGCGATGGTTCAAGCCATTAGAAAACTAACCAATGCTACAACTTTTGGTGACCGAACAGACAGTTTCTGTGGTAATGTCTGAAGTTACCTGAGAGGCTCTCAGACAAGACTAGACATCGTGTTTGATGACTGTCAAATAAAGTCCATCAAATCAGGGACCAGAACGCATTGAATGACCAAAAGATGAAAGATGAGACGTGTAGTTGTTGGTCTGGCAGTGAGTCTACCATCCGTATGGCAGACTTTCATATCGCTGGAAGAAAACAATGTGAAACTCATTCAATTATTGCAGGATTAACTCCCATTGAAAGCATAATGCCTACCAGATCAACAGGAATTCATCGTATGAGGTAGGGATGAATTTCCAGCTGTATCACCCTGTTGATACATGCATTGTTCCGGTATGCATCCATTGTTCCGGTCTTGACGTCCGTGAAAGAAACGGGTGTAAACGTCGCTGGACAAAGGCGGGCAGCAGCGTCAGTGAAAGAAGCGGTGCATGAATGTGTCTGTCGTAAAGAGAAAAAGCTTCCCATAAGAGAAGGGATCTATTCTTTACCCTTCTCAATGCATCACATTTAGAATCCCACCAGACATGGGGATGGGTCTATCCAGGACATGCATTCAGGGGAATAACTATCTGAGGATCTGGTTGTTGGTATGCATTCGTCGGATCTGATTTTGAAATCCGTAACAATATATACATATATATATATATATATATATATATATATATATATATATATATATATATATATATTTAGTTACAGCTGTGGGGGTAGATGGAGTAATTTCAAAGGAGAGATAGGATTGTATGGAGTTGCTTGGCCCGTGGACGTGTAGGAGACATCTTGATGTAAATTAAGTGGGGAAACTGTGAGCTTAAGTGTTACTTGTCACCACACGGGGGTGGTGCGGTGTTAATTGGATCGGGATTAAGGATAATTTTCCCCAGTATGTGATTGCCCCTGTGACCTATTCCTACGTTTTTGCATTTACAAGCCAGCCATGAATGAGTTGTGTTTTTAATAATAACAACAACAACAACAATAAGAGAGTCAGGTGTTCCAGGCAGGTCAAAGCCCCACCTTCCCAGGTTTCGTGTGAGCAAGCCATGCCCAGATGTGGAAGCAGGGTGAGGTTCGGAGTCATAGTCATGAGAGGAATGTGGCTGGGATGAAGGATATGGCAAGGCTCTCCTCTTGGCACGACAAAATTGCTGCGTGATTCTCATGTCGTATTGCATGTTGGCTCGCATGGTGGAGCAAGATGCTGGCCATTGACTCTTGGTTAGGTCGTATGAGATGGACCGCAAAGTCTTGCGTCGAGCCATCGAGGAAAAGAGACGGCACCATTCTGCAAAGCCGCGGCGTCGGTGAGGATGATCGACGCGAGAAGCTTCATGGCGGTCTCTGAACCATGGTGTTGAATATCGCCTCACGTACATTTCCCACAGCGAGAGCGCAGCTCGGTGCCATTTTTGGGGTGCATCTTACCATGCGGGACGAAGCGCCTCAATTCCAAAGTTCCATAAAGACCATCTCTGCACCAAGCTACAGTAAATGCCAGAATAAAGGGACGAATATATATATATATATATATATATATATATATATATATATATATATATATATATATATATATATATATATATATATATATATATATATATATATATATATATATATATATATATATATATATATATATATATAACAAGGAAACAAGGAAATCTAACAAAGGTGGATGCCATTCAGCCCATCATGCCTGCGTGACCCCACACTAATCCATCCACCCAAGATCCAGGGAAGAAAATGCAAAAAAAAGTTTTTAATTAATGAAATAATTTTGTTTATTTGTTTGTTGTTGTTTTTTGTAGTTGTAGTTTTTATCTATTTTTTTCTTCCCCTCAAGGAAGGGAGTATGGGCTTGGTTAAAAACACACATCAACCACAATACCCCCTTGACAAGACCCCCACCAACAGCACTCCGTACACATGCACACAATCACCCATCAATGCTCCAACTACCGAAAAGTCTTACCACTATCCCTATACCCCTCAATCTCCATAACTTCCAGGTACCTATCTAATTCCAATTTAAACTTATCTACTGTTTCTGCTACCACTACCTTTCCAGGGAGGCCATTCCATACATTAACTATTCCTCTGAGTAAAAGACCCCTGCCTTACTACCATCTTAACTCTCCTGTTCTTCACTCTCAGGCTGTGGCCCCTCGTCCCATCACTTTCTAATCTGTTGAATAATTCATCTGCACTTATTTTATCGAAACTTTTCATTATCTAAAATATCTCTATCATATCTTCTCATAACCGCCTTCTTTCTAGTGTATAAAGCCCTGTCTCCCTCAGCCGATCCTCATAGCTAAGTCGAGCTAGGCCCGGAATCAATCTAGTAGCCCTGCGCTGAACCCTCTCTCTGGCATCTATGGCCTTCCAGAACTGTGGTGACCAAAACTGTACATGGTCTTCTAGATGTGACCTCACTAAATTCCTGTACAATGTTCACATCACCTCTTGATTTATAAATGATACCCCTCCGAATACAATCTAAAACCCTATTTGCTTTACCTACAACTGCCTGACATTGTGCTGCCTCCTTACCTTCAATATCGATTACCACCCCCAGATCCTTCTCCTGTGTGGCACTCTCTAAAATTCTCCCTTGTATCCTGAAATCTCTATTTTCATTGTTCTTTCCCATCCACAACACCTTACACTTGCTCAGGTTAAATTCCATCTGCCAATCTTTTGCTCAATCCATGCAAGTATCAATACTTTCCTGAATCTGATCACCACCCCCTCTGCTATCCACCTTACCTCCAAGCTTTGTGTCATCTGCAAATTTGGAAAGCTTACTTTTTACCCCATTATCCAAATCGTTGATGTATATAATGTAGAGTAATGGTCTGAGTACTGATCCCTGAGGTACCACACTAATTACATCCTCCCACTCACAGATACTCTTTGCTTCCTCCCACTAAGCCAGTTTGCAATCCAATTAGCTACCTGACCAGCCGCTCCACAAGCCCTCACTTTGGCTAACAACCTCCGATGTGGTACCTTATCAAATGCCTTCTTAATATAAAGTCTATACATACTATGTCCACCGCCTTTCCCTCATCCACCCAATCAGACACTGCTTCATAGAACTCTAAAATATTTGTTCAACAGGAACTAACTTTAGTAAATCTATGCTGACTACCTTTAATTAGTTTGTACTGTATTTGTTTAAATGGTTCATCATCTGGTCCTTAATTAATGTCTCCAACACCTTCCCCATTACTGAAGTCAAACTAACTGGTCTATAGTTTCCAAATTCTTCTCTGGATCCTTTCTTAAATAATGGTGGTACATTTGCATTTCTTAAACAATGGTATTTAAATAAATATATTTATAAATATCTTAAAAAATCATTATTTTATTAAAATTTAAGTAGATAGTTGAATACTATGTTGGGGTATCATGTTCTATGAACTCTCCAGTTGTTTTAGAACTTTTGAAGTTCCAATTGAATAAAGACCCAACATTGGTTGAATATGGCGTGAACATGCAGGCGACAGAAAGATGTTTCAGTCTTACCACAAATCAGCGACGAGTTCTCCCGAGTTCCTCGTCAAATAATCGAATTCATACCTCGCCAGCTGGGGCTATTTTTCGGGCTTTGTATGTGGCATCTTCCGATGCCACATACAAAGCATCTTCGGGCATCTTCTGAACATCTTATGTGGCATCTTCTGAACGATAGATTGGAACATCAAGACATCATCTTTCAGATTGTTGGGAGCGAACAGGCCACATAAAAGCAGATAGTAGTCTGTCGACGGAAAAGAAAGGACAAATGGCATTCTTTGTGATTGTATTGTCCACACCATTTGTGATGAAATAGAACTGCAATTGTTCAGCAAAAAGTTCAAAATCATCGCCAGTGAATGTGGGAACGTTACCGTAAATACTGATTCCATTTGTCAACCATCCTAGTCGCCATCGGTGGTGTTCACCGCCAAAACAAGTCACACGAGAAGAGGCTGGAGGCACAAACATGTACTGCACTTCTTTATTCCAAGTGGTTCCAAAATGCTCGCCGCTCAGCAGGTGTCACTCAAGCATATATCAAACACTTGGTACAGCTTTAGTGACATACAGCACAACTGGAAGCAACACAGCAAACCGCTTCTTCACGAAACACAGCAAACCCCTTCTCTGCCAACATGAGTCTGTGTCATTGATATATAAAAGGTCTACCTTTGCTTGTACATCGTGGAAACGATTCTTCACAAAAGCAGCCACATCACCGATTCAACTTTGGTCTGAGTACTGATCTGGTCTGGTCTGAGTTTTGGTCGAGCACAAGATAATTCACTATATCTGGATAAAAAATGGTTGGAAAGTTTGTCTCGCTTCTAACACACGTTGTATTTGGCAATTAATGTGGATCTGTGTTGCCAATAACCTGTATTGTTACAATATCGCACCCTAAACATAGTGTCCAACACATCGAAATACCTAAGCTTGGAGACAAGCTTGGACCCTGATTGCTTGGCAATGACAAAGTACACAAAGTTCAACAACACTAATTTTCAAATTCACCCATCGTGAATGGACTTTCCTTTGTCCTCCGCTTGTTCTCCAATATGGCCGCAAGGTCATGTGGGCACACAAATTGCTGACATCACTAAAACGCTCTCTATTACAAACTCAAATGCACAGGCAACGAATAATTACACTGACATGTTGCACTTGCCAACTTGTATGTAAATGTGCATCGAATGTGCACATGTATAATCAGTATTTGAACATCTGCATCAAAAATAACACAAGATTTGAAGAAGAAAAAAAAGCTTCGACAGTGTCAACATATCATGGAAATCTACAAAAATATCTTCAAAAAGAGATAAAAATATTTTTTTAAATTTGGATCTCTTTAAAAATGGAGAATAAAACTCTTGAAATGTGCATGTTCAATGAAATTACGAGTATTTCACATCAAAACTAGATATCTGCGATCACAAAGTGATTGCCAAGGGTAAACCTCCCCCGGGGGAGCCTTACCTATAGAGATCACCCACGACTTACCTTTGGCCCGTGGCCATATGTGTTTTTTGGACCACCATATGACCTTCAACTTCAGCATTTAGGGATAGAGTGTAAATAAATCAAATGTGTCCCCATCGACAATCCATCCATAAAACTCAACATCATGAAAATCGGAGGAAAATTATTTAAAGTATGATTAAAAAAAAGGTGTTTTTTTGTTAATTAGGTCACAATCAGAGAAAATAATGTCAGTACCCCTGGGTGCTTACCTGGTTGTGGCTGAATAAGAAAAACAGGGAACCACTGGTAAGCGTGGATCACCCACAAAAATATATTATAACGGAAAAGAAAGTAAATATTGTACCAATGGATTTTTTTTTAATGCAGTGATCAAACTTTTGTAAATCATGTGTGATGAAGGTTGTGCTCAAATCTCATCAAAATTGGGTGTGTACTTTCTGAGAAGAGAGCAAATACATATTTTAGTTGTCAACCCCCCTCCATAGACCCTCTAAGAACCCGATTTTTCTAATGTCATGAAGAAACTTTAGTACATCATGGGTGATGAAGGTTGTGCTCAAGTTTCATTGGAGGTGTGTGTGTGTAGTTTCTGAGTAAAAGGCAAATACCTATTTTGGGCGGGCAACCCCATGCAGACTCCCTGAAACACCAATTTTTTAATGATGTGAATAAACTTTGGTACATCACGGGTGATGAAGGTTATGGTCAAACTTCATCGAAATTGCGTGTCAGTTTGAGAAAAGTTCCAAGTGCTTGTTTACGGATGGCGCGCCATCCCAAAAGTTCCCCGGAACTACGTTCCAGGTGAGCTAAAAAGTAGGTTAACGACAAGAAACAAATATGTGCACAACTTCAGTACAGGTACACTATGATGATGCACAAATATGTTGGAAGGCCAAGCGGTCTGAGATTCTGTAATGACAAAAAAGGTTTTTTTTTAATTATTATTTATTGCACCTTGACTTTTAACCTGGAGAGTATGATGTAACTAAGCATAAATTCGCCTTGATATAGGCTATGTAGAGAGGGCAATTTCGTTCTGATCAGACACACCAGTCAAGTTTTGGTGAAAGTTAAAATGTCCATAATTAGGTCATGACCTTAATTAGGTCAAGGTTATTTTTAGGTCAACCCCGCATAATTTATAAAAACAATTGTGCACATAGTAGAGGCTCGTGGAAGAGCTAGCTTTTCACAATATTCATGCAAAATTTAATTCCGCAAGTCCCAGCACCTCCAAGATGCAACTCAGAAATTGAAAGTCTGGAAATTTGGAGTGTTGAGAGTGCAGGAAGAAAAAAAAATTCTAAATGGTGGTTTTAGTAATCCTAAGGGAATAAGAAACTCTGTGATGCCATTAATAACTCGAAGGGCACTCGGTTGAGCGCATACCTCCGCCACGCAATGCCTAATCCCCAAGAACATATCGGGCCCAATACATTTTTGAAATCATGCTATAAAGTACTAACTCGTTTTTGGCCCAATCTCTCAATGGTGAAAAATCACTTTAAAAAATAAATCATTCTCGTATGCAGATCTGGATCCAGATCATCACCAAAATCGATTGAATTCGTCGTTGTCACACACCCAACCTCTCCACCAAGTTTCATCCGAATCCGTCCACAACTTTTTGAGATATTGTGCTATATATTAGTTTAGCCCCGTCTGTCAATGGTGAAGAATCACTTTAAGAATAATCAGATCCGGATTCGGACCTTCACCAAAATTGAATCAATTCTTCCTTGTCACACACCCAACATGTCCACCACGTTTCGTCCGAATTTGTCCACAACTTTTTGAGATATCGTGCTGTATATCATTTTTGGCCCAATCTCTCAATAGTGAAGAATCACTTTAAAAATTATCGTAGTGTGATCCGGATCTTCACCAAAATCTAATCAGTTCGTCCTTGTCACGCACCCAATGTGACAAAAAAAGTTTGTCCGGATCTAACCACGACTTTTTGAGATAACCTGCACACAAACAAACAAACAGACAGACAGAAAGTGGTGAAAACGTAACCTCCTTCACCTTCGGTGGCAGAGGTAAATATACCATCAGAGATGGGGAATCGCCATTGAATGAAAAAGGTCATACATATTCCAGATAATGAGGGAGGTGAATCGGAAACAAGACACCATTCGGTCATCATCTCGAAAAAGTTCCCCAGGGGTGAGGAACGTAGTAACCAAAAATAATTGAAATCAGATAAGCGGTTTTCCATTTATTACAAAAAACATTTTTTTCAAGATGGCCGCCCCAGTCGGCCATCTTGGATCCGGCCACGCCCAAAATCAATAGGGTTCTTCCTTTTCAGGTGGTACATGTGTGACTCAAATTTCAATCGATATGGCGAAAAAACATTTTTTTCAAGATGGCCGCCCCAGTCGGCCATCTTGGATCCGGCCACGCCCAAAATCAATCGAGTTCTTACTTTTCAGGTAGTACATGTGTGATCCAAATTTCAAATCGATATGGCAAACACTTTATGAGTTATCGCACTCACAGCTATAAATGTTGACGCCGGACGGACGGACGACGGACGGACGACCCGGGTGACAACAATATCCCCCTTCCGCCACGCGGCGGGGGATAAAAAATTGGGGCAATATCCCTGGCCGCTCACCTGGGAGAAAAATGACATTGAGGAGGAAGTCAATGTGAGATGGAATCAGCAAAATGTACCAATGACCCTTTGCTATGGCAAATACCTATTTTGATTTAGGGGGGGGGGGGGGCAACAACCCCGTAATCTACCTGAGACCCTTTTTTCTTATATAACATGAACAAACTTTGGTACATCACGGTTGATGAAGGTTGTCATCAAGCTTCATCAGAATTGTTTGTGTAGTTTCTGAGAATAAGGAAAATAAGTATCCCCCCCCATAAACTTCCTCTGCAGACAAACTCAGACCCGAATTTTAGTCGTTACATCAGAATTGCCCGTGTAGTTTCTGAGAAGAAGGCAAATACCTATTTTGGAGGACAACCCCCTATCCCCACGCCGATCAGGTCAAGCTTCATCAAAATCATATGTAGTTTCAGAGAAGATGTTGCAAGTGTTTGTGGACGGACGGACTGATGGACGACGTGCCATTCCATAAGCTCCCCGGAACTTTGTTCCAGGTGAGTTATAAAATGGGGATGGAAATTGTAGAAACAAACCCTATAACAGAAATAACCTTTCCACTATGCTATAGGGGGAGGCTTAATTAATGTCGGAGACAATTACTATAATAACAGTATTTGTGACTGATATGGAAAATATACAAAGAATGACAGGTCACCTTATTAAGAAAGGTTTTACACCAATAATGTAATTAATTATACCCAAAGCTGAAACATTACTTACAACTTTGAATTTGCACCTCAAGAAAACTAGATGTCAACGTGTGTAAGAGACATGCAATATTTCCTTCAATTATCGGATTGTGTTATGTAACTGATCAATGACGAATTGAATGGACTACATTTTACATGAACTTGTTTTTGCAGAACGTTTGCCAAAAACTATTCTTTCTTTGTTGCTGTAAGCGTTGGTGGACGTGTATGTGGGTGTGTAGAATATATTATTTCATTTGCTTTCATATTCTCTCAATCTTCACTTGCAAAAATGCTCATTACTCATCCCCCGCTCTACCCCCAACCTCATTTAGGGGCCTCGACGGTGACTTTAAATGTGCTCAAACATTGAGAACGATCATTCCACTTTTCCTTAACCATCACAGTTGCAATAAATTGTGAAGGCAATGTTGCAAAGCAGCATCCTTTCAGACAACACAAGATAATCAAGGGTGCTGTGTTTCACATCATTTGACACAAGCTCGTTTGGAAAGGTCATGGGTGAGATGCATTGTCCTCTGCAATTTGCAGTTCAACATTCATTTTCTTTGAAATACATCGATTGATATACAACATCCAAATCAATTTGAACTCCAGCTCATTGCTTTTGTTCTTCCTTTACAATGAAACAAACGTATATGTACACTTCCGGTCAAAGGTTGAAGAACACCCCCATTTTTCCAGTTTTTACTGAAATTTAAGCAGTTTAAGTCCAGTGAATAACCTGAAATGGTACAAAGCTAAGCTGTAAACTGCCAGAGGTTAAAAAAAAGTTTAGGTTATCAAATACTGAAAAATAATGTAAATTTCAGAGTTGGTAAAAAAGGCCCTTTTCAGGGAACAAGTAATGGGTTAGCAACTGCAGTTGTTCTGCAGCAATGGAAGTAAATTAAGCATTGAAAGTTTATGCAAACAATTACTACAGGTGTCCCAACTTTTGTTGATTAGTTACAAACCCTCTGTCTGTATAAAAGCAGTGTTGGAACAGACTCTGTTGCTACACCCTCTGAATCATTATTTGGACAATATTGCATTGCAGGAAGTAGTATATTGCTATCATAATGGTGAGAAAAAGACCATTAACAAAGGAAGACACACAGACCATAATAACCCTTAAAAGTGTAGGTCTTTCCTTTGGAGAAATTGCAATGTAAGCGAAGGTGTCAGTGAGTACAGTTTCCTACACCATCAAAAGGCACTTGGAACCTGGAGGAAACTCTGACAGGTCTGGCAGACCAAAAGCCACAACACAATCAGAAGACAAGTTTCTGAGAGTCAACAGCTTGCGTGATGGGTGGCTCACAGGACAGCAGCTTCAAGCACAGCTTAACACTGGTCGAAGTAAAGAAGTCTCAGTTTCAACTGTGAAGAGAAGACTTCGAGCTGCAGGTTTATCAGGTCGAGTGACAGTAAGAAAGCCATTGCTAAGATGGCAAAATAAGAAAAAGAGGCTTGCCTGGGCCATGAAGCATCGCCAGTGGACGACTGAAAACTGGAAGAAGGTCTAATGGACCGATGAATCAAAATTTGAAATCTTCGGTTCATCACGCAGGGTTTTTGTATGCTGTCGAGTAGGCGTAAGGATGGTTCCTCAGTGTGTGACACCAGCTGTCAAACAGGGAGGAGGAAGCGTGATGATCTGGGGCTCTTTTGCTGGATCCAGATTCAGCAACTTGCACAGAGTGACTGGCACCTTGAACCAAAAGGGCTACGACAGCATTTTGCAGCGCCATGCAATACCCTCTGGTCTACGCCTAGTTGGTCAGGGGTTCATCCTGCAGCAAGATAATGACCCAAAACATACCTCCAGGTTGTGTCAGAACTACCTTAGAAGAGAAGAACAAGACGGTAGGCTTCAAATCATGGAATGGCCAGCACAGTCTCCAGACTTAAACCTCATCGAGCTGGGTTGGGATGAACTGGACAGAAGGGTGAAAGCAAAGCAACCTACAAGTGAAACACATTTGTGGGTACTTCTGCAACAGTGTTGGGAAGAACTTTTCGAACAATATTTGATTTCCATTGAAA
>NC_140967.1:81748813-81828813 GCF_056783735.1 Eptatretus burgeri
CCCCCTCCCTCCCTCCTCCTCCCCCCTCTCTCCTCTCCTCTCCCTCCCTCCTCTCCCTCCTTCCTCCTCTCCCCTCCCTCCTCTTCCCTCCTCCCCTCCTCTCTTCCTCTCTCCCCTCCTTCTTCTCTCCTCCTCTTCTCCTCTCTCCCTCCCTCCCCTCTCTCCCTCTCCTCCCTCCTCCCCCTCCCTCCTCCTCTCCCTCCCCTCCCTCCCTCCCTCCCTCTTCCTCCCTCCCTCCTCTTCCCCTCTCTCCCTCCCTCCTTCTTCCCCTCCCTCCTCTTCCCCCTCTCTCCCCTCCCTCCTCTTCCCCCTCCCTCCTCTTCCCCCCCTCCTCTCCTTCCCTCCTCTCTCCCTCCCTCCTCTTCCCCTCCCTCCTCTTCCCCTCCCTCTCCCCTCCCTCCTCTTCCCCCTCCCTCCTCTTCCCCTCCTCTCCCTCCTCTCTCCCTCCTCTTCCTCCTCCTCCCTCCTCCCCCTCTTCCTCCTCCCTCCTCCTCTTCCTCCTCCCTCCTCTTCCCCCTCTCCCCTCCTCTTCCTCCTCTTCCTCCTCCCTCCTCTTCTCCCTCCTCTCTCCTCCCTCTCCTCTTCCCCTCCCTCCTTCTTCTCCCTCTCCCTCCCTCCTCTTCCCTCTCCCTCCCTCCTCTTCCCCTCCCTCCTCTTCCTCCCTCTCCCCCTCCCTCCTCTTCCCCCTCCCTCCTCTTCCCCCCTCCCTCCTCCCCTCCTCCTCCTCCCCTTCTCCCCTCCCTCCTCTCCCCCTCCTCCCCCCCCTCCCTCCTCTTCCCCTCTCCCTCCTTCTTCCCCCTCCCTCCTCTTCTTCCTCCTCCCTCCTCTTCCCCTCCCTCCTCTTCCCCTCTCCCTCCTCTTCCCCCTCCCTCCTCTTCCTCTCCCTCCTCTTCCCCCTCTCCTCCTCTTCCTCCTCTTCCCCCTCCTCCCCTCTTCCTCCTCCCTCCTCCCTCCTCTTCCCCTCCCTCCTCTTTCTCCCCTCTTCCCTCCCTCCTCTCTCTCCTCCTCCCTCCTCTTCCCCTCTCCCTCCTCTTCCCCCTCCTCTCCCCTCCCTCCTCTTCCCTCCCTCTCTCCTCCCTCTCCCCCTCCCTCCTCTTCCCCCTCTCCCTCCCTCCCTCCTCTCCCTCTCCCTCCTCTTCCCCTCTCCCTCCTCTTCCCCCTCCCTCCTCTTCCTCCCTCCCTCCTCTTCCCCTCTCCCTCCTCTTCCCCTCTCCCTCCTCTTCCCTCCTCCCCTCCTCTCCTCCTCCTCTCCTCCTCTCTCCCTCCCTCCTCTTCCTCCTCCCCCTCTTCTTCTCCTCTTCCTCCTCCCTCCTCTTCCCTCCTCTCCCCTCCCCCTCCCTCCTCTTCCCCCTCTCCCTCCTCTTCTCCTCCCTCCTCTTCTCCCTCCCTCCTCTCCTCCCTCCCTCCTTCTTCCCCCTCCCTCCTCTTCCTCCTCCCTCCTCTTCTCCCTCCTCCCTCCTCTTCCTCCTCCCTCCTCTTCCCCTCTCTCCCTCCCTCCTCTCTCCCCTCTCCCTCCTCTTCCCCCCCTCCCTTCCTCTTCCCCTCCCTCCCTCCTCTTCCCCCTCTCCCTCCTCTTCCCCCTCCCTCCTCTTCCCCTCTCTCTCTCTCCCTCTCTTCCCCCTCCCTCCTCTTCCCCCCTCCCTCCTCTTCCCTCCCTCCTCTTCCCTCCCTCCTCTTCCCTCTCCCTCCTCTTCCCTCCTCCCTCCTCTTCCCTCTCCCTCCTCTTCCTCCTCTTCCCTCTCTTCCTCCCCCTCCCTCCTCTTCCCCCTCTCCCTCCTCTTCCTCCCTCCCTCCTCTTCCCCCTCCTCCCTCCTCTTCCCCTCCCTCCTCTTCCCCTCTCCCTCCTCCTCCCCCTCCCTCCCTCCTCTTCCCTCCCTCCTCTCCCCTCTTCTTCCTCCTCCTCTCCTCTTCCTCCTCTTCCTCCTCCCTCCTCTTCCCCCTCCCCTCTTCCTCCTCCCTCCTCTTCCCTCCCCCTCCCTCCTCTTCCTCTTCCCCTCTCCCTCCTCTTCTTCCCCTCCTCCCCTTCTTCCTCCTCCCTCCTCTCTCCCCTCCTCTTCCTCCCTTCTTCCTCCTCCCTCCTCTTCCCCCTCCCTCCTCTTCCTCCTCCCTCCTCTTCCCCCTCTCCCTCCTCTTCCCCTCTCCCTCCTCTTCCTCCCTCCCCCTCTCTCCCCTCCTCTTCCTCCTCCCCTCCTCCCTCCTCTTCCCTCCCTCCCTCCTCTTTCCTCTTCCTCTCCCTCCTCTTCCCCCTCTCCCCTCCCTCCTCTTCCTCCCCTCCCCTCCCTCCTCTTCCCTCCTCCCTCCTCTTCCCCCTCCCTCCTCTTCCCCTCTCCCTCCCTCCTCTTCCTCCTCTCCCTCCTCTTCCTCCTCTCCTCCCTCTTCCCCCTCCTCCCTCCTCCCTCCTCTTCCCCCTCTCCCTCCTCTTCCTCCTCCCTCCTCTTCCCCCCTCTCCCTCTCTTCCCTCCTCCCTCCTCTTCCTCCCTCCCTCCTCCCCCTCTCCCTCCCTCCTTCCTCTCCCTCCTCTTCCCCCTCCCTCCTCTTCCCCTCTCCCTCCTCTTCCCCTCTTCCTCCTCCCTCCTCTTTCCCCCTCTCCCTCCTCTTCCTCCTCCCTCCTCTTTCCCCCTCCCTCCTCCTTCCTCTTCCTCTCCCCCTCTCCTCCTCCCTCCTCTTTCCCCCTTCCTCCCTCCTCTTCCTCCTCCTCCCCCTCCTCCTCTTCCTCCTCCCTCCTCTTCCCCTCTCCCTCCTCTTCCCCTCTCCCTCCTCTTCCTCCCTCCCTCCTCTTCCCCTCCTCTCCTTCCCTCCCTCCTCTCTCTCTCCTCTCCCTCCTCTTCCTCCTTCTCCCTCCTCTTCCCTCCCTCCCTCCTCTTCCTCTCTCCCTCCTCCTCTTCCCCCTCCCTCCTCTTCCTCTCTCCCTCCTCTTCCCTCTCTTCCCTCCCTCCTTCTTCTCCCCCTCTCCTCCCTCCTCTTCCCTCCCTCTTCCTCCTCCCTCCTCTTCTCCTCCTCCCTCCTCTTCCCCTCCTCCTCTTCCTCCTCCTCTTCCTCCTCCCTCCTCTCCTCCTCCCTCCTCTTCCCCTCTCCCTCCTCTTCTCTCTCCCCTCTCCTCCTCCTCTTCCCCTCCCTCCTCTTCCCTCTCCCTCCTCTTCCCCTCTCCCCCTCCCTCCTCTTCCTCCCCTCTTCCTCCTCCCTCCTCTTCCCCCTCTCCCTCCTCTTCCTCTCCCCTCCTCTTCCCCCTCCTCCTCTTCCTCCTCCCTCCTCTTCCCCCCTCCCTCCTCTCTCCCTCCTCCCTCCTCTTCCCCCTCTCCCTCCTCTTCCCCTCCCCTCCTTCCTCCTCTTCCTCCTCCCTCCTCTTCCCCCTCCCTCCTCTTCCTCCTCCCTCCTCTTCCTCCTCTTCCCCCTCTCCTTCTCCTCTTCCTCCTCCCCTCCTCCCTCTCCTCTCTCTCCCTCTCCCTCCTCTTCCTCTCCCCCTCCCTCCTTCTCTTCCCCTCTCCTCCTCTTCCCCTCTCCCTCCTCTTCCCCTCTCCCTCCTCTTCCTCTCCTCCCTCTCCCTCCCTCCTCCTCTCCCCTCTTCCCTCCTCTCACCCTCCCTCCTCCTCTCCCCCTCCCTCCTCCTCCTCCTCCCTCCTCTTCCCTCCCTCCCTCCTCTTCCCCCTCTCCCTCCTCCTCCCTCTCTCCCTTCCTTTCCCTTCTCCCTCTCTCCCTCCCTCCCTTTCTCCTCCTCTCTCCCCTCTCTCCTCCTCTCTCCCCCTCCTCCCTCTCTCTCCTCCTCCTTCTCTCTCCTCCCTCCTCTCTTCTCCTCCTCCCCTCCCTCCTCTTCCCCCTCTCCTCCTCTTCCCCTCTCCCTCCCTCTTCCTCCTCCCTTCCTCCTCCTCTCTCCCTCCCTCCTCTCCCTCCCTCCTCCTCTCCTCCCTCCTTCTTCCCCCTCTCCCCTCCTCCTCCTTCTCCTCCCTCCCTCCTCTCTCCTCCTCTCTCCCTCCTCCTCTCTCTTCCTCCCTCCTCTTCCTCCTCCCTCCCTCCTCCTCCTCTCCCCTCTCTTTCTTCCTCCTTCTCCCTCTCTCCTCTCCCCTCCTCTCCCTCCCTCCTCCCTCCTTCCTCCCTTCTCCTCCCCCTCTCCTCCCTCCTCTTCCTCTCCTCCTCCCTCCTCCTCCCTCTCCCTCCTCTCCCTCCTCCTCTTCTCCCTTCCTCCTCCCTCCTCCCCTCTCCCTCCTCCCTCTTCCTCCTCCCTCTCTTCCCTCCCTCCCTCCCCTCTTCTCCCCTCCTCCTCCCTCCTCCTCCTCTCCTCCCTCCTCTCCCCCTCCCTCCTCCCTCCTCCCTCCCTCCTCTTCCCCTCTCCCTCCTCTCCCCCTCCCTCCTCCTTCTCTCCTCTCCTCCTCCTCTCTTCTTCCTCTCCCTCCTCTTCCTCCTCCCCCTCTTCCCTCCTCCCTCTCTTCTCCCCTCCTCTCCTCCCTCTCCCTCCCTCCCTCCTCCTCTCCCTCCCTTCTCCTCCTCCTCCCCTCCTTCTCCTCCTTCCCTCCCCTCTCTCTCTCCCTCCTCTTCTCCCCTCCCTCCCTCATCCTCTCCCCTCCCCTCTCTCTCTCCCTCCTCTCCCCTCCCTCCCTCATCCTCTCCCCTCCCTCTCTCTCCCTCCTCTCCCCCTCCCTCCCTCATCCTCTCCCTCCCTTCTCTCTCCTCCCTCCCTCATCCTCTCCCTCCCTCCTCCTTCTCCCCTCCCTCCTCCTCCTTTCTTCCCCTCTCCTCCTCTCTCTCTCTCTCCCTCTCTCCCTCCCTCTCACCTCCCTCCTCCTCTCCCCTCCCTCCCTCATCCTCTCCCTCCTCCTCCTCTCCCCTCCCTCTCCCTCCTCTCCTCCCTCCTCCTCCCTCCCCTCCCTCCTTCCTCTCCCCCTCCCTCCTTCCTCCTCTCCCCTCCCTCCTCCCTCTCCCTCCCTCCTCCTCTTCCCTCCTCCTCCTCTCCCCTCCCTCCTCCTCTCCCCCTCCCTCCTCCTCTCCCCTCTCTCTCTCTCCTCTCCCCTCCCTCCTCTCCCCCTCTCTCTCTCCTCTCCTCCCTCCCTCCTCTCCCCTCTCCCTCCCTCCTCTCCCCTCCCTCCCCCTCCTCTCCCCCTCCCTCCCCTCCTCTCCCCTCCCTCCCTCCTCTCCCCTCCCCTCCCTCCCTCCTCCTCTCCCCCTCCCCCCTCCCCCTCCTCTCCCCCTCCCCTCGCTGACGGGTCAATAAAGTGGGGTGGGCAGGGGGGAGGTGTTTTGTTTTGATTCCTGTTTTGTGAGGAGGTTCACATCTCGCAGTTTCTGTAAAGTTGTGGTTACCTGCTTGGTAATGGTCTTTGTCAGGTCACAAGACTTTGTATGGTTGGTGTTGTTGTCATCTCATAAAGCCTTGGCTTGGTTGTTATAGTTAATGCGGTTCATCACGACTGTGGCACGGCCTTTGTCAGCAGGGACGATGACGTTGGATTTGTCCTGGCAGAGACTTCATAGTGCCTTCGACTCGTCAGTTATTTCTTACATACAACATGCTTCTGAAACCACAAGCTACGTGAGTACAATGTCAACATCACCCACAAACCACAATCATCCTTACAAGCACAACCTGAACAAATTTGACAGAAATAACGTCATCTATAGAATCCCATGTTAAGATTGTGAAACCAAATACGTTGGCCAAACGTCCAAATGCTGCATGGCTTATCCACATGGCTAACCGAACATCGATGTGCTGCAAAGCGACAAGACAAGTTGTCCTTGGTTGCAACACACACACGCGCACGCACGCACGCGCACGGAATCAGACAAGTATCCTTGGCACAGGATCATCAAGGGTGAACCGTGAGATTATCGAGGCCTGGTACTCTTGTGAAAACTCCATCAACCGACACATCGACTTACATCCCACAACCAAAGCACTACACCATCGATTACAACATCAACACAAACAGCAGTGTCATTCAATTGCAAGGAACAGCGAATGCAAAACCATGCACCAATAAATTCCACATTCTTGTGCCACCTCCAGTTGACCGTCAGGCATGGACAGCCAGTTTGTGAAGTCTTGGGCAAAAAACTTACTGCAACTGACCCCAAGAGGTAAGGTGGATGTCAATGGCGAAACTGCAAATGCCGAATCTGCGAAGGGCACGGGTGGGAACCCTCACATAATTTCCTCATTCTGCTTTTAACTCAATCTCTATATTTTCATTCCAATCACAAATTAATACTATACCATTAATATAACAAAATACAAACACTTGTGAGGTAAACGAATGTAGAATCCGTTCTCACGTGACAACCAATACAGAAAAATCTGCCAGCGAGAAAGGGCGGACACAAAACACATTGTACGGATCGAAAATTGAAATCAGAATTGTATTTAAAAATTTATGAAACCTCCCACACACCTATAAATACATCTGGTGGGACCTCAAAATGTTCCACAAAAGGTTTGACGGGGCTAGTCCCAAAACTGTGGGAGTAGTTCGGAGATAAATCTATGGACAGACACTCCTGCTTTATAATACAGACATATACATACACACACTCTCCACCATAAAAAAAACAACCAAGCACATAACTGTTGTTGATCCAATTTATTTATGTGACTTCATGAAACACAGATGTGGGTGTATAGAATATATTATTTAAATACAGTAGATGTGGGTGTGTCGCAAACCTCTGACAGAGATGAATACTGAATAATTGCATGTCCATTTCATTGTGACCTCATCACGAAATACTGCATTGTGACGAATATTTTCACATTGGGATCCAATGTAGAAGTACTAATGTTAATCCCGGGTATGTCTACTTCTGACAGCAATCGCTGCATTGCACTGTTCTTGCATTGGCCGTATGAGCACTCAAATCTGAGCCTGGGGAATGGCATTTCACACTCGAAACAGCTCCTGTTCCAGCTCATCGAGGGCTTGTGGCTACTTTGGCAAGATACAAATGCAACAATCAATGTTCAATTGGATTTAAATCTAGAAAGATGGCAGGCCACAGTGCCATGACATTAACGTTGGCATTGACAAAAACGCTCCTTGTTCGAATGACCCTATGAACAAGGAGCATTGTCATGCATAAGGATTATTCCTAGACCATGTTGTTGAAGGCTAGGCAACATGTTGATATAAGATCTCATTAATGCATTGATCTTACATCAGATTGGCATGGATATGGATCAGGTTGGTGTGAAAGATTTCAGCAATATTCCCCCACATCATGACATTTCCATGTTCAAAATTTGAGGCTTATTGGACACAGACGAGCATATCGCTCATTGCATCTTCTGTAGATACAAGCACTGGCATCACATCACGCCTTTCAAGGATTTGTCACTAAACATAACTTGTCCATTGCCTCCGTATTAATCAGTTGTGCTGATTTGAGCACTGCAGCGTGCTTGGATGTCACTGCGCAAGTCTTGGATGCTGAACAGAATGACAAGCACGGATCCCTACATCATGGAGACGCCTCAAGACGGTGTTGACACTTATCCTGCGAGGTCCAGTGAGTGCATTTGCAGTACTCGAGGCAGTTTGAAACCAACTGAGTAGAGTTGTGCAAATGTATCGATCCTGAGTGAGAGTCATTATCCTGGGACATCACTTCTTGGCACATCTCTTGTTGATCCAGTGGCTAGATAACATCTTCTGAGGTCATAAATAGTCCTTGCCTCACATTAAAGAGCCTTGCAACATGGATAATGAAAGACCCTGCTTGAAGGTGTCCAATGATTTGATAACTCATTTTCTGACAGAAATGGCATTGTAATGGATTGTTAAAGGAGGTCTTTAGTATGTTTTTTAATGATCCACATGCTCGTATCTCTAAAATACTATTTAAAATTTGCTCAGAACTCAAATCAACCACTCCCTTCAGGAGCTGCCTGGGGGGGGGGTGGGGGTTATAGTGGGATGAGTGGGGCAAATATATTTTGTGCTGTGGCTAATAATCCCCCGTCTGCAGCAGGGGTCAGTAAAGCACTTGCACTGTAGCATGTTTACAGCCGAAAATAACAAGTTGTCCCCTTCCCACCCCCCCCCCCCATCGGGGCAGGAGGGGGCGGTGGGTGCACCCATGATCTCAGCATGTGTAATACCAACACGGATGCAAAATTTGGTGGAGATTGACGCAGCCCTGTTATTTTCTATGATTTTCAGGAAGTGAGTGTGCGTGTGCCCCACCACACACACACGATGATTAGATGAGACAAAGTCACTGGGCTTGGGGGAGGCACAATCACTTCCCGGGTACCGGCGATGTCACAACAATGGGGCCGCTTTTCTTACCACATGATGGGGCATTTCCTCCGGATTAACTTCCTCCTCCCCATGGATGACAACCCATGAGGAATGTCCATGTTCTTAACCTCTTAACTGTTCTCTGTCTTCTACCACCTCCTTTCTGGTCTTGCACCCTCTGATATTTCCATGCTTTGTCATCCCTCCCCTCCCCCCCCCCCCTTCCCCCAGATTTCTGCAGGTTGCAAGTGGTCCTCCATCAACCGCATTCTGGTGAAACTACCAAAATCCAGATTCACTGCTCACCTTCACTCATTCGTTCCTCTTTTTCCCACCTGTGGAATCAACTTCCACATTCTCTTCAATCTCCTTCTTCCAACCTGGTCTTCAAGACAGCTGTTTACCACCACCCCCCATCAAAAACCATGATCTTTTCTGTCCCTCCTAACGCCCCCACCGACTTCCAAATTTTCAGTTTTTCCTTCCTGAGAGTTTGCTTCTGTATCCATCCTGTCTATCTCCTGCATATTACTCCTCACACACTACTTGTCCAAGTCTCCAACTATTTTGTCCTTCAACCCTGTTGTTGGTGTTTCTCCAGTGTTTCTCTCTGCTGTTCCTTTTGATGTGTTGTGTCCTGATCCGTTCAGTGCTGTCGTGCTTCCACGAGCTTTGATCTTGTGTACAATTTTATTTTTTTTAACATATTACAAATGAGAGAATTATTTGAAGAACAAATAAAGCCACAAAAGGAAAAATAAACCAAAAAACAAACATTTAATATTGTACAGCACAAGAATTGTCTTTTGCAGGTCAGTAAACAGAATGTACAGGGTCAAGTGCTGTCGTTCCATCCACGTAAATGTTTCCGGAGTGGTACCCACAATGGGAAGTGAGCAAACAGAACAAAGGTATTACAGCGTTCAATGGAAAAGGATAATTACAAAAGCAGCCCTCGGACCTGGGCAGATGTACGTGGAATTACAGCAGCCAGGTTACCATAGGCCTGTCCAGGTGCTGTCAACGCCATGTAGACATCCTCGTAGGCATCACATACAACCTCTGCTGATCTTTTTTTCACTTTTTCCCTATGAAATTACAATAAAAAGCAATCTCTCTCTCTCTTGAAAAAAAATAAAAAATTAAAATCTTCCATTGCAACTTTTATACAAACTACACAAACGAATAAGAACTTAGTGAATGCAAAACACAATTCACAAGTCCTCAAAACTGCATATTTGTTTTTTAAAATGCATCACATGTGCTCACCTTAGGGTTGCACTGAGCAATAAATCCAGCTGAGGCAGGATAAGATGGTCTGGTGATGAAAGGTAACGATCAAATTGCATCTGAAAGTTACAGAGTAAGTGACCCAAAGAACATGGTACCATACAGAATTGTTCCCACTTGGGATAACACATACACATTATGAATAAAGGCATATTCACCATGGCAGTCTTAACCGAAGAAACATCGAGAGTTGGCTCTTCAGATAGCGGGGTCTGCGCAACATCAGGATAAGCAGCAAATGAGTACAACAAATAAAATTATTAGACGGTGATGCATGTCAAAAATAAACTGGAGGAAATGGAGTGACTTACCTGTGAGCCTTTTCTCTGCTGCAGAAATGCATAGATCGAGCCGAGCCCAGCACTGCTCAGCACAAAAGAAGCATTCTCACTCACCAACGTATCCAGGTGTGCATCAATCTACAAAATGCACAACTCGGGTACATACACTCAGTACTTACAGTTAACCCCCATATGCTAACCTTTCCCGAAGTTAAACTGACAAATCTTGGCAAAAACTTGCATTGTGTGCTAAGCACTTCATGACCTGCAATAAGCTCAAACAAGGCAAAGAAATCACATGTGCCAGTGTGGGAACTTATGGAGTGAAAGAAAGGAAGATGAAATGAACGAATATTAAGTGTGTCACCTCGATATGTTACGATAATAATTGGAGAAGTATAACTGTTTGTGTGTTTGATGTTTATAGTTTGCGATGCGTTGGTTTGTTTGGTTGTCCCTTCGTTTGTTTCTGTGTTTGTTATTTTATTCCTTCGTTTATTTGTAAGTTTGTTCCTTCATTTGTTTGTGCATTTGACCGATATTTATTCCTGAACTACCGGACAGAAGGAGATGAAAACTGGTAGTTGCACCCCAATTCTCTCTATGTAACTCTGCATCATGTGATTGCACGTCTTCCAGTGGGAACGGGAATCACAAGTCACACTAAAATACACCAATTCTGGGGGAATAAGTCAGGTCAGGTATGGGAGCATGCGCCAGAGCAGCGTGTCACTGCATCCACTTTCCGTTGGTACTCCAGGGTCCTACGTCTGGCTATCCCCAAGGCAGATGCCTGGCCCATCTCCATCTCCTTAAGATGCTGATCAACCGACTGCAACCACGAAGCACGTGGTCAGCCCAATGGCCTCCTCCACTCACGAGGCTCCCTCGCTGAGAGAATCTTGATCAGTGGCAGGAAAACGAGCCACATGTCCATACATCTGCAGCTGACGCTCACAGACAATGCAGGTAACAAATCTCATTTGAGTCTCTCAGCAACCGCTCGTTGGACACAAAGTCCGACCAGCGATAGCCAAGGATTCTCCGAAGAGACCTGGTACCAAAGGAATTATATCTCCGTCTCAGATCCCTGGTCAGAGTCCAAGTCTCACATCAGAAGAGCAAGACTGGAAGCACCAAGGACCTGAAGACTCGGATTTTCGTCCTCCTGCACAGGTACCGACAGCGCTACACCCCATCATCCAGTGAATCCATGACTCCCCAGGCCCAAACCAGACGTCGATCGACCTCTGGCTCACAGCCAGCTGAGACATGAATATCACTGCCAAGGTACATGAATCTCTACGTGGCCTGAACATCCTCACCACAAACAGGTACAGACAGGATAGCAGCATCCATGATGTCATTGAAAGCCTGGATCTTAGTTTTGAGCCAGGAAACCTGTAATCTCAGCAGCTCAAACTCCTCATTCAGAACCTTGAGGGCCCCCAAAAGGATGTCCAGAGTCTCCGCAAAGATGACTGCATCGTTGCCAAATCAAGGTCAGAGATCGTGACATTCCCAAACGATGCACCGCAGCTTGATCTCTCCGACGTCCTCCCACGAATCCAGTCCATATAAGCACTGAAAAGTGTGGGTACCAGTACACACCCCTTACAAACTCCAGTAACAAGAGGAAATAAGGCAGAGATGGTATCACCACATCTCACAACACTCTCAGTACCAGAGTATAGCTCAGACATCAGATTAATCAGTTTTGGTGGCAACCCACGGAGACCAAGAATCCTCCAGAAGGCATCCCGGTTCACTGAATCAAACGCATTCCAGAGATCAACATAGATTGCAAGCAGCCCCTGCCGTAACTCTCGTCTGTGTTCGGTGAGGACCTGAAGAGCAAGGATACAGTCAATCGTTGACCTCTTTGGTGTAAAGCCTGACTGCTCTGGACGCTGGTGCTCAAGCAGATGGTGGCGAACCTTATCGAGAAATATGTGAGCAAAGACCTTGCCCGGCACTGAGAGGAGCGTCAGTCCTCGGTCGTTGTTGCAGTCCTGGCGATCACCCTTCCCTTTCCAGAGAGGGACAACAAGGCCCCTCTTCCAGTCAGTTGGGAAGATGCCTGTGTTCCAGGGAATAATTCCATCCACAAGTACAGTTTCTTCGCTAGTTACACACAAAACAGGAGATATTTTCAAATTCTGTGTATCTGACATGACGAAATAGAATGTTCCTGTGCATGCATGTGCAGAAGGGAAAATTGTTGGAAGACCCACACAAAATAAAATGAGTAAAGAACTGGGTTACGCACATGCATGCACCCTTAAACTAGTGATACTAGCCGTGCCGACCCATCACTTTGCTGACGGGTTTAATCAAAAGACTTGTTGCACTTCCAAAATATATTGCACATCGATTTGTGTCTCAATGAGGATGTAAAATGAAGGAAGTGAAACACAAAAATGGGATATTTTATAACACGTTCTTCTTCTTCTTGTTCTTGCTGCTGTCGTCGTCGTGGCTGTTGTTATTACCCTCGCCAAAGGAGAGGGTATTACATCGTCTTTATTTGCTTCTTTGTTTGCCCACACAGAATGTGCTAACGCAGGCCACAAACACCACCTAGTGGTAAGCCAGTAGAACACATTCTCTTTTTTCAACCGAGTACCTCTATAAAGTACAGTGAACTCTCAAATATCGCAGTTTTGACCAATCGAGGGCAACCTCTTTATGTACCGATTTCGTAATCATGGGCTTAATTTCGAACAATCGAGGGTTAGCTGTGATGGTTATCTTGCACCACGAGGCTTTCGCACCAGCAATAATGGAATTGTGCCAAAGTGTAAAATGATACACAAAAGTGATTCTTTTCGTTTTATTTATTCGCTGGTTATGAAGCTGCAGAAAGAAGGATTTGTTTCAAAATTAGTTTTTCTGTTCTCCTCATCATTTCAAAAGTGAATGTTGAGCATCTCAATGCAGCGTGAGAAGCGGTTGCCATAAACAGCGTGAGAAGCAGCCGAGAGAGATGAACGCACAGACAGACGCCACGGTTCACAATATATAATAGACAACTTCCCTTCCAAGATGCTTCAACACAGAAAGAGACCATTGAGCCCATGAAGCCTGTACAATGGTTGCCAACCTATGACTTTTTTGTATACAATCAAGGCTCGTGGAAGAGCGAGAACACGAAATGGATCAGGTGCAACAGGACAAAAGGAACAGTAGCGAGGGTGGGAGGGGGACATCAACAGTGGAGCTGAAGGACAAAATAGAGGGAGAATTGGACAAACAATTGGGTAAAGAACAATGGGGTGGACAGGATGGATATGGGGAAACTTCTTCCTCCCCCCCAATCCTCCTTATCCCCCTCCTGTCTCTCCCCCACTCCCCTGCCGCTCTCCCCTCTCTCCTCCACTCAGACTGTGTGGTTTGTCATTGGCTTTCCAACAGCAGTTCGGGCAGGAATTTGTAATTTGGCCATGGTGCTGGCAATAACTCGCCCACTCTTCGTGAAGGACACCGTAGGGATCTTAACATCCATTTATGAATGTTGGAAGACAGGACGCCCAGTTTAACGCGTAGGAATGACACACATCGATGCTTCACCATGCCTGCGAAACACCAGGATGACATTTTATAACTAGGTCGAGCTTCTAACCCAGGATTGACAGCTTAGAGTCAAGTGTGGGTACCTTGAGGTAATCCTGTCAGAGGTCATATTGTAACACACTGTCAACAAACAAACTGTGATTCGATGTTGTATGTATACGTTAAAAATGTAATATAATAAAAGCAGAATCAAAAAAAAAAAAAAAAAATCGCCACTGGTGTCCCTGGCCGGTGTAAAATTAAATTAGGTATACAATAATTACCTTCAAAAGAGTGAAAAATTACATTTTGGAGCCATTTTACCTCATATCCCACGAGCGTATTACATCGGGTTGAGAGAAATCACTTTTTCCTAAATTTTATCCGATTTCACTCAACATTTTGACTCATTATTTTGGCCATGAGTTTCGATTGTCAAATATGGAATCAGATTTTGAATATCAGCTTTTAATAAGCCTATACGATAATCTTTCCAGGAGTCAATCACATTGCACCCAGCCTCACAAAGCCAATCAGCGTCGGGGCAAACAAACGAACGGACAGCCATCTCTGCCATGTATGTATGTATGTATGTATGTATGTATGTATGTATGTATGTATGTATGTATGTATGTATGTATGTATGTATATATATATATATATATATATATATATATATATATATATTCAGAAGTGGATTCTTCATTCTGCAGGTAGGATCGTAGACATGGAGTTCTTGAAGGAGCAGGAGTGAGGGACATTGAACGAAGATTCAATGCCATTCCAGCAAAGGACTTCTGTGACTCCATTGGACCGACTCAATATGTGAACTATCCAACATGGATTTCTCCAAATGGCATTTGGCATCTCCTCCGTCTGGCCATCCCCCGGGCAGATGCCAGGCCCATCCCCATCTCCTTGAGATGATGGTCAACCTGCTGCAACCACGAGGCACGTGGTCAGCCCACTGGCCTCCTCCACTCATGAGACTCCCTCGCTGAGAGAATCTGGTGAGCAGGATCAGCGTCAGGATAACGAGCCACATGCCCATACAGCCGCAACTGACGCTCACGGACCATGCAGGTAACAAATCTCATCCGAGTCTCTCTCAGCAACCGCTCGTTGGACACAAAATCCGACCAGCGATAGCCAATGATTCTCCGAAGAGACCTGGTACCAAAGGAATTAAGTCTCCGTCTCAGATCCTTGGTCAGAGTCCAAGTCTCGCATCAATAGAGCAAGACTAGAAGTACCAAGGACCAGAAGACTCGGACTTTCATCCTCCCGCACAGGTACCGGCAACGCCACACCCCATGATCCAGTGAATCCATGACTCCCCAGGCCCGACCCAGACGTCTATTGACCTCTGACTTACAGCCAGCAGAGACATGAATATCACTGCCAAGGTAAGTGAATCTCTCCACAACTTCAACATCCTCACCACAAAGACACAGACAGGACAGCAGCATCCAAGATGTCACCGAAAGCCTGGATCTTAGTTTTGACCCAAGAAACCCGACTCTTCATTCAGCACCTCGAGGGCCCCCAAAAGGATATCTAAAGTCTCCGCAAAGATGACTGCATCATCTGCAAAATCAAGGTCCGAGATCTTGACATTCCCAAACGATGCACTGCAGCTTGATCTCTCCGACATCCTCCCTAAAATCCAGTCCATACAAGTGCTGAAAAGTGTGGGGGCCAGTACACACCCCTGACGAACTCCAGTAACAACTGGAAATAAGTCAGAGATGGTACCACCACACTTCACAGCACTCTCAGTACCAGAGTCGAGTTCAGACATCAGATTGATCAGTTTTGGTGGCACCCCACGAAGACCAATAATCCTCCAGAGGACATCCCGATTCACTGAATCGAATGCTTTACAGAGATCAACATAGGCTGCAAGCAGCCCCTGCCGAAACTCTCGCCTGCGTTCGGTGAGGACACGAAGAGCAAGGATACGGTCAATCGTTGACCTCTTTGGTGTAAAGCCTGACTGCTCTGGACGCTAGTGCTCAAGCAGATAGTGGCGAACCCTATCAAGAATTATCTGAGCAAAGACCTTGCCCGGCACTGAGAGCAGCGTCACCCCTCGGTAGTTGTTGCAGTCTTGGCGATCACCCTTCCCTTTCCAGAGAGGAACAACAAGGCCCCTCTTCCAATCAGTTGGGATGATGCCTGTGTTCCAGGCAGAGCACAAAACTGCATGCAACGACACGAGTGCAGCATTTCCACCAGCCTTGAGAAGTTCAGCATGGATGCCACAGATCCCTGGAGCTTTGCCCGTTTCAACTGGTTCACCATATCGACTACCCCTGATGTTAACTTTGCCTGGGAATTCTTCCACAGAAACCTGCTCTCTCTCATGCACAGATTCATCCCATCTTGTCTTCAATTATCCTACCCTTCTTCCCACCCATGGCACACTGAATCCCGTGGTGAGGCAGTTGCTCTGAACCAACTTGCCTTCTCTTCCTGGAAGGCAAATCCAACCGAAGGCAATCTCAGTGCATTCCAAAAAGTCCGCAACAAAGTGTGTGTCCACTCAAACTTTCAGTCTTATGTCCCTCATCTAAAACCTGATGGCACCTCGTTAAATCTGTCTCTGGGGTATGCTCCAATTGCATCCCTTCCATCCCTTCCCTCTCTTCAAATGACACCACAGCTGATTATGCTTGTGAGAAGGCTGAATGCATTAATTATATGTATGCTTCTAAATATTGTCCCCAACCCCTCACTCTTGGGACCCATCCTTCCACGTCGTACACAACTGTTCCTGGACTCTGTCTTTTGCACCTGAGAAGGTGGAAAAGCTTCTTTAAACCCTCGACTGACTTTGCAACTGGACCAGACGACGTCAGCTCACGTGTCCTAAAAACCTGCTCTACTGCTCTTGTACATCCTCTCTATGCCCTTTTCCACCTGTCATTTGCACTAGGTCATCTTCCATCTGCTTGGAAGTCCGCCAACATCACTGCACTGCATAAAAAGGTGCAAAAACTGATCCCCTCAACTACAGACCAATCATCAGCAAGGTCATGGAATCCATCATCGCAGTTGATATTGTTACGGCTGTGGAAATGAAATTCTTCCTTTTCTCCAAGAACTTCATCTCAGATCACCAATTTCGTTTCAGACCAGGTCACTCCACCTTGGACATACAGCTTCTGCTCACCCAATAATGAATGAAGGCCCTCAATGTCAGACATGAGATCAGGGCTGTTAATCTGGACATATCTCATGCTTTTGATACAATCTGGCATCTTGCCTTACTCTCCAAGCTCTCTGCCTATGGCATCCAAGGCCAACTCCACACATGGCTGACTGATTTCCTCTCCTCTCGTAGCCAATGTGTGGCACTCAACGAAATCCTTTCATCTCCTCTCCCTGTCAAGGCTGGAGTGCCCCAATGCAATGTTCTGGGCCCAGTCCTATTCCTGATCTTCATCAATGATATCCCCAACTCTTTGTGAAATCCTCTTTGTCCATTTGCTGATGACTCCACCCTCTACCATAACATCCCTCATCCTTCAGACAGGCAGGCTGCAGTCTCTTGCCTCTCTTCAGACCTGGAAATAAAAATCACAAGCTGGTCAAACACTTGGAATATGTCTCTCAATCCTGACAAATCTCACACTCTCACTAACTAACTCTCTCTCTCTCTCTTTGAAATGACGAACTGGTAAACTCTCCTGTCTACTTTCTTAACAATCCTCTTGAGAAAGTTCAGTCATTCAAACTCCTGGGTCTCACTGTCAGCCATGATCTTTATTGGGCAAAGCACATTTCAAAGTTGGCCTCCAAAGCCAGCCACTGACTGGGCATCCTCCGTTGTACAACGTCCTTCCTTGGCACGCCTGAACTCCTGTCCACCTACAAAGCCTTCATCCACAGTTTGATGCAGTGCTACTCTCCCCTCTGGGCTGGCTCCCCTGCCTGACATCTTGCTCAGCTTGACACCGTGGAAACCAAGACCTTTAAGATTATTGGAATCTCCCACGACGAAGTTGAGTCTATGAGTCTGTCACTTCGTCACCGTAGACAAGACAGTGGTCTCCGTTTTCTTCCTCCTCTTTTCTGGTTTTGCACCCTCTGCTCTTTCTGTGCTTTGGTTTCTACAGGACATACACAATCCACCATCAACCCCCTTCTGGTGAAGCTACCTAAATCCATGATCAATGCTCACCTCCACTCATTTGTTCCTCTTCTTTTTTGCCCTGTCTGTGGAATCAACTTCCACATCCCCTTCAATCTCATTCTTTCCTCCAGGTCTGCAAGACAGCTGTTCACCATCATCTCAGATCGTTACCAATCCAAAACCATTATCTTTTTGGCCTATTTTTACCCTCGTTAACCCCCCCACCCCTTCCCCGGCTGACAAATCCCTCCTCCTTACAATTTTCCAGTTTTCCCTCCTTGGAGTTTCCTTCTGTGACCATCTTGTCCACCCCATGCATGCATGTTCTGTGTCTGTTACATCCTGATCAGTTCAGTGTACTAGCTCTTCCACAAGCCGCGACTAGGTATACAAAAAATGACCATATCGGGTCATGGCAGGAAGACATTGGTTGTGGTATACCGAGGGGCAAATGATAGAGAGAAAGTTTACTCGGAGGATTTGAAAAACAGACACACGATATTAGGTAAGTGACTGAAAGCAAAGGCTTGTGATGTAATGTTTTCTGGAATTCTCCTAAGATTAGGAAATGGAATATAATTTACGAACAGAGCGATAGATGTCAACTTATGTAAGGAAGCATGGTGTAGGGTGGAAGGTTTTCCATTTAACAAGCAGTGGGAATCATTTCGGGGACAATGGGAGTGTTTCCAGAATGATGGCCATATGCTAAATAGAAAGGGGGCAGCAAGGTTTGCAGTGGGAATTGAAGAGGGAATTTAGGCTATTTTAGGTTAGAGAAGGATGGGGAAGGTATACAGAAAGGAACTGATGATATAATTGTGATTGGTAAGGCCAAGCAGAAAAAGTTAAACATATTCCACACCAATACCAGGAGTTCAAATAATAAGATGGAGAGCTTGAGGCCAAAGTTGATCGGGAGAAGTACGACATAGCTGCAGTAAGTGAGGCATGGTTTGAGGAGAGTAATTTGAGGATTAGAAAATGACAATGTGTATCTATCCATTGGGACCATACTCTGTGCAGAGCGTTCGTGCTGCCTAAGCAGTCTCCTTGGCTATTGGACACAATCCTGGACGGGTCACTACTCCAACACAGTATACCAGCATGCTGACACTCATTTTGCTGACCTCAGAAGAATGACTGGCAGAGTCAATCCCACCTGGTATTACTTCAACAGCTGAGTGGGATTTGAACTCAGGATCCCAAGCCCACCACCATTACCATTAAGCCAACAGCAGGCATAATGTGTACTGGTGTGATAGGAATGAGAGAATAGGAGGAGTCGCTGCAATCTGGGTAAAAGACAGCAATGCATCAAGAGAAAGAGGTGACATTGAGGGGATTAATGTGGAGAATTCTATATGGGTAGAGATCAGAGATTGTAATAACAGTAGGATATTGGTAAGATGTTTTTATAGGGCTCTGGATGTGAAGGAAGAGGAGGAAGGAGGAGTACATGAAGAATTGAGAAGGGCATGTGGGGTAAGGGTAGAGTATTGATTAGGGGGATTTTAACTTGCCAGGGATATGGTGGGTCCAGGAACAGGAAATGGCAAAGCAGATGAGGATTTCCTAGTTTTAGTCCAGGATTGCTTTTTAACCCAGTTTGTAGATAAGCCCAAGAGGGGGGGGGGGGTGCAGTGTTAGACCTCCTTTTTGGTAATGATCCCAATATGGTGGAGGGGGTGGAGGTAGGGGAGCATTTAGGAGCAAGTGACCATAACTTTGTGTGTGCAAAGATTATGTTAAGAGTTAGAGTTTGGGATAGTAGAGTAAGGCTATTACATTTCAGGTAACCAAACCTTGAGGGTATGAAGAGAGTGGTGATGCAGATTGGGAGACTCTAACAACAGGACAATCATCATGAGATAAATAATTGGAGATAGAAGGGTCTATGGATATTGGCAGGACTTGTAAGTAATTGGGAACATCTGTGCTGAGTGTGAAGTCTGTGAGAGGGTCTCATCAAAGGATAGTGTGTAGTCTGTGTTGTATATTCTTCACTGTAAAACTTCCTTCGCCGAGTCCTCCCCCCTCCCCCAAAAGATAAATTACAAGTAGAGAGAGGTACATTCAAAGTACACTGGCCCCATGCCAAATAAATAAATAACATATCCTCCTGCATCCAACATTGCCAGGGAGTTTTCGGCACCCAACGATGCTGCCATGCAGCACATGGAGATGCTATTGGGAGGGAGCGGTATACAATTATTTATCAATTGTGTAATTAAAATAAATAAATAACTGTAAAAGAATTTCTTTCTTCATCAATTGGCCAATAGCAAAAAAGACCTAAACCACCATCGTTTCATACAAATCTGTAACTTTTTGAAAATTAAGTAATTAATTGAAAAATGAATGATTAATCGATTAATTGATTAATCAAGAAATCAAAAACACCCTCTATAGCGAAATAATTTGTTCACTACCATATCCAAATATCATTTTTCCATCTCAAAAGGTGCATGAGATATTGCCCAGATGAGAAATGGAATAATTAATTAATTAATCGATAGTAATTAAGTAATTAGTAATCAATTAATTCATGAATCAAAAAATAAAATATACAGTTTTTGCTGAAGCACTTGTTCACTCAGACAAGCAAACAAATAAGAAAACGAACAAACAAACGGAAGGAAAACTGAGTACACCCTTCCGGCACACATCATCCCGGCGATGACGCCGTGCAGCACTTGGAGATGGAATAGGGAGGGATGGTGTACAATATATACTGGTATATATATATATATATATATATATATATATATATATATATATATATATATATATATATATATATATATATATATATATATATATATATATATATATATATATATTGTTGTGGTTACCAGATTCGCAAACCACCATTCAGGTCCCTTAGGTGAGGTATCTCGGTAAGTGCATGTGTAGTTAGGCCCAAACCCGTTGTCTAGTGGGAATACATGTCATTTATGCGAGCTGCGACTCTTCAGGATAGCCGTTTTTCTTTTACTATCTTTATTTTGGACCAACCGCCATGATCACAACCACAACATCAACCACCAACCACAACGCCGCTTCACCACAACCGCCACGACCTTCACGTCACACCTCGTAACCGTAGCATCGCCACCGTTCTTGCCCCGCTGTGGGTACCGGTGTTGGATTCGTGCAGAGCGCGCGTCGAACAGCGTGTACAAAATCACGGATTTTGTGCTTCAAAAACGGATCAAAAACGACACACGCCCACTTTTTGCCGTCCAATCGGTGAGCGAGGGGCGATTTGGCCCCGCCTCCAGAACGATCGATATATGCAAATTTGTGGATCAAAAAGCCTTCACGCCCACTTTTTCTCGGGCCAATGGGGAGCGAGGTGAAAGGTCAAAGGGAGGGGGTCAAAGGCGAAGTTACGGGGGGATAAAAGGACGGTGTTCGTCAGTCAGAGGAGAGTCGCAAACGAGAACGAGAACGAGAACGAGAAGGAGTCGAGAACGAGAAGGAGTCGGAACGGAGGGGATGAGTGTGGAAGACTGGAGCCCGAAGCCTGCAGTGGCTGGAGAAGCTGAAGAGAGTCGGACGAGGGGGTGCTCGCGTCGGTGCCGGGAGCTGCACGCCCGAGGGAGGCCGGCAGCGCGACCTGGCCGAGGTGGAGACGCACACCAGGGATAATAAAGATCCTCTATACCCCGAGCATCAGCAACCCCCTCCTGTTTCCCCCCGCGCTGAGATAGTGCGACCAAGGGGGCCCCGTTCCCACCCCCTGCCAGGCACTGTCCACGAGGCCCGCGGGTTGCGGGGCCATCGCCGCTCCGCGTCTCATCACCAGACGGGTAGGCCCGACCCGGTCTCGGCCTCAGGCCTGCCTCATTCTTGAGGTATTTCTTTTCCTTGGTTTTGGGTATGTGTTGTCGGCGCCGTCTGTGAAGTAGAATTGTATAAGTGTTGCCGTGTGCTCGGTAGTCGGTATTAGCTCTGCACTGTGTTTTCACTTTTATGTTTGCTTTTTGTGTAAATGGAATTGTGTTTTCTTTTTTTGTGTGCATTTGGTGGAATTGTATTTGTGTGCTTTCCGTTCGTCGCGAATAAATGTGCTTTATTGTTGAACTGTTCTCCCGCTTCGCTTCGTCTTTTCCTCCATTGAATCCCCATCTTGCTTCACGTAAAGGGTTGGTAGTGGGCTGAATACGCCCGATAATTAATCGAACCGTCGAGGTCGACGATAACACCGCTCGGTTATTCTGATAGTACGGAACGGGTCGCTTAAGTGGCCCGTGTCCGAAGTCGACCTGCGGCGAGGTGCGATCGCCCGGTCTACCCTCCGCGTGGGTACTTAGGTAGTTCGAATTTGGCGAGCAACCCTATCCCACGCGGGGGCTGATTGGCTCGATCGCGGTGAGACCGAAAGGTCCACCCGTGACTGGTTCCCGGCGTTAGTCCGAGAGGGTCACGACTGGATTGTCCGTCCGGTGGGCGACGTGCCGCGATTCGAGTTACGTGGCCGTTCGCACGCCGGCGGGCGCGAATACCGCAACAATATATATATATATATATATATATATATATATATATATATATATATATATATATATATACATATACATATACATATACATATACATATATATATATATACACATTATATATATATATATATATATATATATATATATATATATATATATATATATATATATATATACACATATATATACACACATATATATATATATACACACATATATATATATATATATATATATATATATATATATATATATATATATATATATATATACATATATATATATATATATATATATATATACATATATATATATATATATATATATATATATATATATATATATATATTAACAAAAAAAATTCCCCATTTTAATTTTTTTAACACCCTTGCATGATATCGTTGAAACTGCCACACTTTTTTCACCCCCACTCCCCCCCCCCTCATCCTCCCAATGAAATCAAGTCGTTTTGATGGATTGACAGATTTATTCCATCCTGATGTGTGTGTGTGGCGCAGGCATGATGAGCCGAATGGCCTCCTCATGAGTCTAATTTCCTTATTCCTTGTTATTAGTGTATATAATTTTTGTGTGCTCCTTCCGTGTCCATCACGTTTTACTCGAAAGGGTTCCAGTTGTCATAAAATTGAAAACGCGACAATCTCCAGGTCCTGCTTCCTCTTCCATTCTGGAAAGAAGGGCTTTTAAAATAAGCATTTTTATGATGAAACGGCCATTCATTTTTGTTCCAAGTGAATCGATTATTAGCTTTCCAAACAAGTAAACAGATGATTAGCTTTCCAACGGTGTCATTTTATTACTCTCCGACAGCAGGAACTCTTTAGAATAAAGCGTGACGGACAGGTGCTTCTTTTGGTAATCGAAGATGGTTTAGTAATAGAAGATAATTATTTTTTCATGAAAACGCAAAACTAGAACGGCACTCGTTAGAGCACATACCTCCCCCAGGCTGAACAGTTTACGTTTTGTATCCCACTGATAAGCCGGATCTGGATCCAGACCAGAACCAAAATCTAATCGCCTTGTTCTCATCACCGAATCAACTCATCCACCTAGTTTTGTCATAATTCGTCAACAACTTTTTGAAATATCATGCTATATATCGTTTTTGGCCCTAAGCCTGGTGTTGGCGCAGTGGTTAGGGCAGCGGCTTGGGATCCAAGAGGTCCTGAGTTCAAGCCCCGTTGGGCAAATGAATAAATACACCAGGGGGTTGACTCAGCCTGTCATCCTTCCGAGGTCGGCGAAATGAGTACCAGTATACTGGGCCGGTGTATACCCCAGTTAAAATAGGTGTACCATATCCCTGTGTCGTAAGAGGCGACCAGGGTTGCGTCAGGAAGGGCATCCGGCGTAAAACATGTGCCAAATCACTATGCGGATCATACGGATGATCCGCTGTGGCGACCCCTAACGGGAGCAGCTGAAAGAAGAAGATATCGATTTTGGCCCTATCTTTCAGTACCGTGAATAATCACAGTAAAAATAAAAAAAATTCTCGAATCTGGATCTTCACCAAAATAAAATCAATTTGTCCTTGTCACATACCCAACTTGCCCACCAAGCTCTCTCCGAATCCGTCCAGAACTTTTTGACATATCATGCTATGTACCGGTTTTAGCCTTATCACTCAAAGCTGAAGAATCACATTAAAAATTCTCGGATCCATATCCGGATTCGGATCGTCACCAAAATCTAATCATTCCGTCCTTGTTTTCAAAATGATCAAGAGAATAATGTTGATACCCACATTCAACCTCTCCACCAAATTTTGTCCGAATCCATCGACAACTTTTTGAGATATCTTGTTCACAGACAAACAGACAGAGCCAGACAGACAGACAGACAGGGGCGAAAACATAACCTCTGTCCACCTTTGGTGGTGGAGGTAGCAATAACAAAAAACTGGAACTTTTCCATACCAGTGCTATTTCAAGTGCTATAACTTTAATGAGTAAATTCACCTTAGGAGTTAACATGAGCTTTGCTTATTGCACTTTACTCCAAAAATTTATTGTATATGCATGTGAGGTTTTTTTTAATGGAGCAGTATAATGTAATGTGACTTAAAGCTAAAAGTGCCTTCCAGCCTCTCCCCTTCCTCAAATTATTTTGTTTGGATTTTCTTTTCATATTAAACAAAAGAAGCAAGAAAGTAAACAAACAAACAAAAAAAGTTAATTCATAAATATCTAGTAGGTCTGCTAAACATGCTTTTCATAAATCCAACAACCAGTTACAAAACTACCTGCAGTTGGAGACTATCCAGCCGCTCCTCTGAGACCTCGTGTGGAGCGAGAGCCCCATGCACCCTGTGCAAGCAGTTGACCAGGAAGGTGGCCATGGCTGGGCGTTGCAGCTCCCCTGCTTCTAAAGACACCATTTGCAGTAGTGGGTCCAGCACACAGGACAAAACCTATGTCGTCATAATGGAGAGGACAAGGGGTAGTACAGAGGAGAGGAATAAAAATATGTGAGAACAGGAAAGTAATGCACTGACCAAACAAGTAGTCTTTCATGCAGCATCATCTCAGTCACATAAAGAGAGACAGAAATTTGCCAAGCAGACATGTGCTTCAAGTTAAAGGAGTTGGTCTTACCCTTTCCCAAAATGCTAGCTAGACATTGGGTGCTTGGACATATGGGGAACCTCCACTTCAAACAGAATTTCTTTTCCTCTACAAGAGCGATGCTCATGGAAAAGCAAGGCCAAATTGACAGTGTTGTAGAGAGGCAACAACTGGGCACAACTGGCAAGGGAATAACAAACAGGAAAGGAAGATAAAGACAGAGAGAAAGGGAAGAAACAGTTTTAAATCAGCAACTAAGAGGGTTGGGTGAGGAGGGGTTAATGGGGGTCACAGAGGTCATGGGTAAAAGTGAGGGATGACATGAGGTGGTGGTGCACTGCCTGCTTGAATCACTGAAGGGAAGAGTGGGAAAAAACAGCCTCTGGAAGGATGTTTGATAGACGGGAGAAGTGAGGAACAAAGGAGTTTAGGTATGCAGTGAGCCTGGATTTTGGAAGCTTAACCAGGAGCGGATTACTGAAAGAATACGTGCATCCTGGAGTTGCTTCAGAGTCGGAGGACGAGGAGAGCAGAGGAAAAAATGGTGGGAAATAGGCAGGAGAAAACAGAGACCACAGACCACAGACCTGCCTGCAATGTGAAAGCATAAACCTTGTGCTTTGGCCTCGTCGCTGGAGATTCCAATACTGTTGACAGCTTTAGATTCCGCAGAATGCAGGAGAGACAGACGTGATGGTGGGGCAATAGACCACAGGGGAGAGCAATCAGTACTCCATTGAACTATGGACAAAGGCATTATAGAATGGGAGTAGTTCTGATTTTCCAAGGAAAGACTTGGATCGATGGAGGATGCCCAGTCTGCGGCTGGTTTTGCAAGCCAGCTTTGCCAGGTGGTATGCCCAGGAGACATCATGGCAGATAGTGAGGCCTAGAAGCTCAAGAGACTGAACCTCTTCCAGTGGATGACCATGGGACAGATGGGTGGGTTAGTTTGATGATCCTTTCAGAATGGCAGGTTGAGACAGTAAGATTTTCCAGGATTGAAGGACATGTTCCATGTATCAGACCAGCATCTAATCAATTCCACATCAGTAGAGAGGGATGCAGATGCTGTCTGCCGAGCAGTGGGATAGGTTACTGTATGACACAATATGGAGTCATCCAGTCCAGTCTGCAGAGAGGAATTGAGTTTTCCAGAGCATAGGATAGGTCATTAATATTGATGAGGAACAAGACTGGGCACAACACACTACCTTGGGCAACTCGAACTTCCACTGAGGGCTCTATTGACAGCAACATGTTGGCTGTGTAAGAAAAAAAAATTAATGCAACCTTGATTGCCATCGGCAGAGAGCTTGGCGCAGGATGCCAGACTGTCAAATGTCCGAGATATATCCAATGAGATGGTCCTGACCTCTTGATTGACATTCAGGGTCTCAAATCATTGGTGAGAGGAACAGCAGCATGTGAAGAGTAGAGTGACCGGGACAGAATCTAAACTGATTGTCAGAGAATAGGTTGTTTGAAAACAGGAAAGACTCTTAATCAGCAGCAATGATGGATTCCATGACTTTACTTATAATTGGAAGTAAGCTCACTGGTACATTGGAAGTAAGTTGATAGGACCTGTGTTTGTAGACAAGAATGAGGTTTGCTGACTTCTCGGCCAATGGGAGCTGACCAAAGAAGGACAGACTAAATGGGATAGACAAATGGAAAGCAAGTGCAGGATTTAAGAACATCAGCACTGATGTCATCTGAGCCCATTGCCAAAGTAGGATCAAAGCTGGACAGAATATTCTCCACCTTCTCAGGTGAGGACACAAAATCTAGGAGACAGTGGGTATGAAGGGGTAGGATCGGGACAGAGCAGAATGTGTTGGGCACATTTGGAAGCAATCTTCAGATATTTGGAGGCATGCACAGAGTTTAAAACTTCTGCCTCATCTTGGGCAGAGCTTGCAGGAATGCCATTTGAGGTGAGGGAGGAGGGGAAGCATCCACCAGAGACGGACCAACAAGGTGCCACCATGACTGAGGAAGGATACTGGTTTGAGAGTTCTGTCTTGAGATTTGTTAGAGGATATTTTCTGGCTTGCCTCAGGATGGACACACACTTGTTGCACACACATGGAATGAATGAAAATTCCCCTCAGCCAGATTTGCTTTCCAAGCTGAGAAGACGAGCTTCTTGACTTCAACTGCCTCCCTGCAGGATTCAGTGTACTTGGGTCAAGAGGGTGGACAGGAAAACCACAGATGTGATTGGATAAACCACAACATGAGAGATAGTAGACTTTATAGAAGTATTCACATGCAGAATCAATATCAGGTGCTGTGGAGATGGTGGTCCAATCCTTTTGTGAGAGAGCAGATCAAAGTTCCTGCCAGTTTGCCTGTGCGAACAGCCATATTCTGTGTCAATGAAGTTGCTCATTTGCAATAGCCAGAGAGATATGGGCTTTGCGAAGAAAGTGATCAGAAGAACCAAAAGGGGTAGAAGAGGAACAAGAGAGATCGGATGGAAAATTAGTCATTACTCGGTCCAGGAGGGAGGAAAGACCAGTGGGGGAAATCTGTGTTTGGAAGTTTACAGATTGGGTCAAACCCAATCTGTAAACTTCACAGAGTCGCAGACCTTCACAGAGTCGCAGAAGACATTTGCTGCAATGCCATGGCGGGTTATTGCTGAGCCAACACCCAGATTGCTGGCATGGCGCCAGTTGAAGACACCACAAATGAGAAAGTTGGGATGGGTGATTATGAGTTGATCCATGTTAGAGGAAATAGTGGTCTATTGAGAGTAGTCTTCGTCGAGTGGATGGGATACCACACACAAATATTAGGTGGTTGCTGAGAGGTAAATCCTGCAGCCAGAGGTAAATCCTTCTGGTCCTTCATCACTCAAGATCACATGCATTATTCAAGCAAACCCCTCCTTGTGAAAGTCCCCAAAGCCCCTCCACCCCTGTAGGGGAAGGAAAACTAAATTAAAACCAATGGTGGTCAGTTGCCTTTTACCAGCTGACCCAGGGTAGCAACATGAGGACCTAAAATGGCCTCACCATATTCAATTTCCTGGAGTGGGGTGAAAGGACTGTTTCTGCCATGGGGAGGGGAGTGGGGTGCTTGTGTGGGCATGACCTTATCCCTTCCTCTGTGTGCCATCCATGTATAAAATAATACATCCAAATGATGGTGCACTTGCAGCAACCTGACAATTGATAGTCAGGTCAATAAATGAACATGGATAACACAGCTCCAAAGTGCAATACCTCTGCACCATCCTGTCAGACATAACACATCAGAAAAAAATGGCAACTTGGACAAGTTATTACCAATGATTAAGCAAGGCCAATTGCACACCTGTGAAAAGTGAGCCTGTCTGTCATCAAGGGGAACAACCCAGGCATCTTGACTTGTAAGGAGTTCACACAATAAGGTCAGTGTCTGGTTTAACAATGCTGGTGGGCTGAGGTCTGCAGATGGAGTCTCCACCTAAGAAAACATAACATTCATAAATAGAAAATATATGTATCCTGCTCCTAAATATCTATGTACACAGGTGTCAACAACTTTTGATTTTTATGAATGAAAAATAAGTTGAGGGTCCAGAAGGTGGAAGCTCTCTGGTGCTTGTCCAGTTCCAAAGGCACAATGGGTGGTCTGGAGGGTAAACTTTGTGATAGGTGTTAAAGGGATGTAGATGTTAAGCTACACATAGGAGACAAAAAATGGAAGCACCAATGTAAAGTCACTTTATAGGGCGTTGAGCCACCATGTGCGGCCAGTACGGCCTGTATGCACTGTGGCATGGAGTCCACCAATGTCGAATTCTGCAGGAGGGATGCAGCACCATTCTTCCACAAGAAAGTCAATCAACTCACACCTGTTTGGTGGAGGTGGAAAACGCTGTCTTCGGCGTCATTCAAGAACATTCTGTGGAAGCTTGATTGGGTTCAGATGTGGTGACCAAGAAGGCGATGACATATGGATAACATCAGAGTCATGCTCATTAAACCATTGGGCCACCACACGTGCTATGTGGATGGGAGTATTGTCATCTTGGAAAGCAGTGTCGAGGTTGTTTAGTGAACCCCTTGTCTTCCCACCCAAAATGTTTGTGTCCAAGTTCCCAATTCCCCACCATTGTGTTTTGTGTGAGTTTCCCCATTGTGATCTGTCTTGGTACTGTACTGTATTTCCCTCAGCATCCACATCGAGTCCACATGGCATTGTCCATGGGGTAGCATCCAGATGGCGTACATGTGCCTCCACATAGTGACACTTGTGTCCACGTGGCAAAGAAACACCGAGAATTATGCGCATCCACATGACTTGCTTGAGGACTGAAAGTGGGGAACAACAAGGCTCCAAAAAAAAGGTGTGGGCAACTTTTCCCACAGGGCCGCCAATGAGTGTGCAATGGGCGGTCCAAGGTTCTGCCCCAAAGAAGGACTATAAATAGTTGCGAGGGCTGCGTGGAGTGGTTGGTATTGGAGGTTCCTGTGTAAAACCTGCCTTTGAAGGTTCTGGTTCTCCTGGTTCATGCTGGTCCCTCCCCGGGGTCCTTGTGTCACTGCAGCAGTGGTACGTGTCCCAAGGGATGCATGTTGGAGGTTCTCATTTCTCTCTTTCTATATATACTAGTATGTGCCCATACGTGCGTGCCCGTACGTGCAAAAAAACAACAACAACAAAATTCAAACCGCGAGCCAAAAACAACAACTGCACAGGCCGTTCCTTCGCTCTCGCGTGCCCGTACGTGCGTGGCCATACGTGCAAACCAATATATATATATATATATATATATATATATATATATATATATATATATATATATATATAAAACTTTCAAACAACCACACAGGCCGTTCCTTCGCTCTCGTAAACGACGACTGGATTGGGGCATTGCGTTTATCTATAAATGCAGATAAGAAATCGAGAAACTATTAGAATACAGTAAGTCATCACTATCCGGAAGTGGTGCGTGCCCGTACAGAATGTTCACATGCATTCCACAAAATAATTGCTTGCATTGAAGTAACAACTGCTGTGATACTTACACACACAGAGTTAATTAAAATCCAAATTAAAATCAAGTTTACCTCCCTGTCTTTGCTTGCCATGACATTCGCTGCCATTGACCATTGCCACTCCTACGTCACGGTAACTAAGGCACCGATTCCCATTGTAACCAGCACGGCCCGTGACGTCATCGTCGGCCGGCCGCGCACCGGCCTACGCAGCCACGCCTATGCAGCAACGTGTCTTGTCATTGGTTTGGGAAATAAATGGCCATAACTTGGGAAGCACTTGTCCGATTCATATCAAACCTTGAAAAGGCACATACGCAGGTCCCCAGCAATATAGCTGGCAAGTTTCAATTAGATCGGACCAGTGGTTGTCGAGAAACAGCGGTCACAGACACACACACACACACACACACACACACACACACACACACACACACACACACACACGGCTGGAATTATAGATAGATGAGGTCCTGCTCAACGCGTGCCTGTACTCAACATGAAGTTCCTCTCGAAAGAAATCGGTATTATCGTATCGAGCAAGGTTGCGATTCTCACGGTGAGCCTGCTCTAGTCTCGCAAGGTGTACATCCTGATGTCGCAGGGCATCCCTTACTTGCCGGTCTTCTCGCTGGTGAGGGATTTCTTCTGCACGACACCTTGCCTCGCGTTCAGTGTTGTCTGCCAAGTGAGCAGCTCGGTCTTCATCCGTTTCTTCTGCACGACGCCTTGCCTCGCGTTCAGAGTTGTCTGCCAAGCGAGCAGCTTGTTCTTCATCCGTTTCTTCTGCACGACGCCTTGCCTCACGTCCAGTGTTGTCTGCCAAGCGAGCAGCTCGTTCTTCATCCGTTTCTTCTGCATGACGCCTTGTCATGCGCGTAGCATCGCGTGTCAAGCGAGCAGCTCGTGCTTCGTCAGATTCCATTGCGCGTGCACGACGCGCAGCTTCGTTCCTACGCTCTCGTAAACGACGACTGGATTGGGGCATTGTGTTTATCTATCAATAATTGATCAAGAATTTATCGAGAAAATCGAGAAAGTACAGAAATCTAGAAAGTACAGAAATCGAGAAAGTACAGAAATCGAGAAAGTACAGAAATCGAGAAAGTAAAGAAATCGAGAAAGTAAAGAAATCGAGAAAGTAAAGAAATCGAGAAAGTACAGAAATCGAGAAAGTACAGAAATCGAGAAAGAACAGAAATCGAGAAAGTACAGAAATCGAGAAAGTACAGAAATCGAGAAAGTAAAGAAATCGAGAAGGTTAAGAAATCGAGAAAGTAAAGAAATCGAGAAAGTACAGAAATCGAGAAAGTACAGAAATCGAGAAAGTACAGAAATCGAGAAAGTACAGAAATCGAGAAAGTACAGAAATCGAGAAAGTAAAGAAATCGAGAAAGTACAGAAATCGAGAAAGTACAGAAATCGAGAAAGTACAGAAATCGAGAAAGTACAGAAATCGAGAAAGAAACAATACAGTAAGTCGAGAAATCGAGAAAAAATTGAGAAAGAATCCAGTAAGTCGCCACTATCCGGAAGTCCGGAAGTTAAGTCCTCACTGTCCGGAAGTTCGCTTATCGGTTACGATTATTCGCAATTTAGTTTTAATGGCCAATTATTCAATGAACGCAAACATATTTTGCCTTTTCGCAATGTCATCGCAAGGAAAAACACAAAGAGAAGACAAGCTGTGGCCGTACGTGCAAAAAAAAAAAAAATATATATATATATATATATATATATATATATATATATATATATATATATATATATATATATATATATATAAAATAAAATAAAATAAAATAAAAAACCAAAAAAAAAATTCAAACCGCGTGTCAGAAAAAAAACACACAGGCCACGCCTACGCGGCACCGTGTCCTGTTATTGGTTTCGTAAATAAATGGCCATAACTTGGGAAGCACTTGTCCGATTAATATCAAATCTTGAAAAGGCTCCCACAGGAGCCGCGTAGGCGTGGTCGTTCACCCAACCGATCGTTGCAGACGGATCCATCCTCAGGTCCCCAGCAATATACCTGGCAAGTTTCAATTAGATCGGACCAGCGGCTACACACACACACACACACACACACACACACACACACACACACACACACACACACACACACACACACACACACACACACACACACACACACAGCTGGAATTATAGATAGATATATAAAGAACCTTGTGGTTAATGAGAACATGGGTCAAAACTTCCGGTTCTGGTTTTTGAGCGACAGTTGGTTCTCTCCAGGGGTCTCTGCCGACTTTCTCAAAGATAAGTTTCCGGTCATTGTTTGTCGCGTTTTGACTGTTTATTTTGTTGTCTCCATGCTTACTGTGTGTTCTTAGTTCGGTTTTGTTTCAAAACTTGTGCATTTGGTGAGTTTTCGTCGGTATTGTCACATTGGGTGTCCCTGAGGCCCACCCGTCTTGACTCTTCATGTCTATGTGCACGATCATGTTTATTTGTATTTTCTCCCTCTTACCATCACTTTTATTTTCTCCTTTTCCCTCCACCCTCCTTCTATCCCCCCCCCACCAACTATACCCTCTGTTTCATGTCTTAAAATGTAAAACATACAACAAAAAAAATTCCCCTTCTCACCTTGTGCCCCACATAACCACGTGACTTCCTGCACTGACTCTTCTTCCTCCCTCTTTTGCCGACCTACAATCTACTTTTTCTGACCCATATTCACTATGCACCTTCATGATTTTTTTCTTCAACCTTTCCTTTACCTGAGCTTACCTAATCTTAAAAAAAATATATATATATTTTACTACTATCCTTTCACTTCTGACCTTGCATCTCATAACCACGTGATTTCTCTCCCCCCTCTTCTTCTTCCTGTTACTTTCACTGACCTACCATCTTCCTTCTACTTTGGCCGATCAGCATTGATACACCTTCACAATTTTTTCTTCAACCTTTCCTTTACCCAATATTACCTAATTTTTAGCAAAAATAAATAAATACATAAATAAATGAAACTCTTATAATGGTTCAACTTAATCTTTCACAAGTGTGGTTCTCCGTAGTGAAAACATTCATGACTCTTCTTCGTCAAAACACTTTTCAATTCGACCTTTCTTTCATCCCATGTCTAAAAAGTCCCACTGTTGCAACGTTTCTTTTCTCCATTCTATTAATTCTCCTTTGTTGCATCCCTCATGTAATGTCTTTCATCGCATCTCTGACTTAAAAATAAAAAAACCCAGTTTGCAATGCATGTTCGTGTTCCATCAATCGTCCTTTTTTTCCCAACTTCAGTGCCAATTCAATCCACCTCCTTAAATCTATCTCCTAACCCCTCACCTGTTATATCCTCATCTTACCCCTTCCATCTTTCCCCTCATCTACCTCCACTCTTAGCACCTCTTCACTGTCTTCTGCTTCAGTATCAGCTCCTCCTCTGTTGTCCCAAACTGTGTGGTGTTCTAACATCTGTGGGCTCCATTCTAACCGAATATATCTCACTCTCTCAATCAGTACACTCCTCAACATCTCAAACGTGCTCCTTCTTTCCTCTCATCACACCTTCCCTCTTTCCAACTGCTCAAATCTTGTACCTCCCCCTGCCTACTCCCTTCTTCACCATGCCACTACCAAGTCTCATCCCTCCCCTCTCCTCACCTCTCCCATCGCCCTGCTGCCCCTTGGCCGTGCTTGCTCTCATCATCTCCCCTCCCTCTCAAAACTTCCCCCACCATTCTCAAAAACTCCCACTTCTTCCTCAACTCTCCCCTCTCACCCAGCTCCCTCTCCCCCTCACTCCCGCTTGTCAAAGTTGCCCCCCCCACATCCACAAAGCTTCCTCCTTCCCCTGCCCTCTCTCTTCCATCTCATCTCTCTCCCTCCTCCAATCTTTAACTTCCCTCTGCCCCCTCTCTTATTACTCCCCACTGTGACTCATCCCATCACCACCAAGCCTTTTCTCCTCCTCATCCGGCACTCTCCTGCAGCTCTTCGGCAACCCCCCACACTTTGTCAACAACTCTCCCGACCTCCGCCCCACCCGTCCCTCGTCCTACCTCCCCCCTCACCTGCACCCAAAGCCTCCTCCCTTCCCTCTTCCTTAACAGTGTGGACCTCAAACATCCAGGGCTTTCACTCAAACCTGACAGATCTTTCCATACAGGTTGCCTCTGCCAAACCAGACATAATCTGTTTAGCAGAAACTTTCCTCCTTCAAGACGACTCTGACTCTCGTCTCTCCCTAGTTACTCCTTCCTCCGGAATGACAAACCTGAGCCTCGTCCTGGCGGGGGAGTTGCTCTCTTCATCAAAAACTCCATTCCTCACTCTCCATGAACTGGACTCACTCCCCCACACCCCCAGGAATACCTTTGGCTAAGGCTTCCCCTCCACTCCCACCTCATGTTTATGTGCATGTTGTACCATCCACCAAACAGTGATGACTCCATTTACACCTTGCTCGCCGAAAACATGGACCAACTTCCATCCTCTGATCCCAACTCTCTCTTTATCATATGTGGTGACTTCAATTGTCATCATGACAGTTGGCTGGGTGTGGGTACCTCTTTCACCGCCACGGCACTTCAGCAAAATACTTCTTTGACTCATTGGGACTGACACAATCTGTCAACTTCCAGACCCGGCCCGGATCTCAACCAACGGTGCTCAATCTCTTCTGGACCTGATTTTGACAAATTTCCCTGAAAATATCTGCTATTCTTCCTCAGCTCCAATCAGTTCATCTGACCACATGCTTGTGAAAGCAGACATCTCTCTGGCTGTTAATAGAGAACCACCTCAGTGCCGTCGAGTCTGGCATTTCAGTCAGGCTGACTGGCAAGGACTCCAAGCAGCCATCAAACTTCTAGGCTGGTCTCCCATCTCGACTTTCTCTGACATCAACTCATCCTAAGAATTCTTTCAAAGAAACTTGCTCTCTCTTATGCACAGATTTATCCCCTCTCGTTTTCAGTTGTCACCCTTCCTCCCACCCATGGTAAACTGAAGATTGTGGTGAGGCAGTTGTCCTAAACAACTTGCCTTTGCCTCACGGAAGGCAAATTCAACTGAAGGCAATCTCACTTCCTTCCACAAAGCTCGGAACAAGTGTGTCTACCCTCAGGAGAGCCAGGAAACAACATCTTTCTAATCTCAAGTCTGAACTGTCAAACCTGTTTCCCTCCTTCAAATCCTGGTGGCATCGACTTAATTCACCACTGAAGGTGAATGACGTTATGTTTTCATCCCTTTCTGTATGTTTGTGTGTAAGATATCTCAAAACGTTGCAGACGGATCTGGATGAAAATTTTGTGGACAGGTTGGGTGTTTGATAAGGACGAACGGATTCGATTTTGGTGAAGATCTGGATCTGATAAAAAAAAAAATTTCAAAGTAATTCTTCGCCATTGAGAGATCAGGCTAAACTGATACATAGCACGATATCTCAAAAGGTTGCGGCGGATTTGGATGAAACTTGTTGGACAGGTTGGATGTGTGGCAAGGATGAATCGATTTGATTTTGGTGAAGATCTGAATCCGCATCTAGATACGAGAATTATTTAAATTTTAAAGTGATTCTTCACCATTGAGAGATAGGGCCAAAAATTATATTAGTACTGCAAAGCATGATATTCCAAAACGTATTAGGCCTGATATGTTCTCGTGGATTAGGCATTACGTGGCGGATGTATGCGCTCTACCGAGTGCTCTTCCAGTTAATTATGTTTCTGGTGTATGTTTCCCCTCGATCCCCGTCCCTTACCTCAAATGGCTGCACAGCTGACACAACACCCGAAAAGGCTGAATGCCTAAACTCCATGTTTGCTTCTAAATCTTGGGTCCCATACCCATTGCTTGCTGTACCCACTATACCCAGTCGCACCCACCTGTACCTGGACTCTGTGTCCTTTTCTCCTGACAAGGTAGAGATTTTGCTGTCAAACTTCGACTCTGATTCTGCAACCGGTCCAGACAGCATCAGCCCATGTGTCCTAAAAACCTGTTCTGCTGCTCTTGTTCACCCTCTCTATGTTCTATTCAGCCTCTCATTTGCTTCAGGTCATGTGCCATCTGCCATCACCAATATCTGTTTGGAAATCAACAAACATAAATCGCTCTGCATAAAAAGGTGCAAAAACAGATCCCTGCAACGACAGACCAATCATCCTTCTCCCAGTCATCAGCAAGGTTATGGAATCTATCATCGCTTCCGACATTAAATCCTTTCTCTTCTCCAATGGCTTGATTTCCGATCATCAATTTGGATTTAGACCAGGTCACTCTACCCTGGACATGCTGCTCCTGCTTTTCCAACAATGTTTGGAGGTCCTCAATGCCAGACATGAGATCAGAGCCATCTCCCTAGACATATCGCATGCTTTCTATATGGTCTGGCACCCTGCCCTGCTCACCAAACTATCTTCCTATGGTATCCAAGGCAATCTCAACTCATGGCTTGCAGACTTCCTCTCCTGTCACAGCCAATGTGTGGCCCTAATTTGAGTTCTCTCATCCTCTCTTCCTCTCCTGGCTGGAGTTAAGGCAGTGTTCTGGGCCCTGCGCTTTTTCTTGTTTTCATCAGTGATCTCTCCGACTTTTTGAAAATCCTCTTTGTCTCTTTGCTGATGCCTCTACCCTCTGCCATACCATCTGGCATCCCTCAGATCAGCAAGCAGCAGCTTCTTCACTCTGTAGATCTGAATAAAACCACAGGTTGGTCCAACACTTGGAACATGTCTTTCAGTCCTGAAAAATCTCACACTCTCACTATGTCTCTCCGAAAGGACGGTCTGGACCCCCCCCCCACCCCTCATCTACTTTCTCAACAATCCTCTTTAAGAAATCCTATCATTCAAGCTTCTGGGTCTCACTATTTGCCATGATCTTTTCTGGAAAAGCCAAATTTCCAAGCTGGCCTCCAAAGCCAGTCGCCGACAGGGCATCCTCCCCCGTGCAAAGTCCTTTCTTTTCATCCGCAGCCTGATGGAGTACTGCTCTCCACTCTGGGCTGATGCTGCTGCCTCTTACCTTTGTTGGCTTCACGCTGTGGAAACCAAGGCATTTAGGATCATCGGTATCTCCTGTGATGTGGTTGAGTCTCATATCCTCCCCCATCCAAAACCTTGATCTTTTCTACCCTCGTTAATCCACCACAAACCCACCTCCTTCAAATTCCATGTTTTCCTTCCTGAAAGTCCCTGTAGTGTAAGGACCTGAAAGTCCCTCTAATGTCCATCTTGTTTACCCCATGTTACCCACCCAATCCCTCTCCCTTCAACAGATCTCCTAATGTCTCTGTAACCACTGTTTTGGGCTTCCCTCGCCCACCCCTGTCTCCTGCTCCCCTTGTTGTATGTTTTGTGTGTGTTCGCTCTTATATAAGCCTCAAAATTGTATATTTAAAATAAAAAAGAAAGAAAGAAAAGAAGAAAGAACATGTGTAATAGCCTTGTGGGACTTCGGCAGCACATCATTGATTGGCGATAAATCCGTACTGGGTCAATTGGGATTTGGTGCGAAAGGCAAAATTACTTTAAGGGGAATTGTCCCTCAGATCACTTGGCCAAATTCGGGAGGGAAGTTTCATCACGGCCGTGCGATACCCCATCACTGGTGCACACGCTAGTTCACGGCGAAAGCGAGGACATGTTTGACCATTCCTGCTGGGCAGCACACCGGTCTTTAGCGATCCCGCGACCATTATAATTTCTTTTACTTTTTAAATTCAGTTATAAATATAATTTTAGTACATTGACAAGGTAAAGTGTTGTAAATGTAAAATTAAAACAAGGTGAATGTCAAAATATATCTGTTCGAGCCTATATTATAAGCATCTTTGCTTTCTTACATTAATTTGGGGAATTCAATTTTAAAATTATATTTCAGATTGAATAAATATACTTCTAAATGCATTTATAACATTAATATTTCACAGCAATTGCCTCAACATTTTGCCAAGTTGCTTTGGCATAGTCATCCTGCCTTAAGAACAGTTAAAGGCATTTTACTAAAATGTAAGCGATTTTACAAAATTATTTAACAGCATCATTTTTCAGTGTAATATATATTTTTTAAATTCAACCAGAAATCTCTCACAACATAATTCCATTCCCTGACACAGAGTTACCATCTATGTCGGTGGTTATGCATGAAGATCAGCACCTTCAAAAGCATCATCAAAGTACTGAGCATCCTTACCTTGTCCAGCATGCTGCCAGCATGCTGTGCAAGTGTGGAAAGGAAAACCTGCCTCCCAAGGTGCTCCATCTCTGCCAGGGTTACCAGAAGGTCAGCAGCCTGGTCTCCCACAACACCCCTGGTAAAACAAATCAAGCATAAAACAAATTTATTGATTTAGGAAGAAAATAAGTTGACTAAAGCTTGGGGGGGGGGATGCCTTCAGTTATAATATGGCTGGACTGCAGCAAAATTCTGACAAGTTTCCAAAAACTCAGGAAGTAAAATAAAAATAAAACACCTCAGCCAGCAAAATTAACATAAAATAGTGAAATACATAATTGTGAATACGAGGCACAAAAAAAGAACAGAACTGTAACCTGAGATCACCTGATGACAATCTTCACCAAAATGAATCCTATAAATCTTGCTTATATGTCTATCCCTCACCTGACAATAAAAAGAAACGTGAACATTCAAAGATGTCTTTTGACCAGTCACAAAAACATGTCCTTAAATTAACGATTTTAATATCCATCTTACACAGACTTCCTCCAAACTTAAACTGATTTTGCTGGATGCTATACTTCTCCCAATCATAAGTTAATGCAGCCCGTTTGAAGTAAAATGTATTGGAGGCATAATGACATGGAAAGTTTCACTTTCAATAAACTCATGTGGTCTGCAAACATACAATAGATTAAGCACTTAAACCTTAAACAAAATCATTATGTAGAAAAAAATCACTCTTTTCTTTCCTTAAAGGCTTATATTGTCAATGATAAGAGACAATGGATATGAGGCGCCGCGAGGAGGAGTGATGTAAGGGACACATCGGCCATTTTGGAGTTAATGCCATATTGCACTATTTTAACCCTTACCCTATCATCCGAGCCTATCATCATCATATCATTTAAAAATGTCGCTTACATCACTCCTCCTCACGGGGCCTCATATGGCCTTGAACAAAATCATTATGTAGAAAAAAAAACACTTTTCTTTCCTTAAAGGCTTATATTGTCAATGATAAGAGACAATGGATATGGATTTATCAATCTTGATTCAGCAGCAGTTTATATTCCAGTATTTACAAATATCGTTCCAGTTATGATTTCTATTTTCCCAATTTATTTCCTTTTGACTCCCCCTCCACCTTCCTCCTTCTTTTCTTTCCTCCATATCCCAAATATACCCCATCCCTAACGTCATCCTATCCCCTCCCAACCTCCCTTCCACTCATCCTCATCACTCTACTTCTTTCCTTTTTATAACCCTATCCTCTCTTCTCCCCTTCTCAATAATTATCAAACTAAAAGGGCACTTGGTAGAGTACATACCTGCACCACACAATGTCTGCTCCACGAGAACTTATTGGGCCAAATACATTTTAAAATATCATACTATATATCGTTTTTTCCCTATCCCTCAATGGTGAAGAATGACTTTAAAAATTCTAGTAGCCAGATCCAGATCTGGATCTTCACCAAAATCAAATCAGTTCATCCTTGTCACACACCCAACCTGCCCACCAAATTTCATCTGATTCTGTCCACACCTTTTTGAGATATCCTGCACACAGACAAACAGACAAACAAACAAACAAACAAACAAGAAAGAGACGTCGTGTAGAGCACGATACTTGCAAAATCCACCCCCACCCCCTCTCCAAAGGTTGCCACTGATACATCAAATTATTCATTTCATTAAGATTAAAATTGACAATCTTTATCAAAGCTCAGATCAATCGGATGAAAATTGATTATTTTTAAGATTGAATTGGATTTTCAAAGTTTCACCTTGAGTTGACCTTTTAACCTTAAAAATAGCTGGTTTCCAAATTCAGTGATGCATGATGCAATTGTTGCTTAATTTCCAGGTTAATCAGATGAAAATTGATGATTTTTCAATTGAAAATTGATTTTAGAAGTTTGACCTTGAGTTGACCTTTGACCTTTTGACCTCAAAAAAGTTGGTTTCCCAATTCAGTGACACAATATGCAAATGTTCAAAATTCAAGTAAATCGGATGAAAAATGACGATTTTAGAAACTTGACTTCAAGATGACTTTTGACCTGAAAATAAATCAATCGGCTTCTCAATTGAGACTCCCTCTACAACTCGGTAAAATTTCATGACAATCGGTTTAGAATTGTGACCTGTAGGTGGCAGACAGACAGACAGAATAACAAAATCGGCTGACCAATATACTTGAAAAATATTCGATTTTGCAAGTAACAAACAAGAAAACACGTCGTGCAGAGCACGATACTTGCAACATCCATAAAACAAATTTGACCTCAACAATAATTTGTAGTTGAATTTAATGACCAAATATGCAACTTCTCTTCAAATTTCAAGTCAATCAGATGAAAACTGACAATTTTAGAAAGTTGGCCTATGTTGACCTTTTGGCTTATCTTCGCCTCAAAAATAATTGGTGGTTGAATTCAGTGAGCTGAAATTTTAATCCTCTTCAAATTTCAAGTCAATCGGAAGAAAATTGAGGATCTTAGAAATCCCACCAAAGTTGTCAACCTTTGGTCTATGTTGACCTCAAAAATAATTGGTGGTTGAATTCAGTAAGCTGATATGAAAATCCTGTTTACATTTCTCGTCAATCGGATGAAAATTGAGGATTTTAGAAATTTGCCAAATTTGTTGACCTTTGGCCGAAAAAGACAATAGGCTTCTTGCTTATGACAAACACTACCTTGTGGTGAAGTTTCGTGAAAATCGGTTTAAAATTGTGACCTGTAGGCGATTGACAAAGACAGACAGACAGACAGACAGACAGACAGACAGACAGACAGACAGACACACAAAATAACAAAATCGACTGACCAATATTTTTGAAAAATCTTCGATTTTGCAAGTAACAAATAGACAAACAGACGGAGAGGAGTGAAAACATAACCTCCTCAGACCTTCGTTGGTGGAGGTAATAATTCAGTTATCGAGCTTACCCAATGGTCTGTTGGTAGAACTTGAGAACGTTCGAAAGGCGGAACAAAAGGATCGCACCTGGATCAGCCACAAGCACCTGTTCTATCCGAATCTATGAGAACAAGGTCAAAGACAAAAGTCTATGTCAAAATCAAAGGAGAGGCAGTGTAAAAGTACAACTGTTGAACTAAAAACTGTAGCTTAATGATCTTGAAATCAAATTACAAATAGAAGAAACTGACAACTTTGGCTAACCTTCAGGGGGCGACAGACGCCTTCCGTTATGTGCCCAAGCACCTCTTGGCTCATCATTTCATTGCCTATGCAAAGATACCAAAAACACATGTTCTAGATACGTGGTGGAAGTGCAACATTGGAAGATTCAAATGTTAGTAATCATTACTAAAACACGATGCTGCATTTACGAGATGTAAAAAAAATAAAAAAAGAGATTCCAAACGAACCTGGTGCTGCAGAAAGAAGTACCTCCAGCTGCTCATGCTCAGTTGCAATGGCCTGGTGTAACCAAGCAAGCATGTCTCCCACATATCTGCACCCCAGGTAAGGACAAGTTAGAGTTGATCACCTTGTCCATCTCAACGTTATTAGTCCCCTACCAGTTTCACCTTCTGTTCGTCTGTCCCAACTGTGGTTTTTCACTTATTTTTCCCATACCCTTTAACATAGTCAACTGAAACTTGGCATATGGCTTTATTATAAGTTACAGAACAAGTTATAGTTTCAAGACATTTCATCAATTTCTCACAGCTCTTTTTGGACTTAGAAAATATCACATCGGTTGGGGACATGTATTGTAAAGCAATTCTCACTCTTGTTATTCATGACATACATATGCACACAACTGCATGGTATACATATACAGGTACATGTACAATGTACATGTACATATTTTCAGGCAGGGTAATTTGGAGTTAAGCACACTCCCCTTTGAGATGTCTCGCCTGGGTTCAAATTTCGACCAAGCTCTGAATTCTCACCTTGGTGTTTTGCATGCAGGGAAATGCATCAATGTGTGCAATGTCCATCAGAAGGACATTAGGCTGAAGGACTCATATGTCAGGACTGTTCGTTGGTAGACGTTCAAAATCCCATGATGTCTTTTCCAAAAATGAGGGGAATGAGCACCGTCACCAGAGCCAAATTCCAAATTCCCTCCACTTTCAGTCGATTGGCAGATTCCTAGCCAGCCAATCGGTGAAAGACTTGGACCAAAAAATTTCCCTGGCTGACCTCGTTGGAATAATCAGGATAGCTAAAGCAGTAACATTGCATGTTGGATGCAACATCCAAAATACATGGGGGCAATGGGCGAGTCACCCATAAATCTGGCAAAAATCAGCCCCAAAAAATGAGGGCGAAAAAAACAAGTGCCAAAATTGCCCATACCCCAAGTCATAGCACTTAAATATTACATTCTAGCCAGCAAAAGTCATACAATTAAAAATTTCCTCATCTTGTAATCTCACTGAATTCCAGTTACAAAATGAAACTTTGATGAAAGAAAAAAGTTATCAAAGTCTGTCACATATCTTAGAATGATGTGCATGTTAATTATATAATCCAGCTTTGGGAGATGGAAGCCTGATGTTGGCTTAAGGGTTAAGGTGGCTGGCTTAAGACCTTAGGATCCTGAGTTAAAGCCCCTGTCTTACCGTTAAAATAACACCAGGTGGGTTGACTCAGCTGGTCATCCTTCAGAGGTTAGCAAAATGAGTACAAGCTTACTGAGAAGAATGAGCCATTCAAATATTCTGTCAGAGTGGCTACCTGTTCAGGATTGTGTTCCCAAGCCAAGTAAAACTGCTTCGGCAGCCCTATGCATCTGGAGACGTGAAAGGAGTGGTTATTCTTCTTCTTTGAGTGTCACTGATTAAAATTGTTTGGTAACGTGTGTGTGTGTATGTGATTTTGAAATAAACCCCCCTTTTTCACAGTCTTGAGAAATTTTAACCCCTTTCTATGTGAAAAATATTTTTACATTTAAATTGACCCCTTTTTGAGAGAAATGAGGAGGTAAATCATTGACACCCACATTTTTAATTTTTGCAATAACAAGGTGTGAGTTTTGTTCTGGTGCAGGTTCTGATCCTGGTGTCACAAGAATGCATCGCCAGGCCAACTTGTGTCCTGATTGTGCTAAGTAGGGTGAATATACTGATTCTGGCTCACTTTTCCCCATGTAAATGAATGGGGGATTTTCAGCGATTCATATTTTTTTTCCTAACAAATAAACCCCCTTTTTATCCCAAGGTATATTTATTTGTCTCCCCTTTTAACCTAGGGGCTCTCTATTCAAATAACCTATGCAACAAGATAAAGATTTGTTCAAGTAGTAAAGTCGTAATGTGATTTGTTAAAGGTGATTCTAAAGAAATATCTGAAACGTCTAAGCCTCGGGACACTCTTTATCAAATAACCGATGCATATTGTTTAGCTCACTCATTGAACCTATAAACATTTGTTCATTCTCAAATTCCTTCAATAGTTTAATTTTCTTTGCACAATAATCCCCATCTAAAATATTTAAAAACAAAACAATTGAATCTTTATATTTTTTAAGATACCCCTTTTGTGCCATTACGAAATGATAAACTTCTCTTAATGCTCTTGTTTGACCACCTCCTGAGCCACATATCATTTTGAGATTATAGTAAATTGTTTTTTCATTGTTCAATTGATAACCATCAAAGTTTTCAGTCCATTCAAGGATATTCATTTTTTTCTTTACATCCTCTAACTTACTAGTTTTTAAATTGATTCGCTTATTTGTTTTATTTACCTTTGTTTTAGTTATTTTTTCAATTAGACTTATTTGATATTTTTCACATTCATTATGTTTTCCATTTATATACCAAGACTGAGATTTTCTCCACTCTTTAGTTTGATTAATACTTGGTTTGACCATTTATATATTGCGAAAAAATGTGGCGGTAGCCCTTAAAAAAACCCTAACCCATCTTCCCATCGTTAAAACACAATCTATTCTATTCACTCTATCATACAATATCCATATGGAACACAATCTATTCCATTATCTAAAATAAATCTCTTATCATCAAAGGCTCCTAATGCCTTTTTATTTACTTCTTCACTGTATATGTTATGTTTATAACTTCTTATTGTATTCATTTTCCTATATTCTTCTCTCTCATTTATCAAACAATTATAATAATTTCTAAAAGTTATTGATTTATTTATTACATATTTCTTTATTCCCTTTAACCTTTTATCAATCTGATCACCATACTTATAAGCATATGCCTTTGCTCTCAATCCAATAAACTCACTCATTACTTTTCCACCCAACTCATCCTTAAACTTACCAAAAACCTTTTCATTCTTTTTGGAAAATAACTCACTCTTCTTGCTGAAATTACTTGTATCATATACTCCAATATTTTTCTTCATATCTTTATGAACATCATCAGTTTTTATATCTAGGATAAAACTATCAGTGTCCATATACAACAATGAAACATTTTCACCATACTCTTTCTTTAAGTCATTATACAAATAATCATACATCAATATCTTTGATAAATCAAGAACTGCTGTTCCAATATAAATTGGTTTATCCATTACAATACTTTCCTTTTTCATATGAATTGCAGAAAAGTTCTCTGAAAAAACCTCTTCTCTCTCAAAACTTGGTTTATTTATCAATCTCGAAGCTTCTTTCCAAGATGTTGCGAATCTAATGTTTTGCCTGTTTCTAACATTTTCCATAGTCTTTCCAAATACAGCATTATTCATTAATTTATAAAAGTCCCCTTCAAATTTTACTTTTGTATTTGCTCTCATCTGTATTGAATTGAATATACTTTTTCATCCAAGGACTTTGTTTAAATTTTAAAACTCTATGAATTTTAGCGACTCTCAATCCTTCTCTCAAAAACTGTTTTAAGCTTCTCTGATGCAAAACATATCCCTCTTTATCATAGAATGTTGTTAATAACTTTTCTGTTGATTTGCCTTTAATATTAAAACTTTTATGATAAATCACTGAACCATTCTTTCTTTGGGGTTTCTTTCTCACATGCAAAAGGAAGGTCTTTATGCTTATTATGAAGATCACTCAGGTACCTCAAATCAACTTCAAAATAATAACCTTCTTCTTCGTCATTCAATTCCTCTTGAGAAGAAATAACAATATTCATCAAAGCCTTTTCATAATCCTTTTCTTCCACCCACTCTAATTTACAATAAGGCAGAGATTGAGACATTGCCAATCCATACAAATTATTAGCATCAAAATACATCAAATAATTACTATCTTTTTCACTATCATAATTTGGAAGATATTTATTATTTGCTTTAGCATATCTTTTTGAACATACTTGTGATATTCCACCTCTCTTGGACTTCTCAATCATCAAAAGCATATCAACATCACTGATTAAATCTATATCTTGTTTTGTCATTTTCAACATTGCACTCCAAGCTAAACCAGGAGCTGTGAAATAGTGGGCAGGATCTAATCCAAAACAATTTTTATTATGACAGAGTGATCTAAAAGCTTCAAACACATCAGCTAACAATAAAACATCTGTTTTTAGATTTAAATCATGATATTCTCCAAGGTTCTTTATCTTAAATATTTTCCATATTTCTTGTGCGTGTTTATATTCCTTATCACTTATCTCTTCTTCATAAAGGTTATTATAGAAACTTTCTTTTGAAGGAAGTTGTGTTTCTTTAAATCTCATAAATGAATCCATATAATCATAAGGATAAATTCCCTTACTTGTAAGAATTTTCTCTTTACTTTGAATTTCATTCCTTGTTTGAATTTCCTCTCTCGTGAGAATTCCTTCTTTAATCAGAATTTCATCTTTAATCAGAATTTCCTCTTTAGTTAGAATTTCATTCATTGTTCGAATTTTCTTTATAATTAGAATTTCATCTTCAGTTAGAATTTCTTCATTAATTCGAATTTCCTCTTTACTTTGAATTCTCTCTTTAATCTGAATTTCCTCTTTAGTGAGAATTTCCTCTTTTGGAAAGAATGAATTAAGATTTGAAAAAGAGTCCGTGGAGCTTAGATTTGATGCGAGGTTGGCTAGTGGTGTTCCCATAAACTTGTAAGAATCTAGAAACCTAATACGAGTTAAAGGTTTTGTGAATATCATTTTTGTAAATGAAATATACTTTTGACTTGTATTTGTTATGGCAGAAATATTCCCTGGTGTTTTTGAAAGTTCATTTATAAATAGATGTGTATCATAGTTGGCGCTGTTGTGAAGAAAGACTGGAATAAAAGAAGGTAATTTATAATTAAGATTACAACTGGAATGAGCAGGACCTCTATATTTACCAGTAAGATGACAATGATCCCTAACTTTAGACTCCTTAATTTCCCCCTCACAAATATGACAGATATTGTTCTTTCTAAATTCTAATTTTTCTTCTTTGGTTAATTTCATCGGTTCATTTGTTTCTTTCATTAATTTAGTGAGTCTTATACAATCCTTTTCGAATCGTTTTACAAACTCTTGTGAAGCTTTTTTTCCACTATAATGTTCAAGTTTGTTATACTTTTCTCCAACAGATGATTTGATATAATAACAGAAACCACAAGGAATATGTTTTTGATATTTATTTGTATATGATTCTTTTGGATTAGGAGAAGTAGTATTTATCTTTTTAAGGATACACTCAAAATCAGCGTATATCACAAATGGGTGCATGATAGATTTATTATAATCTTCAAAAGAAATCTTTTCACCAGGTTTAGGCATTGTAATTACAGCTGATTTATGATTACTACAATATTTTGAATGTTGTTCTAATCTTTCTTTTGCATGAAATGAATTAAGACATCGCTTACAAGGATATATTTTGTTTGCTGTTCTGAATACCTGAGAAGAGATTAATCTTGATAAATTATTGATGTATGTGTAATGTGAATTCTTTCCAACACTAAAATATAAAAGATCAATGTGTGTTTCTTCATTTTTATAGTTGTTTGAAATTTTTAATATTTGAACTTTGTTTGTATCCGTTAATCCATATACATTAATAGAAAGATTATTCTTTTTCTCAAATTTAGGAATATCTGTTAGTGGCATTGGGAAATTAAAATATTTAATGTCCAAGGTATTCTCATATTTCATATATTGTTTTACTCTTTCTGAATTACATTTTGGTGGATGTAAGTGAGCAAGAACAGACCAGAGAAAACATTTATTATCATTATTCTTCATATTAACAACTGCCTTCTTTCGTTTTATTTCTTTTGGTAATTCAATATAAGAAGAAGCTTTAAGAGGGTTTGATTTTAGAATGTGTATATCTAAAAAGATGATTTTTAAATATTGAATCCACTTCCTACCACTGTATTATCAACATCCTCCTCTTGTCTTGATAGTTCTTCATAAACCCCACTATTCAAAAAATCTTGAAATGATGTTATAAAATGAAGATCTGTTCTCATATAAGGAGTTTGTTCTTCATCTTGTCTTTTCATATTCATTTTCACTCCCATATAAAACTTTAAAGTTTTCATTTCTTTTAATGTCTTTTTAATAAATTTTTCAACATCGGGTTTCACTATTTCAATTGATTCAACTATTGATGATGGACCAGGTTCTCCAAATTGAAAAATCCTTATTTTTATATGCCCTTTAAATGCCCCATCAGTGTTTTCAATATAATAGTCTCCCTTTACTTTAAACTCATTTTTCTTGTGTTTTTGTGATTGAAGATGTCTATTATAACTACTCTTCAAAACATCCTTTGAGCAGATATCACAATGTTTTCTTTCCAACTCAAGAGGAGATATTTTATGAAATAGATTAAATGTGTGTTTGTTGGTTCGGAGGTGTTTTCTATAATGTTTATATTCGTGATTACAAACATCGCAGTACGTTGTATTCACCATATTTATATAATAAAACTTTGCTTAAACTAAAATTTTCTTGATGAAAATTTCGTTTATTTTACAGGTGAATCTGTGCTTAAACTAAAATTTTATTGATGAAAATTTCGTTTATTTTTCAGGTGAATCTGTGCTTAAACTACAATTTTCTTGATTAAAATTTCGTTTATTTTACAGGTGAATCTGTGCTTAAACTAAAGTTTTCTTGATTAATATTTCGTTTATTTTACAGGTGAATCTGTGCTTAAACTAAAGTTTTCTTGATTAATATTTCGTTTATTTTACAGGTGAATCTGTGCTTAAACTAAAATTTTCTTGATGAAAATTTCGTTTATTTTACAGGTGAATCTGTGCTTAAAACCATTTTATCCTCCAACTTTTTCACTTAATAAATACAATGTTTCAAGACACAAAAGACAAGTTTCAATCAATCTCTTCATTTGTTAAAGATACTGAGAAATATGTCAAGGATGTAAAATTGAACAAAGATAAATATAACAACTATTGGATAAAAACAATTATGGTGGATATGATGAGTTCTTCAATTTCCTTCAGTGGAAGGGCTTTTAGTATACCTGGAAGAACATCAATTAAGGTATCTCTAACAAAAGTTTCTCCTCTCCTTCTGGCAATATATTCAAAACTAGAAAAAGCAATGAAACAAGAAAAGGTATCAAAAAATAAAAACCTTATGGATGAAGCTTAAAAAAGAAAAGATAAGACCATCTGTAATATGCAAGGAGAAATTTGTATTTTTTTCAACAACCCTTAAGATTTCAATCCTGATTAAATAAAGGATGTTAATTTATCAGGTGAAATGACATTTCGTTCAATTGTAGTTAAGGATCATTTTAAAATTACCTTTAATATAAAAAAATGTAGCAGTTGAATCTGTTAATGAAAAAATGTATATAGATATTTATGGTAATGTTTTTTCTACTAATTAATTATGAGTCAATATTCAACTGAAGATTTTGAAGATTATGAGAGTGATTATGATACCGAGAGTTTGCATTCAAACGATAGTTATGACACCGAGAGTTTGTGTTCAAACGATAGTTATGAAAGTATAGATGATTCTGAAAGTATCGAAGATGATATCGAAGATGAATTTCAGTTTAAGTAAAGTTTTACTTTATAAATATGAATAGTTTACTCGATTTTGAGCCTCTTGAATTCCATGATTCTCCATATGACAAATTTGAGAATTGTCCTGCGTGTGAAAGACGGGGATTAAACACAGAGTCAAAAGCCTATAAACAATGTATATTCTGTGATTATCTTCTAATTAATGATAATCAAAAATATAAAAAGGAAAATAATTCTTTTAGATTTACACCAAAAATGAATTACTTTACAAGATTGATTAGAGAAATGAATGTAAAGTATGAGGGTGATAACACACCTTTCCTTACAAGGGAAGAAACTGAACGTATTAGAGAAATGTTCAAAGGATTGTTGTTATATATTATTCATGGATGTGATTTTCAGAGAAATATCAACACAAGATATTGCATAAATAAAATAATGGATTATCTTGAAATTAAACCTGAACTTAGGATAAAATATAGAGTTTCGAAAAAAGCCAATAATAAATTAAATAACCTGTTTTCCAAATATATAAATGAATGATTTTTTACCCATTTGGGAAAATAAGATAAAATTTGACAACCATAAAAATCTCCCAAATTCATTAAGATGCCTCATAGTTGGTTCAAGTGGATGTGGAAAAACCTGCTTACTTTTAAAGATGCTCCTCACTCCCAACTTTTTAGATTATGATAATTTAATAATTTTCACAAAGTCGAGTTTTCAACCAGAGTATCAACTACTCTTACAAGGTTTTAATGCTGGTCTTCAAAAAGAAGATATAATCGGTTTATTTAAACTTCAAAAAAACCTAAATGATTATAACATTGAAGATATAATACAACTATTTTGTGATACACAGAGATGTAAAAAGAAATCAAAACCGATAACTTGTATTCTTAGTGATAATACGGATGATATACCGTCTCCCCAAGATTTGGATAAATCCAAAAAGAACCTCGTTATCTTTGATGATTGTGTTAATGAGAGAAACCAAACGGTAATGGACAGCTACTACACAAGAGGGAGACATTCTTCTTGTAATTGTATATATCTTAGTCAATCGTACTTTCAACTTCCTCGTCGTTCCATCAGAAACAATGCTAATACTTTTATTTTATTCAAGTTAAATTCAATAGATATAAACAATTTTTGGAGAGACAATTGTTCTACATTATGTAGTAAAAATGAATTTGGGGACTACATGAAACACACGACTGAAAAATATAAATATATTGTTGTGAAACAAGATGAGATATTAAATGATATTTTTCAATAAATAAATGGATGCGAAAGAAAGAGCAAGAAGATTTAGGGAACATCAAGAGTTGGTTTCAAAAGTTGTAAAACAACAGGAAGACATAAAGAAGAAACGCAGACAAAAACTAATGAGTGAAGAAGCATTTGAAAGAAAACAAGAGAAATTTTTTAAACCACTTTTAAAAACTTCCCAAGAAAAAATTATAGATGTTTCCACAGTTCCCACAATAAAATATACTCCCAGAAAGCTCCAAATGTTAAAAGATTTCAGTAAAATGACGGACGAAGAATTAGAGCATATTGCAGAATTAGAATATGATGATGAAGGATTATTTCAACAACTGGAAGAGATGAATCGACCCCCTGATTATATTGGGAATGCTCTTCAAAACAATGAATATTCAGCGGATTCAAAAACCAAAGCAGGACTCATTCCAACAGAACAACCAGCAATATTTCATCTTGTTCAAGAAAAGGTATTGATATTTAATGATGAATTAAGGTTCTTGGGTTCTGCTCAACCCCCTGTTAAACTAACTCCGAGATTAATGTTTCTTCTCACAAAAGATGGAAGACAAGGTTCAACTGTGAGGGATGAGTCAAAGTATATTGATAAACCATTGGATATGAAAAATAATGATGGAAGAGTATATATTGATCTGCTGAACACTCTAAATCATAGGGTTATTCTTTCTGGTAAAAGTAGGAAGAATGAGAAGGAGAAACACATTATTCAGGCTTTAAGTATCCTTGGTTCAGGTGTTAGTTTTCTTCCAAATGACCCATCACAATTAGTTAATAGACTGTTATTGTTGTTAGGCAGTAAGAAGGCTGGAAATAACAATTGTTTTAATGAAGCATCAGCCATTTTAGACCAGTTGATGAACATGAAAATAATTAATAAATATCAATATAAAGACATTTTATCTCATATTAAATAAGATGAGAAGCACAATCCTTAGTTTCAATTTCACAACAAGCGACCACACATCTTAATTCCCATACCCACTACAACTTGACACAACAAAAGAATATGAGGCATCTTTATTGTCCATGGAAACTTATAATACCTTATTTAATATAACCGAGAAAAATGACAAGTTTAGTTATAATCCGGGAAGTGGATACAAAACGATAACAGTCTCACCCGGAGCATATGAGATTTCTCAAATATCTTCCGAAATTGCTCGTCTTATGAAAGAACAGGGTGATGAACCAAAAAATATTGTTATAGACATTCAAAAACATACTTCAAAATCAACGATTAAACTTAAAAATAACTACAAGGTTGATTTCACAATTGATAATTCATTTAGAGAGTTATTGGGTTTCTCCTCAAAAAAGATTGAAACTAATGGGATGTTTTACAGTGATAATGTCATTCAAATATCCTCAGGAATAAATTCGGTGTTAATTCATTGTGATTTGATTGATGGTGCTTATAATGATGGAAAAAAAACAAATACAATATTTTCATTCAGCGCATACTCAACCCCAATTGGTTATAAATTCAATATGGAACCCAAAAATTTGGTTTATCTCCCTGTGTCAGGAAAAACCATACACAGAGTAAATTTTAGGATAACCGACCAAGATAATCGTATGATTTCTTTTAATGGAGAAGTTATATCCATCAGAATTCACCTACGTGAAGTTTTCCAATAAATAAATATGATGGTTATTGTGAGGAAACATGAGTTGGGAAAATATAAAATAATTACAGGGGATGGGATGTTCCTTTCCCCATACTACAAGGGTGAAGGTATGTATCTTGGTAGAGGATACTATAAACCTAAGAGACAAAGGGGTGTTGGACATCAATTTAGAGGAGATGGGATAATTGATACTGCCATGGGTATTGCTTCAACTATTCTTAAACATAAACATCTAATTGGTTCAACTGCTTCTGCTGTGGGAAATGTAGCAGGTGCTGTAAAGAGCATAAAAGATGCCCAGAAGGAATCTCATAAATTACAAGCAATAAAAGAAATTAAGAAAGGCAAAACTCAGTTGTCCTGCCAAGAACGACAGAAAATAATTTGAATACTTGGATCAGGGTTTCAAAAGTTTTAACATCTTTTTTTCCTAAATAAATACAAGTATGGAAGCAATTGATAGTATCTATGATTTGGATGATACTATTATTATCTCAAACTCCACTAAAAAAGAAGATTACTTCAAGGTAAATGCAATAACTGGAACAGACTGGAATACGAATGGTACAAAAAGTTTTGAAATAAATAATCAACAAACCTATTTGAATCTCTCCGAAAGTTTCTTGTTGTGTAAATTTAAATTCACTAAAGCTGGGAATAACACAAACGCTACACTTGTAAATGATTTCTTCTGGAAAATGTTTGATAGTGTGCGTTTGTATATTGGAACACAAGAAGTTGAAGCGGTTGATTATGTCTCTGCTGTATCTGAAATGATGAAATTTACACTCTATACGTTCAGTGATAGAATGGGAAAGGGGTCTGTCGAAGGTTTTATTCCTGATATGTCAACGGGAACAAACACAGACCCTGGATATACTCAAAGGAAAGGAGCGTATAATGATGATACAAAAGCAGAAAATAGTTTTATTGTGGCAGTTCCTCTTAAAGGTATATTTGGATTTTGTGATCATGATAAAGTTCTGTATGGTCTTAAAATTAGATTTCAACTACAAAGGAATGATAATGAAAATAGATTGCTTTTTGGTGTTGGTAATGCTTTTGGTGATCAGAATAAATTTGTAATTGAGGAAATGAGTTGGTATATCAGTGAATATACTCCTAATCTTAAAACAGAAGAGATGTTGAATAGAAGACTTAAATCAAAGAAACCACTCAGTGTATCATACCTCAAAAGAAGATGTCAACACGTTAAACTCAACCAAACTACTTACACGTGGAATTTGGGTGTTCTGGAAGGAAAGCCACGATATCTGTGGATCATTTTTAAAAAGCCAGATGGTGATACTGCGACTGATAAGAATAATGCATTGAGTGATAATGCTAAGGTGAAACAACTTCGCGTTTCTCTAGATGGAACATTTTATCCATGAGATAGATTGGAAATTAATTGGGAAAAAATGATTTTGCTGAAGCATACAAGTCTTACCAAAAGGTGTGTGAAAGTAATGGAAATAAAGAACCTATTTTGGATATGACAGCATTTAAAAGTTTGTATACAATCTATGCGTTTGACCTGAGCGCTCAAAAGGAAACTATAAAGTCTAATCGAGTGGATACTTCCCTATACATTGAAAGAGGAGAGAGTGAAGAAGTTGATACATATTGTTTGCTTTTGGAAGAAACAGAATTACAGATTAATACAGATAATGGTTTGATGATTAGTCTCACATATTTTTTTGTTAAATAAATGAGTGGCAAAGTACCAACTGGGGTATATGTTAATCAAATCAATCTTCATAAACTATCATCTTGTGTTCAAAATCAAAAGCCTTGTACGATTAACGTTAATACAATTCAGAGAAAAGGAGCAGTAAGAATTGATGTTTTGCTCACAAGAGAACAGGTTAAAATCTTGAATGACACTGGCTCACTTAAAATTAAAATGACAAATCCAATGTTGAAAAAATATTCAATAAGAGAGACGAGTGGAGGATTTCTCCCATTTCTAATTCCTTTATTTGCTGGTTTAAGTGCGGTTGGAGCATTGACGGGTGGTATTTCAACAGCGGTGAAAACTGCCAACGAAAGGAAGGCTCAACTCCAGGCTCAAAAAGAATTGGAAAGACATAACAAAGAGTTGGAGAAACAAATTAGTGGAAGTGGTGTAATTGTAGATTTTGCTGAAAAACTTGAAGGTCTGCCTGATAAAGCGAGATTGTTAGTTGGAGATATGCTTTCTTCTATTGCACAAGCAGGTGTAAAATTAATGAAAAGAGGTAATGGATTATATCTTTCTAATAAATAAATGAGCATTGATGAGTGGTTTAAAGAATTTGGAAAGAATACAACATCAAATTTACAACTTGTCAAATATTGTAAGAAATTAAAAATTCATAATGTGGTTATTTGTATGAGAGATGAATTAACAAATGTGCCGAAACATACAAATAATATTATTATGAACTTAGAAGATAACAATGGGAACGGTTCTCATTGGGTTTGTATTTTTAATAGTCAAGACAAATATTATTTTGATAGTTTTGGTCTTCCACCACCTGTTGAAGTCATAAAATTCTTACAGAATGGTGTTTATCAAATATTTCAAGTCCAAGAATTAAATTCCAAGTGTTGTGGTCAATTATGTCTGTATGTGTTCTTTCAATTCAACAAAAATAAAAAAATTTATGATATTATTTTTAATATAATATAAATGACTTATGTTGGTAAAGATGGTTCTATCTTTGGTGTATCCCAAGAACTGGATATTGATTTATCAAATTATTACACAAAGGCACAGGTTGAACGGCATAAATATAATATAACCAAAAATATTAACATGAAAAATGCTTATAAATTCAAAAATTATCCAAGCCCGACTGACGCGAATGACTTGGTGAGATTAAGCGATTTATCACAATATATATATCCTTAAATAAAACGGCCGTGTATTCCAAAGATAAAGAAGTGTTGATATTATCTCCAGGTCATACAGAATTCACAGTTCGAATTAAAATAAATTTTTATAAAGAAGGGCGTATCGTTTGTATGAGAATAGAACAATGGGGGTATGATATGAATGATTTAGGGTATAATTGGTCATTTAAAATTAACCTCGAAGACCTGGAACAATTAAATCAGTCTCGTAAGGAAGAATATTATCCACTTGGTATCGAGAATGAGTTTTGTGGGGCCACGATTAGTAAACAACAAATAAAAGAATTTAATAAGGGTAAATATAATAATGGTTTTGCCCTTGTTTATATCATGAAAAAACAGGATTATATATAATAAGTAAGGAAATACAAAATGATTTAACTATGGGAAGATGGGGAGGTGTTTCGTGCCATAATATTATTCGAACATATATTTCTAACACATAAATGACAGCAAGAACGCTTCAAGAAAATTATCATTTCTGTGTCCAAGCATACCTTCAAGAAAAGGGTATTCGGTATTTTAATAAATATGTTCTACAACATAAGAATGAGGTATTTTCAATAAAAGATTGGCATTATGCTGATGTTGATAAACCGACAACTTTATATTTAATTAGAATGTTAAATAATGAAAAAATTATAAAGTTAAGAAAAGGTAAGGCTCTTTTAGAAATTCAAAAGAAATTTTATTGGTTTCCTGTTGTAAAAAAAAATTATTTTGGATACAGGAATAACAAGAAATCCTGATGAATATATGTATGATATTCTATGGGGTGTAAGTGATTCAAGGATAATAAGGGATGAGGAAGGAGTTGAAGAAGAGAGGGAAGAGGAGGAAAAGGAGAAGAGAGAAGGAGGAAAAAGAGAAGAGAGAGAAGGAGGAGAGGGAGAAGAGAGAGAAGAGAGGGAGGAAAGAGAGAAGGAGGAGAGGGAGAAGAGAGAGAAGAGAGAGAGAGGGAGGAAAGAGAGAAGAGAGAGAGGGAGGAAAGGGAGAAGAGAGAGAAGAGAGAGAGGGAGGAAAGAGAGAAGAGAGAGAGGGAGGAGAGGGAGGAAAGAGAGAGAATGAATAAATATCAAAATATGGAAACCAGTGAGATTAAAAAAAGATTAGGGGTATTAAAGAAAATAACTCAACCCACCGAGGAGGAAAACAAAGAATTGACAAGTCTATTTGCAATACTTTCGACAAGACTATTGACATCGACAAGATATGGATTTTAATTCAAGTTTTTCATTTTTTTTTCTTAAATAAATGGAGGAGAGAGTGAAGGCATTTCTAAGGATTCTTTATGTTTTAAAAATTAAGATTCAAATGTGCATGTTGGAAACTAAAAATGTTTTTGCACTCTGCAGGAATTTTTCTCATAAATAAATGAGTTATTGTCTCAAATGTAAAAAGAAAACTAATACGAAAAATATTTCATATATTAAAAGTAAAAATAACAGGGTTATACAAAAAGGTATATGTTCAGTGTGTGGTTCAAAAAAAAATCTATTTATCTCCAAACACAAACTAGGAGGAGATATACAAAAGTTTTTATCAGAAAGTAAATTTACAACTACTGGAATACCAGGGGAATTACATCTACCAGGGTATTCTTTCTGTGGTCCAGGCACAAACTTGGATAAAAGATTAGATGAGGCAGACAATCCTAAATCCTGGAGTGAGCCCATCAATAGAGTTGATGAAGTGTGCATGAGACACGATATTGATTATGGGAATACCACAACTTTGGAAGAAAAGCATGAAGCCGATAGAGAAATGTTGTATAATTTGTCTCTGATACAAAATCCAACCTTGAGAGGAAAAGTTGATAGGTTCATCGTGAAGAAGATGATCAGTGCTAAATTGAAACTTGGACTTGGATATTCAAAAAACATGTAAGCTCTAATGATGTCATTAAGATTGAAGAGCAATTAGCTGATGAATTACATAAACCAATATTCACAAAGTTTCAGAGAAGGAAAGTTTATTCCAAGGAAGTAGATTATATCTGGTCTGCTGATTTGATTGAACTCAATAATGATAAGGGGTACAAGTATGCTTTAACCGTTATTGATTTGAGGAGTAGATACGCATGGGTTGTACCATTAAAAAACAAAACAGGTAATACTCTTATGTTAGCCTTTCAACAGATATTTAATAAAAGTAAGAGAAAACCTAAAAAATTGTGGACTGATGAGGGTAGAGAGTTTTATAACAAGACATTTATGAATTTTCTAAAAAATAACAGTATTACATTATACAGTACCTTTAATGAAGGAAAGGCAGTTGTTGTTGAACGTTTTAATCGTACCTTAAAAGAGAGATTATATAAAAAATTCACACAACTCGGTTCACAACAATGGTCATCTTTTATTCAGGATATTGTGGATAAGTATAATGACACGGTTCACACGTCAACAAATATGAAACCATCAGAAACATTTACAAAATTAAAATATGAAAAAGAGATTAATGTCAGAAAACCTAAGTTCAAAGTTGGTGATATCGTAAGAATATATAGGTGGAAATCTCATTTTGAAAAGGGTTATACTAAACGATGGACGAACGAACTTTTTAAAATTGTTGATGTAATAGATACGGTTCCTTGGACTTATAAGATATATGATTTGGAAGGGGAAGAGATTTTAGGTTCATTTTATTCACAGGAATTACAAAAGACAAAGATAACTTGAAATTTTTTGACTCCGCCCCTTTTTGACTCCGCCCACACAAAACCCACCCACATAAACCCCACCCCACACAAGCTCCACACAAACCCCACCACACACAAACCCCCCCACAAGCTCCACACAAAAACCCCACCTCACACAAGCTCCACACACACAAACCCCACACAAGCTCCACCCATATTCATCATATTCACATAATTAGTGATTAGTTAATTAGTTCCCCACACACAACATGTTTATTTAATTAAAAAATTATCCACCCATCCACACAAGCTCCACCCATCCACCCATCTCTCCACCCATCCATTTATCCACACAAACCTCATCCACATAAGCCTCATCCACATTCACCCCTCCCACATAAGCCCCACCGAAGCCCCGCCCACATAAACCCCTCCCACACAAGCTCCACCCACATAAACCCTGCCCACACAAACCCCACCGAAGCCCACCCACATAAACCCCACCCACACAAGCCCCACCCACATAAACGCCCTCCCACAAGCCCCGCCCACACACGCCCCGCCCACACAAGCCCCACCGAAGCCCTGCCCACATAAACCCCACCCACACAAGCCCCGCCCACACAACCCCCACCAAAGCCCCGCCCACACACCCCCCCCCCACATAAGCCCACCGAAGCCCTGCCCACATAAACCCCACCCACACAAGCCCCTCCCACCTCATCCCCCCTGTGCGCCCCCACCTTTGACCCACCACCTCCCTCATCCCACCCCCACCCTTCCCCACACACACATAGGGAGGGAGGGGTGGGATGAGGGGTGATGGGTCGTTGGGGGAGCGTACCTATCCCCCCCCACCCCCTCCCTCCCTCTCCTTCATGTCTTGATTCTATTTTTGAAATTCAAAATCAAGTAATTGTAAACAAAACAAATATAATTAATCAAAATTGAAAATATTAAATATTCATTTGCGAGAATGTATAATCTTTCCCAGCAATCTTCTTCAGATGTCTTGTGATTTCGAAACTCAGACACCATATTCTGTTTTGAAACAAAAAGTGGATAATAATTAGGTTTTATAAAGATAATTACATGGTAATATGAGTAAGCCTGGTGTTGGTTCTAAGTTCAAGCCTCGTTGACCACTGAATTAACACACCAGGAGGCCGACTCAGCCTGTCATCCTTCCAAGGCCAATAAAATGAATTCCAGTGTACTGGCAAAACCGCGTCCAAACTAATGATGCAACCAACATAAGGCGACATTCCAAAGAGAGAGTGATATTAATAAAAGAATAAATAAACAAATAACTAAATAATAATTCAGAAACATTTACCTCCAGAAAATCACGTGTTGTACCAGATTGCTTCAACAGCTTATGTTGTGTGATCGAGCTGAAAAAAAAAAAATAATGAGTCAAGGGTATAGATGGAGAGACAGACAGAGAGAGGTAGGTAGAAAGACAGACAGAGAGAGATACAAAGAGACAGACAGGGAGAGATAGAGAGAGACAAACAGACAGGGAAAGAGACACACGCACGCACGCACGCACACACGTGTCTCACCATTGGTTTAATTCATTCGAGATCAGAGGCCGTGATAAGACTTCGTACCAGTCATTATAAATGTTTCTCAATTCTCTTCTAAAATCATTGACCTCTTCAATAAGAGCATTCATTTGATGCACTTCATCGTGATATGTAAACTCCACTTCTTCCAAGGACCTGCCAGGAAAAATTTTTTTTTTTTCGCATTATCACGATTTAATTTATAATCAATTGCTTCATCGTTCAAAGAGGAAACCATACACAAACTTACCAACTTTGTAGTGAGCTGTTATCTTCATCGGAAGAGAGTGAGTCCATGTCTCAGTTTTTTTTTTACCATTGGTACAAGATGACAAAAAGATCAGAGGCCGTGATAAGACGTCGTGTCAGTCATTAAAAATGTTTTTCAATTCTCTTCTAAGATGATTGACCTCTTCAATAAGAGCATTAATTTCATGCACCTCGTCGTGATATGTAAACTGCTCTTCTTCCAAGGACCTGCCAAGAAAAAAAAATATATATCAGAATTATCACGATTTAATTTATAATCAATTGCTTCAATGTTCAAAGAGGAACCCATACACAAGCTTACCAACTTTGTGTTGAGCTGTTTTGTTCGCGGAAGAAAGATCGCTCATGTCTCAGTTGTAAAAATGAAAATCCCGTCTGGCAGAAACTTTGTCTGGCGAATCACTTATAAGGCAACGATGAGGAGATTGCTTAATCATTGGGTGTGGCCACAGGAAATGACGCTTCGGGCGAGACAGCTTGGAAAATAACTGGGCGATATATTCTCAAATTGTATGAATCATTTTTAAAACATACTTAAAATGCCCTAAAATGATTTTGATTAAACTTATGTTTAAAAGCCTGTTCGTGTTCTGAGATAAAATATAAACACGAGGCCTTGTCTCACAGAATAGTTCCTATTTTTTCACAGCATGACTGTCCAAAAACACTTCCTCATTTTCACAGCACGACCGTGTCAAAAAAACACTTCCTCATTTTCATGGCACGAACTGAAAACATTTGAAACAAAACTTTTTTTATGGCGTGGTTTATGCACAAAAATGATTTGCAACTCAGGCGGTGGCCAGATGAGATCATTAAGAGAAGTTTATCATTTCGTAATGGCACAAAAGGGGTATCTTAAAAAATATAAAGATTCAAATGTTTTGTTTTTAAATATTTTAGATGGGGATTATTGTGCAAAGAAAATTAAACTATTGAAGGAATTTGAGAATGAACAAATGTTTATAGGTTCAATGAGTGAGCTAAACAATATGCATCGGTTATTTGATAAAGAGTGTCCCGAGGCTTAGACGTTTCAGATATTTCTTTAGAATCACCTTTAACAAATCACATTACGACTTTACTACTTGAACAAATCTTTATCTTGTTGCATAGGTTATTTGAATAGAGAGCCCCTAGGTTAAAAGGGGAGACAAATAAATATACCTTGGGATAAAAAGGGGGTTTATTTGTTCGGAAAAAAAATATGAATCGCTGAAAATCCCCCATTCATTTACATGGGGAAAAGTGAGCCAGAACCAGTATATTCACCCTACTGTGCTATTTAAAAGATATTCACATGGGACAGGTACACGGCCTGAGGCATGATCAGCTGCTCTCAACCAAATAATAAACCCCACTATTTTTTTTTTTGCAGTGACAACAAAAAAAAAACACCCTTTTGTGTCCCAAATCACGATCCCCGATTGTGTACCACAAAAAAAAAAACAAAAAAAAAAAACAAGCATACTATTCCTCTGCAAAAATGGAGACATGGATGCATACCCGATCTTGTACGAGATGAGAAAACCTACGTGCGAGGTGTTGTACAGATCGACTCTTTCATGGATGGCATAATAAATGTGAACAATTTTCATGCCGATTGGCATGAAAAAAAAACGAAGCACATGCATCATAAAGCTGCTTACTGTGGATGATACTGCAATAATGGTGCAGTTGAATTATGCCTTGTTAGCATCCCAGGTTAAATAACCTGATGACAATAATTTCTTCCCTTTCCTTTCGAAGCCTAGCTGAATCACACCAAAGACTTAAAAAATGGTACTCAACGCTCAGCATTTAAAAGGATAGAGCATGGGCAAATAACCACAGGTGAGCAACCATTGCATTGGCTCCGATGGGCCCAATGGCCTCCTGCTACATTGAAGATCCTTGAGAGGGTACTCATACTATTATATATTGTGATTACATGTGTGCAAAAGAGCTTGAGTGTGATATTGTGTGCTCAAACAGTGCACTCAAACAACAACAAAGTCACCCAGCTCAATCTAAAAGTCACTTCCATAAACAATTTCAGGAGGGGACGATTTTTTTTGGGGGGGGAGGGGGGAAGCAAGCTTCAAAAGAGCCCTTCAAAGACTGTTTTTTTCTTTCTTTGAACCCAAGTTTGAAGCATATTAATCATTTTTTTTACCGCAAAGGATCATGGCAATGCATCTCAATAGGGCGGGGAGTGCCACTGGCCCCACCACGAGTTAGTGCTTCAATGAAACAGCGAACAACTGCACTGCGTCGTGCTGCACCAAACTCGTCAATCACATATCTGCAGCACACCATAAACTGCATTACATATTATAAGAAAGCAAGTGAGCGAGAGATAGATAGATAGATAGGAGTGCTGAAGTCCAAATTTTCAAAAGGTTATTGTGGAGGCCAAATAAAACATACTTGAACAATACAGGTCGAGGCTGCAAGCAAGCAAGTGCACGGATGAGGAGAGGCGATACATCGCAAGAGTCACGGGTCAACCCACGACAATCATCTAGCGTAATAATGGGGGTGGTAAGGGAGAGAAACATTGTCACTCATTCACTCCCCTAACAAAAGCAAATGCTTAGAAAAATCAAATGCAAACGCATAGCAGGGTTTTATTTGCAGTCCGTATTGAAATTGCGAGAGCTGAGAAAAAGGGCAAATAACAAGCCAGCAGGAGAGGGCAAAGTCTTTTAAAAAGTTTTTTTTTTAAACCTAAAAGAATCAATACGATGGTGATCGCGTGAGGTTAGCCTAACATGTCAAGGGCAATGCAAGCTAACCATTTACTTGATGAAGTTACACAAAAAAAAACAACAGACTTTCTTTATACAGGCATCAAGGCTCATGAACGAGCAAAATAAAAGGTGGCAATGATGAGGTCAGGGCCAATGAACAGATAAGATGGAACAAAGGGAAGCCAGCAGATGACAACAAAAACAGATGCACCAAAGCATAATGAGTGTAAATTGTAGAAGAGTGGGACAGGTCTTATCAGGTATAGTAATGATCAGTGCACGGAAATGTGTGAGATCAATGGAGAAATTGCAGGTAAAGGTGGACAACAATTTTTTTGATGGATAGACAACAGAAAGTTTGTTTAGATATTACATTTTCTGACTGTCACGTGCAACACTGGTACTCCGCAAGGATGTGTTTTATCACCAACTTTGTTTAATATATATAATATATATATATATATATATATATATATATATATATATATATATATATACACATTTATTGTTGCGGGCCGGGGTGTCGGGTGAGAAGACCACGAGGTGGGGGAAGCTATGTCGGTTCCCACCAGACTCCGCGGAATTGTAGGCCGTCGCACATGGATAATTCCGTGACGCGGCGGATCGCTTAACCGAGCGTGGATGCCAATAACTCAACCGCGTGACCTAGGGTCCTTCCGTCTATGGGTTAATCGGGTTACCTAATTAATCATGTGGTTTAATTACCGGGGAAACACGCCCTCGGTACGCCTTGTCCGAACCGGATCACTCTACCGGATCAGATGCAGCCGAGCGACACTGCCAAGGACGTACCGGCTAAAAGGAACGGATCATTAGGAATAAAGTCCAGGCTAAACTTGGATTCGGACCATGCTGGATCAATGAAAGAAAAGACAAAAACAAGCAGGGAACATTCCTAATAATGATTTATTTACAAGCAGGCGAGGAAAAATATGTGGCACAGTGAGATCTATTGGGGTGTGTTGTGCAGAGATAGAAAGAAGTGTGTGGTGCAACAATAAACAGGCAACTTACAAAAGGGGACACAGAGCAGACTTAACGCGGAAATAATAACAATAACAATGATAACAATCTTCTCCAGTCTTACTTAAGGCCCGGTCACACCTTGACGTTTTAGCCAACGTATGCCGATTTTTGAATTTTTTTTCTAAAACGCTGGCACACGTTGAATACGTTATGGGTAAGTTTTGATAACATTGAGAGCACGCTGAAAAACACTGCCATACGTCGTTGTACGTTGGCTTTAAATGTTGTACTTTTTGGTTGTCCTCAAATTTTTTCATGCTTGAAATTTCACGACGTATGCCGGCGTATGACTCACACGTTCCGCTACGCTGGCCACAAGTTGTATGCACGGTCTGCGATCGTTGACAGACGTCAACACATGCTATTTGTAAGTTAATCATAAGTTGAGACACGCCGAGGTAATGTTTAGCGTACCCGAAACTTATTTCTAACCTATGATTAACGTGTTGTTGGCACGTTACACGATCGTTGCCACACAGACAGACGTTACTTTTAAGTTACTCATAGGCTGAAAGACGTCGGTATAATGGATCGTCCTTGCGTCAGCGTCCATGGCCACGGCCAGGACACTTATTTGCAGCATTCTTCAAACTTTTCTTCGGCATGACGAGGATGTTCACACTTCGATGTCTAGCTTTGCTATGATTCCAATTGTCCATCGGCAGCGTCTATTTAAAATAGTCGAGTTTGAGCGTTTTAACACGTTCAGAAGAAACGCTTCAAATTTCCAAACCCCAGCGTTAAAAAACAAAGGCGAGTGACAGCAATTTAAATCGTTCATAGTAAACAATGAAAATAGTTGAGTGGTACCGTTTAAAAGTCGTTGAGTGTAAAAAAAATCCAATTGTTGAGCGCAAGCGTCTACTTTCAATAGTGGAGATGCAGCCATTTAAATCGTTGAGTTTATCATTTAAATCGTTGAGTTTATCATTTAAATCGTTAAATCGTTAAACGCAAGGACGATCCATCATAACCCACACCCTCCCCCTCACACTCACCTACTACTGCCAACATGAACAAACTACGACTAATACTAATACTAATACTGATACTGATACTGATACTGTTACTGCTGACATGGACATCGACTCAAAAAGGACTCGAAAACACTGTTGGGTTCCCCTTTTATGAGCAGCATTTTTATATACCAATTCCCAAAACCGCTGGGAACACGTCTTTATATGGCAGTTGTAAGCTAGAAACACGTTAATTTATTTTTTTTGTCGACCGGAAGACGTCATTGGAATACGTCTACATACGTCAATGTGTGTTGGGACTACGTAAAGAATTGGTTCAAAGCACGTCAAACATAAGTTAGAAATAAGTTTCGCGTAAAAAGACATTACCGTGACGTGTTTCAACTTATGAGTAGCCTTTGTGGACGTGTGTAAGCGTCCACATATCGTGTGTAAAACTTATCCCCATCGCATGCGAAACGTGTGTCATACGCCGAGTACGTCCAAAAATTTTGAACATGTTTAAAATTTCTTGACGTACTCTACTTACTACGACGTATGATAGCGTACTTTAGCGTTCTACTCACGTATACCAAACTTACTCATACCGTATTTGACGTGCCCCAACGTTTTAGACACATTTTTCTTAGGTCGGCATACACTGGCAAGATCGCCAAGGTGTGACCGCAATGTTGACACTTCCATTTCTACGACAGTTATGATTCGAATCGTTGGGCGTCAGCCTTTTAATAGGCTACGTCACGACATCGTCGGCGATGCGTGCAACGCGCTATGCCTAAGTTAGACTATCGTTGGACATCGGTTGTGTAGGCCGACAACAGGTTCAGCATTCGTTGTATAAGTTATCTATAACACAACGAAACGTTCTGTGTCCGTTACCAATGCGTTATACATAAGACCAAGTCGCTATGAATACGTCCGAATCTTTAAAAAAAAACATCAAAAGTTCAACGTAAGCCAGCGTTTTACATACATTTTAATACGTTGCCATCGCTGGCTAAAACGTCAAGGTGTGACCGGGCCTTTAAGCAGATAGGCACCAGCACACATACACGCTCACACACAGACACAGAACCCGATGAAGAGGGAGTTTTGCAACCGGGGGGGGGGTTGAGGCTATGATCTCGGTACCTGTGCGCCCAATAGCACGACGTGCTACAATAAGTTTCGGGGGGGATGCTCCGGGGTGCGGTACCCGACAGTGGGCGCGTTGCCACTGGCCCAAGCCGCACGTGTGGAGACTGCTCGTGAAGGACCTTGAGTGGAGAAGGGGCAGAGTCCAGAGGGCGAGGGTGGAGCAGTAGGCGGGTGGGGTCGACGTGGTGTGGGCGGAGACGAGGAGGCGGAGTCGAGGAGCAGGAGGCGGGTCGTGGCGGTGTCGACGTGGGCGGAGACAAGGAGGTGGAGTCGAGGAGCAGGAAAACACAGACAGACCGGGCAAGAGGGACTGCCCCGACTTTTATAGGGCCTACAGCTCGGGGGGAGGGGCCATGCCGAATCCAAACGTCATCACCCGAATCGGGCGCTCCGATTGGTCCCGACCCCTCACGTGGCCCGCCAGCTTGGGCCGGAAACCGCCTCACTTCGTTTCTGGCAAGGCCACCCCAAATAGCGGCAATATTGCGCTCCGAACCCACGAGATGACAAGAATCACCCACACCGAAATTGGCACGCGAATCATCCTGCAAAAACCCCCGGGTGACCGATTGAGGGTCCTGCATGCCCGTTCGGGCATTCAACCAGCGTCGATCAACGCGCTCGTTACGCGTGCGCCAACGTGGCCTGCACTGTACATTCCCTGGCTCGATCGCAGCCTCGCTAGACACAGAGACGAGAAGAAGTTCACCATCCGTGGAGAATCCACCGCTGCCAGCGAGGACCGAAGGTACATCGCCATGGATAAATCCATGCACGTTTCACGAGCGGCGTACGTGTCTGCTTTCGAGCACATTCCATACAGTGCGCGCGGTTCCGCCATTATGCACGTGGCCAGCACTCGCGTTCACACGACTCCGCTTGCGTGTGCACGGGGCGAACACCAACATGCGTCGGGTATTGAGGTTAAAAAAAGAACAAGCTGATTCTAACCGCACACTCGTATCCTGCTCAACATGGCGTGGATTCGGCTTTATTGGCCTCTGTACGTGTTTCGTGCAGCCTGGGCGTCGTGCTGGCCGTGTTTCTCGTGCCGTGAAAAACACCATTCGTGCAGCCTCTTAAGAGGTATTTATTTGCATGCCTTTCTAATGCAATCGGCAATTCTACCCAGACCATCGGAAGCCCGAGCCGACAGTCCAGCACCAACTAGCACACCACATGACTCACTGCTGTTTCCCCACCGCTGTGCCACACGCGCTGGCCTCCAAGGCACACGTGGCTGATTTACCTCAGGAATAATCAGAAAAGAAGAAGAGTGGGGATAAAATGAAGGAAAAAATGATTGAAGCAACCCTAGCTATTAGATCATCACAACGCACTCCCTTGTTAGTCCCCTTCCTTTTATTTAGCGGAACATCTACACGTATAATAATGGAATAACTGTCTTGGGCCACCTATCTGTTGTATGCATGCGGTTCCGAGAACCGCAACAAATATATATATATATATATATATATATATATATATATATATATATATATATATATATATATATATATATATTATGGATCTGGAAACCATTTGCATTCAACATACAGGTCCCAAAAGTCAGTTATCCCATTAAGTACATGTGTCGTCAGATCCCTTTCCTTTTGTCTAGTGGGAGAATCAAAAACGTGCATTGCGACTTCTTTTAGTTAGGTTATTAAATCTTTACATCTAACAACCAACAAGCCATCTGCATGACCCCTCGGCCCGTCACGATCCACCGCCAACCGGCTGCACCACCAACGTACCATTGCAGCATTATACTGTTACTCATCAAGTTTGACCCCGCGTGGAAAGAGCGGTTGGGGTTTCCCGGCAGGGGCCAAGGCCCCGCCCTGGAAAGGTGGGCCGTAGGACCCTGCCCAATGAGGGGTGGACAGCGAGGCATTTTTCGCCAAGAGCCCCTCCCCGTGGTGGGAGGAGATATATCTCCGAGACTCTCTGAGTAGGGAGGAGTTTTCACGGTGGTTGGGTCAGGCAGTTTTTTTTGTTCACGGTGGCTGTGAGCAGTCTGGTTCGTTCTTCACGGTGGCTGTTACGGGGAGAGAAGTTCTGTGGACCCCGACTATTCGCCACGCGAGCTCTGCCATGAGCCACGAGTCCCACACTGACGACCTTTGGCAGGTGCCGCACTACAGAGCATGCTTTCCCTCCAACGACCAGGTACCCACCGAACTCTGACCCCCAGCTTGTCCCTCATCATGGCTGCGAGGGTCAAATAAAGACTCTGGGGTTTCTTTTTTGTGTGTGTGTGTGTGTGTGTGTGTGTGTGTGTGTGTGTGTGTGTGTGTGTGTGTGTGTGTGTGTGTGTGTGTGTGTGTGTGTGTGTGTGTGTGTGTGTGTGTGTGTGTGTGTGTGTGTGTGTGTGTGTGTGTGTGTCTGCGTGTGGGCCCGTTTTTACGTAGAACTGAGTAAGTGTTTTTGCTTATTGTAAATATTTCCCTGCTTGCATATTCGCGCCAAGTCTTGCCTTTGTCTTTATTTTACTGTTAATAAATTTATTAGAAATGTTCTCAGTCCGTTTGTCCCTTCTTGCATTGGTCTAGCATGGTCCGGGTCTGAGAATAAGCGGGGTTTCATCCCCGGTAATCCGTCTATCATAGCTGGGACGTCCTGGGCAGGCCCCGCTCGACTACAACGAGCCAGAAATGTAGGTGGCAAAGCGGTAGTCAGTAGTGTGAATCTACCGCTGCCGGTAGAGTAAATCTGGTTCGACCAGGCGTTCCGAAGGCGTGGCTTCCCCCGAAGTATAAATCGCGTAGCTACTTGGGTAAATTGGTTTTAGACAAACAGACCCTACGATTTGTATACATACATACATAAATATACATACATATATAATGAGGATGAATTGATTGGATTTTGATTAAAATCCAGATTTGGATCCTCAAATTTTTTTAATGAAACGGAAGAGCAAGAAGTAATCTGAAGAAGCAAAAAGCAAAGATGGAGTCATCAGGGGGAATCTGGACAGGATTTGGGTTTCAGCCACTACTCCACAACCCTCAAACCCATCCAGGCACAGCCAAGTGAGCCTCACAGAAAAATTTCTACAAGAATTCACTTCTCCTTCGAGAGATAGATAATCTTCATTCTTCACCATTGAGGGATAGAACCAAAAACGATATATAGATATATCAAGAAGTTGTGGACAAGTTATGACCAAACTAGGTGGATGAGTTGGTTAGGTGACAAAAACAAGCAGATTAGATTTTGGTTCATGTCCAGATCCAGATCTGGTCTCTCAGTGGGATAAAAAAAATGTAAACTGTTCAGCCTGGCAAAGGTATGCACTCCACCAAATGCTGTTCTAGTTTAGCTCGGTTATCAACATTTTTCAGCCTCATTTTGAATTTGGCATTCTCATAGGAATCATTAGCGTATGATGTTGAGATCCCAGGTTCAAATCCCATATACCATGGTCATTTGTCCATCATCTACAAATCTCCATCTTAACAATAACGTTATCAAAATATACTGATGTCTACGAATATCTTTGTCCTGTCTGTGATTTACCTATGAGCTCCACAAAAGATTACTGGCATATTGCAAATCAATAAATTATTGGTATTATTACTAAATTATTGTAAAAGTACTTCTTGTAAATGACTGCATCTCAATGAGCCTTTCATCAATGTAATGTATGCAAAATATGACTGCACAGTACTCTGGGCCCATCGATAGAGGCGCTCATATGCCGCTTCTTCATGCAGAGCCATCTGTTCCATTATCTCCAGTCTGTGGATGCATACGGATAAATATTTTTTTGAAGCACAATCATTATGATGGATTTTATTTTCACATACATACTGTAAATTTTTCATCATTTTGTCAACAAACAAAATATAAACAAGAAATGTAATTTCCTGAAAGACTCATAATTATATCATTGTATGCATCTCACCCAGCTGTTTGTTGATTTGAGCGAAGCAGAATCTTTACGTCATCATGAATCGCCTTTACACGATCCAACGCATCAAAAAACTCCTGCAGTGAAAATGCTTTGTTTTATTAAAATGATAGCTCCCCTAACACGTGACACATCATCAGCTCTTGTTCTAAGTATAGACAACCTGAGTGACAGGCTCACGCAAGGCCTGCTCCTCCTTAGGCTGCAACTGAAACTTGGCCAGGAAAGCCGCAGCTACCTCCGCCTGCACTGCCAACATCCGTCTGCCAATACAAAGGAGTAAAACACCAATGATAAATGTGCTGCCAATGGTAGTAATTAATCCAAATTTCAGAAAGCCCCTGTAGCACAAAAAATTTAAATGGTTGCCTGTTTGGCATTCACTTTTGTGGGTTGTATCGGTCTGTTGTGCACTGAACTGGAAGGCATCTCCACCTGAGCACACGGCTCATGGTTCCGGGATCTCAGGTTCAAATCCCATATACACTGTATTGATTTGTCAATTGCAGTCATAATGCCCATGTTGAGGGGCAGCAAAGGAGCGAGATAAAAATAGGAGAAAAGTAGAAACCCTTACCCCTCTGCCTGGAGTTTGGTTGTCTTGCTAATGAGACCTTGAGTCTCTTCTTTCGTGGCCTGTAATAATGATAAAATGCATATGTTACACATTTCCCTTATAACAATGAAACAACATTTGCAATGCATATATATATATATATACACACACACACACACACACAAGTAGATGTGTGTGAGTGTGTGTGTGTGTGTGTGTGTGTGTGTCCTCCAAGACTCCAAAACCATGAAACCTCGCAGCCTGAAACTTTTCACGCATACCAAGGGAACTCCAAGGGAGCGCATGAGTGAAAATTGGGTGTTTGGGTTTATTAAAACACCCCTTTTGAAGATAATCAACAGCCTTATTTAATTATCCTTTATGAGGCGCATCCTCGGCCACCTCGCCCTCTATGGGGTCTTACGGAATATCCTGGGTTACCTCGCTGGGATCTGAAACTACAATATTTTTTGGCCTGCTCAACCATGCCTTGACTTGGAACAGGCCTCAACGATTTCTTAATGATCCTTTTTTGGGGGTTTTTTCCACTTTCCTCACTCATATTATCGAATGCCTGATCATCATACCTACGAATCGCTGGATACATTGCAATGCTTAGAAACGCATGGTGGCACCAGTGTTCGTAGCTTTATTTAATTCCCGCACATGCCATAACCTCTAGAATCTCTTAATCTGAGCCAAATTTCAAAATTTAAACTTCTTTAATGACTTCAGCAGTCGTTCTGACTGCTAAAAAAAAAAGTGTTCATTTGTCCAATTCGGACATCGCTTGACATTCCAGGCATCTACGGGCGCATGGTGTTTATATCTCCGATTGGCGATCGCTAATGGCTTGCCAAGCCAGCCATTCCTTATCAACCGTTTGGTTGGAGTACTTGCTTGAATGCTTACGCCACCTGGCGAGCACTCTCCAATATTCGCAGTTGTCGATAAAAACATTTTTAAAGTGGAAATATATAGATGTGGAAACATACAGACAGAGAGAGGCGTTTGAATAGTCTCGCATCCCCTTCGGGGCGAGACTAAGAACTGTGGTGTTGCCTGCGGGCATGCAGGGCGGGGCATGATGATGGGAGGAGGGGTCGTCGTGGTCATCGTATCTGCAAGGAATATAAGGTGTGCGCGCCGCCTGAGGCGTCGTAGTAATGCTGGAGTCGCCCGGCTCGTGAGTGTGCTGAATGCGTAATAAAGGAGAGCCGCGGGCAAAGTACGCCCGCGCTTGTGCAACACAGCCCGGCTCGACTGTTCTCCCGCTCGTGTCTGCCTGCTAAGCATCTTCTATTCAGTACACCACAAGAACCACTTGCTAAAACCACTGTTATCCCATCAATAATAAATTAATGGATGTTGACAACTATACCAAATGCTTTACACCAACAGGACATGTGTGATATATGTCATCTTTGAGTTTTCAACCATGAAGAATAGTTCTTCAACACCTTTAAATTCAAGGCCGCAAGAGGAAGAAGAAAGAGAAGAATAAAAAACAAAGGATAGCTCATCCTTCTACTCAAGGCATTTAAAACTTAACAGCATTAAACAGCCAGTATCAGTGCACTCGTAATTAACTAGCAGTTTAAAGCAAGCTGGATACAAGAAAAAGAGCAATCAGAGATTGCAGACCATCGTCAGGACTTGTTTTGTGTGATGTTTGTGTGGTTATGTGTGATGTATTTTGTGCGGCGTTTGTCGACTGGTGTGTTATGTAATTAATAAGAGACATAACTAGAACTGCCACTGTAATGTCAGTCATGGCATTTGTCGGTTCGTAAAGATTTACAATACCATGAATGTTCTAGCAGATGTTCTGGGCAGAACTCGGAGAGAAGGGTCTGGGCACTGCTCAGAATGGATGCTTTTGCATTCTGGGAAGCCAAAAGCTTCGGCTTTTTGCGAAGGTTACAGCTGCTGCAAGCTGACATCACTCTGTGAAGCTCACATTGTGTTGTAAAGCTTATACTGCGTTGAGAGGTTCATATTGAGCCACAAGGCCATCGGTGTGACCAGGCCCATTCTACGTTTTATCTACATACAAACGCCACTCGTTAAGGAGGATTTAAGTGATCAGTATAGCTCTCTATGTCGCTAATTGTAAGACTTCATGTAGCAAGAAAGATTGGAATGTATTTTGTATGTATTTTCATGTAAATGCATTGCATGTCACGTACAGTGGGGAGAACAAGTATTTGATACACTGCCAATTTTGCAGGTTTTCCCACTTACAAAGCAAGTAGAGGTCTGTAATTTTTTATCATAGGTACACTTCAACTGTGAAAGACGGAATCTAAAACAAAAATCCTGAAAATCACATTGTATGATTTTTAAATAATTAATTTGCATTTTATTGCATGAAATAAGTATTTGATACATCAGAAAAACAGAACTTAATATTTGGTACAGAAACCTTTGTTTACAATTACAGAGATCAGACGTTTCCTATAATTCTTAACCAGGTTTGCACAGACTGCAGCAGGGATTTTGGCCCACTCCTCCATACAGATCTGCAGCTCCTTCAGGTTTCGGGGCTGTCGCTGGGCAACACAGACTTTCAGCTCCCTCCAAAGATTTTCTATTGGGTTCAGGTCTGGAGACTGGCTAGGCCACTCCAGGACCTTGAGATGCTTCTTACGGAGCCACTCCTTAGTTGCCCTGGCTGTGTGTTTCGGGTCGTTGTCATGCTGGAAGACCCAGCTACGCCCCAACTTCAATGCTCTTGTTGAGAGAAGGAGGTTGTTGGCCAATATCTCACGATGCATGGCCCCATCCATCCTCCCCTCAATACGGTGCAGTCGTCCTTTCCCCTTTGCCGAAAAGCATCCTCAAAGAATGATGTTTCCACCTCCATGCTTTATGGTTGGGATGGTGTTCTTGGGGTTGTACTCATCCTTCTTCTTCCTCCAAACACGGCAAGTGGAGTTTTAACCAAAAAGCTCTATTTTGGTCTCATCAGATCACATGACCTTCTCCCATTCCTCCTCTGGATCATCCAGATGGTCATTGGCAAACTTCAGACGGGCCTGGACATGCGCTGGCTTGAGCAGAGGGACCTTGCGTGCGCTGCAGGATTTTAATCCATGACGGCATAGTGTTACTTATTGTTTTCTTTGATACTGTGGTCCCAGCTCTCTATAAGGTCATTGACCAGGTCCTGCCGTGTAGTTCTGGGCTGATCCCTCACCTTTCTCATGATCATTGAGGCTCCACGAGGTGAGATCTTGCATGGAGCCCCAGACCGAGGGAGATTGACTGTTATCTTGAACTTCTTCCATTTTCTAATAATTGCGCCAACAGTTGTTGCCTTCTCACCAAGCTGCTTGCCTATTGTCCTGAAGCCCATCCCAGCCTTGTGCAAGTCTACAATTTTGTCCCTGATGTCCTTAGACAGCTCTCTGGTCTTGCCCATTGTGGAGAGGTTGGAGTCTGATTTATTGAGTGTGAACAGCTGACTTTTATGCAGAAAACGAGTTCAAACAGGTGCAGTTAATACAGGTAATGAGTGGAGAATGGGAGGGATTCTTAAAGACAAAACTAACAGGTCTGTGAGAGCCAGAATTCTTACTGGTTAGTTGGTGATCAAATACTTATTTCATGCAATAAAATGCAAAGTAATTGTTTAAAAATCATACAATGTGATTTTCCGGATTTTTATTTTATATTCCGTCTTTCACAGTTGAAGTGTACCTATTGTTACGGCTGTGGAAATTCGCATTACACCATGCAGGGCCCATAGGTGAGATATCTCTAAGTAAATGTGTAGTTAGCCCCAAACCCGTTGTTTAGAGGGAATTTATGTGATCCATTCGGGCTGCGACGCTTTGAGATAGCCGTTTTTCTGTTCTATCTTTATTTTGAAACAACCACGTCTCAACCACCATCACACAACAACCACCAACCACAACGCCGCTTCACAACAACCACAACCACACCTGCCTCTCAACAACCACACCATCCTCACCACTCCGCCAGCAACCGTCAACATCTCCACGAACACAAAAGGGGAACAACAACAACAACTCCCACCCGGTTTCTCTGGTAAACAAGAATGACGGTTGGAAACTCAACTCCCGCCCCGATTTTTCTGGTAAACAAGAATGACGGTGGGAAACTCAACTCCCGCCCCGATTTCTCTGGTGGAATGTTCCCCCCCCCCCGCGTGCCGCGAAGGGAGGGGCGGGGTGCCGGGGAAATAAAAGGGCGCACGGAGGCGCCGCTAGGAGGAAGTCAGGTCAGAGGAAGTCAGGTCAGAGGAAGTCAGGTCAGAGGAAGTCAGGTCAGAGGAAGTCAGGTCAGAGGAAGTCAGGTCAGAGGAAGTCAGGTCAGAGGAGGTCAGGTCAGGGCGGTCGGTGAGAGTGTAGGTATCAGTCGGCGGTTCATGGTCTTCTGCCCGTCTGGGTCTTGGAGTAGCGGTCCGTAGAGCGACCCGCTCATTGGAGCTTGCAGTCGGTGGAGAGTCCGGACGTCGCGGAGGGGACGCGGACTGGAGGTGCCGCTCTGCCAGCTGTGTCGCACGGACCTGCGCGTTCGTACAAGGAGCGCCGGAGAGAGCTCGCCCACCATCGCACCGCGAGGGTGCAGGTAACCTGCAATGGTCTCGTGGGACTCGTTCGGTCTGCCAAGTCCCACGCCATAAAGGCCCACAGGCCCCGTCTGCCCCCTTGTCTTTGAGGGTGGCCTTTTCTTTTGTTTTTGTATGGATCTTATAGCGCCGTGTCTTGTAAAGTAGAACTGTATAAGTGTTGCCGTGTGTACGCGTTAGTCGGTCGTATTACATTTGCTTTTTGTGCATAATTGTTTTAATTGCTATATGTGTGCTCTCCGTGTGTCGTGTAAATAAAGTGCTTGCATGTTGAACTGTTCCCGTTTCGCTTTGTCTTTTCTCCATTGACTCTCCATCCTGCTTCACGTAAAGGGTTCGTAGCGGGTGCAAGATCCCGGTAATTAATCTGAACCGTCGAGGTCGACGATAACACCGCTCGGTTATCCCGCTAGTACGGAACGGGCCGCCCAAGCGGCTCATGTCCGGAGTCGACCTGCGGCGAGGTACGATCGCCCGGTTTACCATCCGCGTGGGTACTTAGGAAGGTCGAGTTTGGCGAACAACCCTATCCTACGCAGGTGGCCGATTGGCACACTTGTGGTGAGGTCGAAAGACCCACCCGTGACTGGCTCCGGGCGATAGTTCCCGGAGGGTCACGACTGAATTGTCCGTCCGGTGGGCGACGTGCCGCGATTCGAGTCACGTGTCCGTTCGCACGCCGGCGGGTGCGAATTCGCAACACTATGATAAAAATTACAGACCTCTACGTGCTTTGTAAGTGGGAAAACCTGCAAAATCGGCAGTGTATCAAATACTTGTTCTCCCCACTGTACATTCATGCCATTTGCATAACCTATTTCGATGCCATTTGAGGTCCGTTTCCTGTTTGTTTGATTTATTGTATTTGATTTATAGTGGAACTGTAATGCATTTCTGAAGTATAGTTGTCACAAAACAACAACATTCCTTTCCAGTTTCACGGAGCTTTCCGGAGCTCTCGAAGCTTCTTTGGGATTGAATAAATGGCCGAAAGCTTCTGTATGAACACTACTCCTTGTGTCTATATCTGTGTACGACATCCAACTAACCTGCAATACTACGATTATGAAACCTGTAACGGCGGAAAAGCGCTTGCTGCCGTTAAAGCCACTGCATAACTGTTGGCAGCGATGACCGGGTCCCAATAAATCCTGCTTTGATGCAACACTGCTTTGATCGGACACCTGACCCTGACCCATGATGTTTATTATTATTCAATTGAATTCAGAATGGGATTAAAGTAAATGCAATTTAAATCAAATGGAACACCAAATAGGTAAAGTCCTGCATTGGAGTAATCAGAAGAAAACCAAGCAAGCAAAAAACAAAGATGAAGTCATCAGGAGGAACCTGGATAGGATTTGCATTTCAGCTGCTACTCCTCTACCCTCAAACCCATCCAGGCACAGGCAAGTGAGCCTTATTCAAAAAATAAAATTAATAAAAAAGAACCCAGATCAAAAAATAAATAAATAATTCTGGCTGCCAGACAATGAGTTTGATCAGGTTGAAATTTAAAACATATATTCCCCATCACTATTATATCACAATTGTGAAGTTTCACGTCGATTCATCAAGCGGTTCAAGGGAAATCGTTTAAAAAAAGATTTTTGCTCAATCCAATATGGTTGCCAGACCATGTGACATCAATTATTCGTGAATACCCTGATGTCCCCAAGGGTTGGGGAACATTTGCATGAAGTTTCCAATCGATCTGTCCAGCTATTCTGGAGAAGATTTTTTTTTATAGCTTTTAGGGTAAATCCAATATGGCTGCCAAACCATGTGACCTATGACATCACATGTGTGAAAATTTTGTTCATGGGTAGGCGATCATCCGTGTAATGTTTTGCCTCGATTTGTTCAGCCACTTCAGAGAAAGTTTTTGAAGGTTTAAAAAAACAAACAAAAAAAACAATATGGCTGCCAATCACGTGACCGATGACATCATCAATTTTTTTTTTCTCTGGACTATTTTATCCCGAGATGGCCCTCAAAAATTTTCATACTGATCAGATGTAGAATTCTTCATATGCAATTATTACATCACGATGAAGGCACCTATGACAGCATAAAAATCACATGCCTCATGAGGAGTACTCGCTATGTGCCAAGTTTCGATTTTTTTTCCTTCGTGCGGTTTTAGAGATACAGAGGTCTAAAGTTTTTCCATTTTCCAACATGGCTGCCACACCATGTGACCTTCGACATCATAATTATCAATGAAACATTCTACATGAGTCGTCACTCCGATGGTGAAAATTTCGTCTGAATCGGACAAGTGGTTGCGAAGAAAAACACAAAAGTTCTGCGCGGACAAACAGACAGACAGAGAAACAAACAAGAAAAAGAGCAACCAGAGATTGCAGATCCTCACCAGGACTTCTTTTGAGTGGTGTATTTTTATGGGTTTTAGGGTAAATCCAATATCGCTGCCAAACCATATGACGTACGATATCATATGTGTGAACCTTTTGTTCCTCATGGACAGGCAGTCATATGTATAACATTTCACCTCCAATCTGTTCAGCCACTTCAGAGAGGATTTTTGAAGCTTTTTAATTTTTTTAAAGAATAAGGCTGCCGAATCACATGATCGATGACGTCATTAATTTTTTTTTTTTCCGTGGACCATTTTATCCCTAAATGACCCGCAAAAATTTTCATACTGATCGGATGTGGCGTTCTCCATATGCAATTATGACGTCATAAAAAAAATCACCCTCATTCCACATGAGGAGTACTTGCTATGTGCCAAGCTTTAATTTTTTCCTTGGTGCGGTTTCAGATACAGAGGTCCACCGGTTTCTAACACTGCTACCACACCACGTGATCTATTACGTCATAATCATCATTAAAACATTCTACATGAGTAGTCGCACAAATGGTGTAAATTTCATCTCAATCCGACAAGCAGTTGCAGAGAAAAACACAAAAGTTCTGTGTGGACAAAGAAACAAACAAACAAACGGACACAAATGCAATACCCTCTCCTTTGGCGAGGGTAATGAGCCACAGTATGCAACCATAAACTGACCTTAAGGCAGTTGCTCATGTCTTGGCAGGCCTTGTTCATCGCTTCCACATCAGCAGTGACATCTTCCAATGCCTGCAGAACATAAATCATTTCATGAAAGCACTACATTTCCCCTTCAATGTGGTGACGCAACTTCCGCTAGCTTCAAAATATAGCAAAGTGCAGTCCAAATTTTTGGGATAACAGTCCTTCCATCCCATTATGAAAATGTACTCTTCGTACCGATGACTGGTTATGACTTTTTTTTTTCTAAAGTGCTCAATAATAACTGCAAATCTGTATGAGGGTGCTTCAATTTAACTTAAACCTTTGTTTATACATTTGACCAAACTCATGGACTGGCAGGATAACCCGAGAGCAATGCACGAGCCTTTGAGCTGTCTTGCCTGGGTTTGAATCTCAGCCAAGCTATAAACGAACTACTAACTGTCATCCTGGTGGTACAACGAGCATCAGTGTATACACCATACCTCAGTAAATTATGCAACTATAGAGGGCTGAATTCATAATTTAAACCCAGTCAAGTATGCTTTGGTTTACAAAAACTAAAGGCCCGGTCACACCTTGATGTTTTAGCCAGCGATGGCAACGTGTTAAAATTTATGTAAAACGCTGGCTTACGTTGAACTTTTGATGTTTTTTTTAAAGATTCGGACGTATTCATAGTGACTTGGTCTTATGTATAACGCATTGGTAACTACACAGAACGTTTCGTTGTGTTATAGATAACTTATACCAACGAATGCTGAACCTGTTGTCGGCCTACACAACCGATGCCCAACGATAGTCTAACTTAGGCATAGCGCGTTGCACGCATCGCCGACGATGTCGTGACGTAGCCTATTAAAAGGCTGACGCACAACGATTCGAATCATAACTGCCGTAGAAATGGAAGGGTCAAAATCGCGGTCACACCTTGGCGATCTTGCCAGCGTATGCCGACGTAACAAAAAGTGTGTCTAAAACGTTGGGGCACGTCGAATACGGTATGGGTAAGTTTGGTATGCGCGAGTAGAACACTAAATACGCTATCATAAGTCGTAGTAAGTAGAGTACGTCAAGAAATTTTGAACATGTTCAAAATTTTACGACGTACTCGGCGTATGACACACGTTCGCATGCGATGGGGATAAGTTTTACACACGATATGTGGACGCTTACACACGTCCACAAAGGCTACTTATAAGCTACTCATAAGTCGAAACACGTCGCGGTAATGTCTTTTTTACGCGAAACTTATTTCTAACTTATGTTTGATGTGCTTTGAACCAATTCTTTACGTAGTCCCAACAACACACATCGACGTATGTAGACGCATTCCAATGACATCTTCCGGTCGACAAAAAAAAATGAATGTGTTTCTAGCTTACAACTGCCAGATAAAGACGTGTTCCCAGCGGTTTTGGGAATTGGTATATAAAAATGGTGTTCATAAAAGGGGAACCCAACAGTGTTTTCGAGTCCTTTTTGAGTCGATGTCCATGTCAGCAGTAACAGTATCAGTATCAGTATTAGTATTAGTATTAGTATTAGTAGTAGTTTGTTCATGTTGGCAGTAGTAGGTGGGTGTGAGGGGGAGGGTGTGGGTTATGATGGATCGTCCTTGCGTCTGCGTGTCCACGGGTAGGTTCATAGGCTGCCACTCAACGATTTGAATGGCTGCATCTCCATTATTGAAAGTAGACGCTTGCGCTCAACAATTGGATTTTTTTACACTCAACGACTTTTAAACGGTACCACTCAGCTATTTTCATTGTTTACAATGAACGATTTAATTGCTGTCACTCGCCTTTGTTTTTTTTTTTGTTTTGTTTTTTTTGACGCTGGGTTTTGGAAATTTGAAACGTTTCTTCTGAACGTGTTAAAACGCTCAAACGCGACTATTTTAAATAGACGCTGCCGATGGACAATTGGAATCATAGCCAAGCTAGACATCGAAGTGTGAACATCCTCGTCATGCCGAAGAAAAGTTTGAAGAATGCTGCAAATAAGTGTCCTGGCCGTGGCTGTGGACGCTGACGCAAGGACGATCCATTATACCGACGTCTTTCAGCCTATGAGTAACTTAAAAGTAACGTCTGTCGACGTGCGGCAACAATCGCGTAACGTGCCAACAACACGTTAATCATAGGTTAGAAATAAGTTTCGGGTACGCTAAACATTACCTCGGCGTGTCTCAACTTATGATTAACTTACAAGTAGCATGTGTTGACGTCCTACAACTTGTGGCCAGCGTAGCGGAACGTGTAAGTCATACGCCGGCATACGTCGTGAAATTTCAAGCATGAAAAAATTTGAGGACAACCGAAAAGTACAACGTTTAAAGCCAACGTACAACGACGTATGGCAACGTACTACGACGTATGCCAGCGTGCTCTCAATGTTATCAAAACTTACCCATAACGTATTCAACGTGTGCCAGCGTTTTAGAAAAAAAATTCAAAAATCGGCATACGTTGGCTAAAACGTCAAGGTGTGACCGGGCCTTAAGCTTGAAGTGTATTACAAAAAGAGGTACTTGTAATACTGTCACATCAGAGTAATGCAGACCGTCTGAGCCAGAGGTCTGAAGACCTCCACAAATGCTGAAACGATATTAGAATTTACTGTGTTCTATTAATTGTAATACTTTCCCCAAAGATCGCCCAAATGCAAGGTGAAACTGGCGGTGGGTTGCACGCGAAGGCAAAAGGCGAGATGTTTCTTATAGTTAAATAAATGTTTATTATAAAATAAATGTGGGGGGGGGGGGGTAAGGAATGACAGGGCGATAAATAAATACGGAACAGGCCTTCTTTCAAAAGACCCAAGAAAAGGAGAAGGAAAACACAAGCTCGTGTACAACAAGCAAAAGTACCCGTCCCGAGTGATGAGAAAAGTAAAAGTTAATCAATATAAATTATTTCATGGACTTTAAAAAGGTTAAAAATTGTGTTTCACTCTTGGTTTCACACAGAACCAAAGCTCTGAGCTACTTATACTGCCAACTGTGAAATTGTGGTGCAACATCGGGTATAGGAGGTTGGATTTGTCG
>NC_140967.1:81833813-81838813 GCF_056783735.1 Eptatretus burgeri
TGGATTACTCGCTTGACAAGAGTTCAACGCTGTATCCACGGAAACGCTCTCCGACTTCGTGTCTGCCATACTGTCCGCAACAAAATCCCTTCCGTGTCCAATGACCAATGTACATCCAACCGACCGGTATTTTTATTTATTTATCGACGCGTCATTATGGCATTCTATTTAACTTGGAAAGCACGTACTTTACCTGAAAAAAAATCACAATCAATCGCAATTAAAAAAAAACACAAACCGACAGAACAGCGACGACGACCTATACACCGCCTATAAACGTCTGTTCCTGTGCAAGCAAACCTCGGGTCCATTTATCGGCGGAGCTCAGTTGAAGGATTCAGGAATTCAGAAAGGATGGCCAAGAGTTACTGTGCACTCGCCTTAAAACGCCGTCTAGCCTGGGTTGGAATCCAGACCCAGCTACTGTATATTTATTAACTGGCAAATACCACCCGTTGTTTTGCTGACGGGAATATTAAAGGAAGAGGGGGGAGAAAAAGAGGGAGAGAGAGGGACAGGGAGAGTGGTGGAGCATTAATTACGATTCATTCTGTCTCATCAAAATGATTCTGCAGAGAATAACAATGAAGACCGAAACAAAATAACGTCTGAAATCCATTTTCTACTGTAATACACATACGGCTCGGAGATAAACACCGCCCGGATACATCCGGAACCAAGCTGTCCGGAGACAAACATGACCCGGACACGTCCAAAGAGAAACTCCTGTCCGGACATAAATACCGCCCGGGTACATCCGGAACCAAGCTGTCCGGAGACAAACACAACCCGGACACGTCCAAAGAGAAACTCCTGTCCGGACATAAATACCGCCCGTACACGTCCAGAGACAAACACCGCCCGGATACATCCGGAACCAAGCTGTCCGGAGACAAACATGACCCGGACACGTCCAAAGAGAAACTCCTGTCCGGACATAAATACTGCCGTACATGTCCAGAGACAAACACCGCCCGGATACATCCGGAACCAAGCTGTCCGGACACAAACACAACCCGGACACGTCCAAAGAGAAACTCCTGTCCAGACATAAATACCGCCCGGGTACATCCGGAACCAAGCTGTCTGGAGACAAACACGACCCAGACACGTCCAAAGAGAAACTCCTGTCCGGACATAAATACCGCCCGTACACGTCCAGAGACAAACACCGCCCGGATACATCCGGAACCAAGCTGTCCGGAGACAAACACGACCCGGACACGTCCTAAGAGAAACTCCTGTCCGGACATAAATACCGCCCGTACACGTCCAGAGACAAACACCGCCCGGATACATCCGGAACTAAGCTGTCCGGAGACAAACATGACCCGGACACGTCCAAAGAGAAACTCCTGTCCGGACATAAATACTGCCGTACATGTCCAGAAACAAACACCGCCCGGATACATCCGGAACCAAGCTGTCCGGAGACAAACATGACCCGGACACGTCCAAAGAGAAACTCCTGTCCGGACATAAATACCGCCCGAACACGTCCAGAGACAAACACCGACCGGAAACATCTGGAACCAAGCTGTCCAGAGAGAAACACGACCCGGACACGTCCAAAGAGAAGCTCCTTTCCGGACATAAATACCGCCCGTACACGTCCAGAGACAAACACCACCCGGATACATCCGGAACCAAGCTGTCCGGACACAAACACGACCAAAGAGAAATTCCTGTCCGGACATAAATACCCGATTGTAGACCCCCGCCAGGACTTGTTTTGTGTGGTGTTTGTGTACCAGTGTTACGTCATAAACAAGAGACATAATTAGAACTACCTCTTCATACCTGTTGGCAGTGATGACGGGGTACCAAGATTTGATGCAACCCCGCTTTGATCGGACACCTGACCCATAATGTTTATTATTATTATTCAATTGAATTTAGAATGAGATTAAAACAAATTCAAAACAAATGGAAGACCAAATCGGTACACAGTCCTGCATTGGAGTAATCAGAAGGAACCCGAACAAGCAAAAAGCAAAGATGAAGTCATCAGGAGGAACCTGGATAGGATTTGGATTACAGTTCCGACTCCACTCCACTCAAACACATCCAAGTGAGCCTTATTAAAGATAAATAAATAAAAGAACCCAGATAAAAAAAGTTAAATAAGGCTGGATGTTAAGACCATGTGCCCGATTCGGTTGACATTTAAAACATATATTCCTCATCCCGACTAGATCATAATTGTGAAGTTTGATGTCCATCGATGAAGGGGTTCAAGAGAAATTTTTTTTTTTTAAAGATTTTTGCTCAATCCAATATGCCTGCCAGATCATGTGCCATCAATTATTTGTCTTTTATTGTATAATTTTTTTTTTAATCTTTTTAAAAAATAAAAAAATAAAAAAAATCTTTTTTAAAAAAGGATACCCTGGTATCCCCAAGGTTTGGGAATATATTTGTGTGAAGTTGCCAATCGATCTGCCGAGCCGTTGTGGAGATTTTTAATAGGTTTTTGGGAAAATCCAATATGGCTGCCAAACCATGTGACCTATGATGTCATGTGAAAGTTTTGTTCCTCATGGATAGGCAGTCATACCTGTAAAGTTTTGCTTCAATCTGTTCAGCCATTTCAGAGATTTGTGAAGGTTTTTTTTTTAACAATATGGCTGCCGAATCACGTGACCGACGTCATCAATTTTTTCTTTTCTGTGGACCGATTTATCCCGAGATGACCCTCAAAAATTTTCATACTGATCGGATGTAGCGTTCGACATTTGCAATTATGACGTCATTACGAAGGCACCTATGTCCTCATTTTTAAAAAAAATCTCACTTATTCCCCATGAGGAGTACTTGCCGTGTGGCAAGTTTCAATTTTTCCTTGGTGCAGTTTCAGAGATAGAGGTCCAAAGGCTTACCATTTTTCAAAAATGGCTGCCACACCACGTGACCTATGACGTCAGAATTATCATTACAACATTCTACATGAGTAGTCGCTCCTATGGTGAAAATTTTCTCAATCTGACAAGCGGTTACAGAGAAAAACACAAGTTCTGTGTGAACAAACAAACAAACAAACGGACCCAAATGCAATACCCTCTCCTTCGGCGAGGGTAATTAGTTTTTAAGGACGTCATAAAGGACACAAACAACAGGCATGAAGAACTAATATATAATGTGTTCGGTAGGGGGATGTTATAAACACTGAGAAAAATGGCGGTAAAACCCAGAATTAATTTATTCATACGACTTTTACAATCTTTATTTCATTTAAATTGAATTATATACTTAACATTTTGAACCCTGAGCTCCTTGGAGAAAAATCAGACTGCTCACGTATATGGACGTTTGAATAGTGGACGGTGAACCGGCCGCTAGTGTATACGGAGGTTTGAACGGTGGTTGGTAAAATGGCTGCTCGTGTTCAAAGGGTTAAAGACTGTAGTACATAAATTGTCTGTCATAATACTTCCAAAACCCTTCAGTTGTACACTACTTCAATTTGAATATAGGTTCAATGAGGTGGTGTATAAGGGTGCTGCTTCGAGACTGCTTCAATAGCACTAAACTTTCAGATTTTTTTTTTATTAACAATCGATAAAAATCATTTTTTAATTGAAATTGCAGTAAAAATGAAGTAACACTGACTGCGCCCTGAGCGAACGTGGTTGTTCACTCCACCCAATGTGTTTGGTCACATTGAAGTTGGCAGGGCAGTAGCAGTTTTGAATTTTATCACCACTCAAGGGCAGTGTGGACATTAGGCTTTGAGCAGAACGCCTTTATATCCTAAATAAGAAGCTCACCTGGCTCAGGAGCAACAGTCACTCAATCTCACGCACACTCCCTTCTACCCTCATTTTTTTTTAATGCCGTGAACAAACTTTGGTACATCACAGATGATAAAGGTTGTGGTATGCCTAGTGTTGGCTTAATGGCTCGAGTGGTGAACTTGAGATCCGAGGGTCCTGTGTTCAAATCCTGCTTGGCTGTGGAATTCATACCAGGTGAGGTTGACTCTGCCTGTAATCCTTCCGAGGTCAGCAAAATGAGTGTCAGCATGCTGTATCGGAGTGGCGACCCATCCAGGATTGTACCCAATAGCCAAGGAGACTGCTTAAGCAGCACCAACACTCTACACCGAGTATGGTCCCAATGGACGGATGGATGGTTGTGGTCAAGTTTAATTGAAATGATGTGTGTAGTTTTCTGAGAAGAGAGAAAAATACTTATTTTGGCGAGTCAACCAGCCTACCCCGTAGACCCCCTTAATGAGTGCAGATTTTGATGCGGTCAATACACCTTCGTTAGGCATCAGATATGAAGCTTGTGGCCCAGTTTAATTAAAATCATGTGTTTGGTTTAAGTGATAATGATTGAAGCATTTAAGAACTAACTGACTCACTCACATAAGCTCACCTGACTAAAGTCCAGGTGAGCTAAAAACGATTGCTTTGCACTTTCCAGCTGAAAAAAGAGCTACTTTTAAAATCTGTCAGATGATGATTTGCACAATGTCAATCCATACTTTAAGATTTCTTTCATTTTGATTTGTGACAACGAAACCATAATTCACATCAAACCATAATTAATAAAGAAACAAGCATTTGTTCAAAAATCTTGAGGTCGACATGAAGCAAATGCAGCACAGTCGTCTGTGACGAGTTGGGATTTCTGATAGTTTGACATACAGTATCATCGGTTCATTGCATTTGTAAAACACATACTGAATTAACTTATATTGCAGCTTAAGAACAAGTTAGAAGACACATAATTGACTATGTTATGTAATAACCAATGAGGTAATAAAAAAACCAAGAAGTGGAAATATAATTTTTATTTTCACAAAAACATCAGGTTTTTTTAATTTTTATTTTTATACTTTTCGTCAACCAATGTGGCAACAAAACTCAAACGCATCTTTGGTATGACTGATGGGACCTGATGTGTAAATAGTAGTGATGCCTGACGTTCAAGCATATATGGAATAGGTAAAGTTTGTAAAACAGCAGAAACACCAATTTTCATGAGCAGTGGTG
>NC_140967.1:81843813-81868813 GCF_056783735.1 Eptatretus burgeri
GCTTTGCAGCTCAATGATTTCGTGTTGTAGGTTGTCAGGCACATCAGCTGGTCCCACATTAAACGGCGTGGCAAATACAGTGGGGAGAACAAGTATTTGATACACTGCCGATTTTGCAGGTTTTCCCACTTACAAAGCACGTAGAGGTCTGCAATTTTTATTCGAGGTACACTTCAACTGTGAAAGACGGAATATAAAACAAAAATCCTGAAAATCACATTGTATGATTTTTAAATAATTAATTTGCATTTTATTGCATGAAAGAAGCATTTGATCACCTACCAACCAGGAAGAATTCCGGCTCTCACAGACCTGTTAGTTTTGTCTTTAAGAATCCCTCCCATTCTCCACTCATTACCTGTATTTACTGCACCTTTTTGAACTCGTTATCTGCATAAAAGACAGCTGTCCACACTCAATCAATCAGACTCCAACCTCTCCACAATGGGCAAGACCAGAGAGCTGTCTAAGGACATCAGGGACAAAATTGTAGACTTGCACAAGGCTGGGATGGGCTACAGGACAATAGGCAAGCAGCTTGGTGAGAAGGCAACAACTGTTGGCGCAATTATTAGAAAATGGAAGAAGTTCAAGATAACAGTCAATCTCCCTCGGTCTGGGGGTCCATGCAAGATCTCACCTTGTGGAGCCTCAATGATCATGAGAAAGGTGAGGGATCAGCCCAGAACTACACGGCAGGACCTGGTCAATGACCTTATAGAGAGCTGGGACCACAGTATCAAAGAAAACCATAAGTAACACACTACGCCGTCATGGATTAAAATCCTGCAGCGCACGCAAGGTCCCTCTGCTCAAGCCAGCGCATGTCCAGGCCCATCTGAAGTTTGCCAGTGACCATCTGGATGATCCAGAGGAGGAATGGGAGAAGGTCATGTGGTTTGATGAGACCAAAATAGAGCTTTTTGGTTTAAACTCCACTCGCCATGTTTGGAGGAAGAAGAAGGATGAGTTCAACCCCAAGAACACCATCCCAACCGTGAAGCATGGAGGTGGAAACATCATTCTTTGGGGATGCTTTTCTGCAAAGGGGACAGGACGACTGCACCGTATTGAGGGGAGGATGGATGGGGCCATGTATCACGAGATCTTGGCCAACAACCTCCTTCCCTCAACAAGAGCATTGAAGATGGGGCGTGGCTGGGTCTTCCAGCATGACAACGACCTGAAACACAGCCAGGGCAACTAAGGAGTGGCTCCGTAAGAAGCATCTCAAGGTCCTGAAGTGGCCTAGCCAGTCTCCAGACCTGAACCCAATAGAAAATCTTTGGAGGGAGCTGAAAGTCTGTGTTTCCCAGCGACAGCCCCGAAACCTGAAGGATCTGGAGAAGATCTGTATGGAGGAGTGGGCCAAAATCAAAATCAAAAGTCTGTGCAAACCTGGTTAAGAACTACAGGAAACGTCTGATCTCTGTAATTGCAAACAAAGGTTTCTGTACCAAATATTTAACCTCCGCCATCTTCGAAGATGGACGGAGGTTACTGTTTTCACCCCTTTCTGTTTGTTTGTTTGTTTGTTTGCGAACAGTGTTATGGAAAAACTCCTCAACGGATTTCGACGAAACTTGGTGGGGGGGGGGGGTTAGGTATGGTCTAAGGATCATGCCATTAAATTTTGGACTTGTTCCCCCGCCCCCCAAAAAAAACTGTTGGAGAAAATATTTTTTTTTGCATTTCTACATGTTTTAAGTGATTTCCAACCCCCCCCCCAAAAAAAATTGTTGAGAAATTTTTTTTTTTTGCATTTCTACATGTTGTAAGTGATTTCCACCCCCCCCCAAAAAAAATTGTTAGAGAAAAAAATTTTTTTTTTTTTTGCATTTCTACATTTTTAAAGTGATTCCCAACCCCCCCCCAAAAAAAAAAATTTCGAGAAAAAATTTTTTTTTGCATTTCTACATATATTAAGTGATTTCCAACCTCCCCCCCCAAAAACAAAATTTGTTAGAGAAAACCAAATTCTTGCAACTTTTTTTTAAACAAAATTTTGATTTCTTTTTTTTTGCATTTCTACATGTTTTAAGTGATTTCCAACGCCACCCCTCCCCCCCCCCCAAAAAAAAATGTTGGAGAAAAGAACTATAACTCTGTCAGCACTGTTGACATCATATTTAATGAATAAGATATAAGGTTCACTTGAGTGACCCAGCAGTATTGGCGGCGGAGGTTTTGCACTCTCCCGAGTGCTCCCCCTCTAGTAAGTTCTGTTTTTCTGATGTATCAAATACTTATTTCATGCAATAAAATGCAAATTAATCATTTAAAAATCAAACAATGTGATTTTCAGGATTTTTGTTTTAGATTCCGTCTTTCACAGTTGAAGTGTACCTATGATAAAAATTACAGACCTCTACGTGCTTTGTAAGTGGGAAAACCTGCAAAATTGGCAGTGTATCAAATACTTGTTCTCCCCACTGTATGTTTAGTTCCCTTTGTTTACATTTTTCAAGTCCTGGAACCTCTCTCCAAATTCCTGGAGGAGTTTTGCACACCCAGCAGCATATTCAGATGTCACAGCAGGCTTTTGTTCTTGCAGAATGGGAAAGTGGACAGTGTTTCCCCTTTCCAGTTGCACTTGCCACAGCTTTAGTTTAGCTTCAAATGATTTCACATTTGATTGCAGAGAGCTGAGAAGCTGGTTGGGACCTTGGAGCTTGACGTTCAGCTCTGACAGGTACTTCATAATGTCCACCATGAAGCCCAAATCACACAGCCACTTGCTATCACTGAGTTCCATGACAGGTTTCCCCTTCATCTCCATGAACTGTTTCACTTCTTCTCTCAGTGAGTAAAACAGTGTGAGCATATTTCCGCAACTCAGCCACCGCACCTCACAGTGGTAAACCAGATCTCCGTACTCTGACTCTAGTTCACTCAGTAGCTCCTTGAACTGGCGGCTGTTCAGCCCTTTGCTTTTGATGACGTTTATGGTGGAAACGACACTTGTCATCACATTTTTGAGCTTCAGGGACTGTGCACACAGATTCTCTTGGTGTATGATACAGTGGCATACAACGAACTCACTTGGATTGAGACTGAGACAACTCATTTATTTTTTGACCAATGCCGTCAATCCCTTTTGCGTGCCAACCATGGCTGGGGCTCCATCCGTGGCCAGGCCACTTAACTTGTCAAACTGCAGTTCGAATTTGTCCATAGCCAAAACAACTTGCTCAAACAAATCCTCACCTTTGATGGTGCCATGCATGGCTTGCAAAGACAGCAACTCCTCACTCGTATCAAACTCAGCTGTCATCCCCCGCACAAAATGGCTAGTTGGGCGGTGTTTGTTATGTCCGTTGTCTCATCGCAGGCCAGAGAGAAAAACTGGAAATCTCTTGTGGTGTCCTTCAGTGTTTTCTCAATATCTTGTGCCATTTCAGTAATCCGATCTGAGACAGTTCTTCGAGACAAACTGATACTTTGGAACAATTTTACTTTGTCCGGTGCAAGCAGCTCCGCAGCGGCAACAAGGCACTGCTTCACAAATTCTCCTTCTGAATGCGGCATCAGCTTCTTAGCGATTAGCTCACTCACCACAAAACTAGCATGCGTAGTGTTGTCTCGGTCAGATTGTGGTCTTATGAAGACTGCTTGTTGAGCACCAAAACTCCGCCGAAGAGCGTTAACTTTATCCAAGCACATTTGTCCTTTCAACTCGTCCAGTTTTGCATGTTTCGAGCTGTAATGACGCTCGAGGTAGGACTTTTTCATCACCGAGAGCGCTTCCCGACAAACTAGGCATACTGGCTTGCCTTTTACTTCCACAAAGAAATAATCGTTTGCCCATTTCTCTTGGAAAGTACAACATTCCGCATCTACCTTTCTTTTCTTGTTAGTCACCATGTTTGCATATACTGAATGAAATGATGACATGAGATTACGCGATCACACATTACGTTACGCACGTGCTGCATTCACTGACTCTGAACGTGAAACAGAAGACAGCTGTCCGTTTACTTTATGTTTTTAGGAAAAAATAATCGCTGTCTGGAGTTTTTTTTTGTGTTGTATTTCTGAGGTTGCTTTTGTTTATTTTTATGAATAGCCTCGCGGGCCGGATCAAACGGTCTCGCGAGCCGTATACGGCCCGGAGGCCGGAGGTTCCCCACCCCTGTTTTACGGGCAGAACCCGAAGGAGCGAACAAACTGACTCACATTCACATTTTCCTCTTGCACGACGCTGTACCCCCATGTTGCACTACACCACACCTCCCATTCCCACATCATATGCACAACCATTCCTCCCACCTACCTATCCCTAAGCGTTCTGGGCTGTGTTGGTCTGCCAACCATGCCAGGTATTGAGAGGACGTTTACTTTCTCCTGCTTTCTTTCTCTCTGGGCTATATCTAATCTTCTGTGTGTGTGTGTGTGTGTGTGTGTGTTGGCACCTGTCCTAGCATAAATTAAGATTTTTGAAGATATAATGGGATAACTCTGCTCTGTGTCTGCTTTTGTAAGATTGCTTGTGTTTTGCCGCACCTGACTGATCCCTTGCTTTCTCTGCAGTACATACCAATAAATCCCATTCACTGTGCCACATACCTTTCCTCATTCTGGTTGTAAATAAATGCCCTGTGTAGAAATGTTCCCAGCTTGTTTTCATGTTTTCCTTCATTGGTCCAGCATGGCTCACACCCCAGCTTAGCCTGGACGTTATTCCCCAAAGATTTGCTTTGTCGCCGGTATGTACTTGGAAGTTCTGCTCGACTGCACCTGATCTGGTCGGTAATCTGGTTAACGCAAGTACACATCGAGGCTACTTTCCCTGGTAAGGAGGTCACGTCACCCTTCAGCAAACGGCTTCGAAGACGAACCATAAGTCACGTGGCCGAGTTATTGGCGTTCACGGTCGATTATCGACCTGCCACCTCACAAAGTTATTCGTGTGCGACGGCCTGCGATTCCGTTGATAGAAAAAGTCCCACGTGGCAAAAAGAAAACATTGTCCATGACAACAATTTCACCCCATTATAATGAAATGAGATATTTTTGTGATTTTATTATTACCAAACCTCAGGAATTTTGCAAGATGTCAGATTGAAACTTGCATAGCTTGTACAAACAAGTAGTATATGTGCATAAAATCTGATCAAAATTAATCAAAGGTAAAGGTCAAGGTCAATGCCATCCAAAACATATCAAAATAATATTAGGAATGGGTGTGGCCCTCACACAATTGCTGAAGCATTTCCACAATCGTTATCTGAATTGGTTTTTTTATAGGGTGATTTATTGCCTGTTTCTAGTTGTATTATTTATTTTAATATGTATTTCTATCCTTGTCTGCAATATTTTCATTGTTTTTAATGTTGTTGTTATTGTTATTGCTGCTGCTGTTGTTATTATTGTGGATTGTTGCGTTCCTCTGTCTGTATTGCACCGTGGAGAACAAATAGACGGTCATTTAGTTTACTTTTTTTGTAATCCTGCAGATTATTGATGTATTACTGTCCACTGATAAATTTTATTTGTATATGTAATACCAGTGTTCTCTTTGTGTACAGATTTTACCTGTATACCTGTGCTGTGTTTTTCATACCTATGAAATGAAATGAAAAACACCTATTAGACGGCAATTAGAAAATGTATCAACCAAATTTGTTATGCACAACATTCCATCACGTCAACACTGGATAGGTCAATTTTTTTTAATTTCCAAATTACTGTTTCCTTGGAAACTATTATTTATTTGGATTTCGCAAGTACAGTGCGATGCACGACATCTTTCTTGTTTGTTTGTCTTTGAGCAGGATATCTCAAAAATTTAAATCACTTACGATATAGTTCATCTGAGCGGACGCCATTGTATATAAAGGTAAACATGTACCACGTATCACGGTCCAGATCATCACTTTACGTTGAATTCCTGTTTCTTCCCACACACACTCCAAAAAATTGCTCATTTGAGGTGAGACATCCACGAACCTGTCAGAAACCGGTACCGTACCCTGCGAGTGTGTTGCAAGTGTTTAAATTTGGGCAATGACTGAAACTAATCTCTGATGATATGGAGGCCACAAGTTGATCGAAGTCATACATTACCATACATTCCCAAACAGATGCGATTCACTCCTTACATCGTCAAAGACAACTCCTTGGGCCTGTGAGGCATTTCTCTGTGAAGAAGTTCGCCAAGAGACACTGCAAAGAGAAAGTCACACAGGTGATTAACAAACAGAGGTGATGCTGTGCAAACAATTTTGTTCGAAACACTGAGTCACACTGAAAATCGTTCAATTATTGAACAACTACCACATTACCCGTAGGGTGATTGTATCACCCCCCCAAAAAGTGATATGCGTACATACACGCACGCACGCACACACACACACACACACACACACACACACACACACACACACACACACACACACACACACACACACACACACACACACACCTGTGGCCAGTTACGTTTTGGCTGTGAATAAACCCTCCACATGCAACTCTGACATGTGAAAAATTATCACCACCACTTATTCCTTTTTCTTTGATGCTCATCATAGAATGAGGCACATGTATTGAATAGCATGCATTATATATTGATCACAGCAACAAATACTGATGACTGTACATGTATGTAATAAGACAATTGATCAAACACTCATCCTACTTTATTGGAGTTATGAAATTTTGAGGTAACAATATTTAGTTATTTCAATGCTGTTTTGAGGCCAGAAAGATACGCTGTTAACCTGACTTCTGATGTATGGTCGATGGATCAAAGCAGAACAATTCATGCAGAACTAGAACAGCACTTTGTGGAGCACATACCTCCATGAGGATGAACAGTTTATGTTTTGTACCCACCGATAGATCGGATCTGGATCCAGAAGTGAACCAAAATCGAATCGGTTTGTTCTTGTCACCTGACCAACTCATGCACCAAGTTTGGTCATAACTTGTCCACAACGTTTTGAGGTATCATGCTATATATCATTTTTGGTCCTATCTCTCAATGGTGAAAAATAACTTTGAAAATGAAAAAATTCTCGTGTCGGGATATTCATCAAAATCGAATCAATTTGTCCCTATCAGACACGCAGCCTGTCCAGCAAGTTTTGGCTGAATCCGTCCATAACTTTTTGAAATATTGTGCTTTATATTGGTTTTGGAATTATCCCTCCATCCATCCATCCATCCATCCGTTGGGACCATACTCTGTACAGAGTGTTGGTGCTGCCGAAGCAGTCTCCTGAGCTATTGGGCACAATCATGGACGGGTCGCCACTCCGACACAGGATACTCGAATGGCTCAATCATCCGAGCAAGCTGGTACTCATTTGCCAACCTCAGAAGGATGACAGGCTGAGTCAACCCCACCTGGTATTAATTCAATGGCGGAGCAGGATTTGAACTAAGGACCCTCGGATCCCAAGCCCACTACCCGAACCATGAAGCCAACCCCAGGCATTATTATCTCACAATGGTGAAGAATCACTTTAAAAATTCCAGTATCCGGAGCTAGATCTTCACCAAAATGTAATCGTTTCATCTGTCACACACACCCAACCACCACCAAATTTCTTCCCAATCCGTCCACAACTTTTTGAGAAATCTTGCTCACAGACAAACAACCAGACAGCCAAACAAGACAGACAGGGCTGAAAACATAACCTCCGCCCACCTTCGGTGGCTATTAGACATCTGAATATAGTACTGTTACATGATACACACAGGAAGGAAGTGGTCTCTTTTTAAAATTTTGTCATGACAAAGTATACCTGTGAATGGTCACTATTTTACAAAGTACATACACATCACTTTGCTGTAAATGTGTACATGCAGCATGCCATGCCACAAACACATTTTACCTTATTGTAGGTTTTAGAGGCAATCAGTATCAACATTAAGTCTTTCTCTAGTCCTGTACTGAAGCCAAACAACTTCTAATCTTCTTTCTGTTGTGTGGCCGACGTGTCAAGGCAGAAAGCAGTTCTGAACACATCAATAGCTGTAGTACACACAGAATGGGGTCTGTGTCGTCTGACACGATAAAGACAGTATGACTGTTTACTGCATGTGGATTTTATAAAGTATTTCTTTCCTATTTAAAGTGTGGATCAGCAATTTATTTTAAATGTATCAGATTCCAGTGAAGAATGGATAAAGCAAGAATAGGCTATATCCTGTGACAAATGTGACAGGAGCAGGGACCCGCGGAAATTCCACGTAATGTAAAATGTGACTTCAGGACCTCAAATCGGTGACATAGTACAATTGACATGAGAGGACAGTGACAGACTTCAAGAGGTAGGCGTTTGTTTGTCATTGCAATAAACTCTCATCAGGCACTAAAGGCTTTCCAAAATAAAATAAAAAAGCCTTTTTCTAGCATTTTCTTAGCGATATCTTAAATAATTTCCTGGAACTTCACATACATCAAGGTCTTCAACCACTTGTCAGCTATCTTTTCAAGCTGTTTAACTTATCTTTTTTAACTTTTTAACTGGGAATCAGAACTTTCAAGTGTACAATGGAAGAATCTAAAACTTTTCACATTTTTGTTTATGAAGCCGAGCCATTTGGGATTCCAGTCGGGATTCTGAAGTGTCTCTGTTGTGAGCTGTATTTCCAAGATTTCTGCTTATCACCGCCTTCAGGATTACGAGCCAGAGAGATTAATTATCAATGACTCTGTCATATTTCAAGCTTGTGGCATAAATGCCTCTAACATGAATACAATTAAATAACAAACAAAAAAAAACTTAAGAGTGATTAAACTTGCAAAGATACGATATGAATAGCATTAAATCACCTGGTTTCAGCTGGATTGCTTCCACGGCACCAGGAAACATCGTTCCTGTCAGGAATCTGTCAATGACAGACATTCAGATGCACACTGGTTGTCTTACGAGATGGAAACAAAGTCGTCCCACTCTTAGGCAGCCCCTCGTTATTGTGACAACTTGACTTCGGGGGCCACAGCAGACTTTCCCCTTCAAGACAACCTCAAGTGAGCAACCACCTGTCTAATTCGACCACCGATTGATTTATTGTGGTCGAAAATGGTCATTCATCTTAAGAAAAGTTACCACAGAGCTCTGAAGATTGTCATAAAAAAAAATTACCGGACTGTATCGCGTTCAAAGTTAGCACAAGCTCATCCGAGGCAGCTGCGATTGACATGAGCAGTGCAAAAGTTGTGCTCACTCTGTGGCTATAGATGTTATAGAGTGTAGACAGTATTATTTGTGCATCAAATCGAGTTGTTTTATTGTACTATTCATCGTAATTATGCTGTGGGACTTAAGTTTGGGGAGAATCGCATACACAAACGAGAACGGCACTCTGTAGAGTGCATACCTCCACCAGGCTGAACAGTTTATGTTTTGTATCCCACCGATAAGCCAGATCTGCATCCGGATCTTAACCAAAATTGAATTGGCTTGTTCTTGTCACTCACCCAACTCAACCCCCAAGTTTTGTCATAACCTGTCCATAACTTTATAAGATATCATGCTCGCAGACAAACAGACAGACAAATAAACCAATGTCACCTGCAGGGTGACCCGTATCTTGCCAAAAGGTGACCACGTGTGACTTCTTTAAGGTCACACTGAGGTGAACAGAGCTGCTATCCACCAGGAGCGACTCCTTGAGGAATATCTGCCTACGAGAGATTCGAATGAGGTATCGTTCTACAGAGTAACCATGAAAAATATGCTTTTGCCTCATAACGTCACCAAATGACGTCATAATGTCTCAAGCTTGACATATCTCGAAAGCACTCATCGAGGTGTTCAATTTGAGGTACAACACGATATGGTTCCTAAAACTTGAAAATTTGACCTTGGGGTCAAATATGTTTGACCTCAGGCGCTAACCATGAAGGTCAAGGCCAATCGCCACCAAAAATTAATCAGCTGAGCGCCAGACCATGAACTATATTCCCATGAAGTTTGAAGACGATCCGATCAAAATTACTCAAAAAATAAGGGTTTCGTCGACTCCCCTGATTTGCGACAAAGTGACCTTGACCTTTGACCTTGACCTTCAAAATTTTGTGCACTGAAAGGGACCTCTATAGGCCTCTGATATGCGAAGTTACAAAAATTTCCAATGATAACTGTGCTCTGCAGAATTTTTTATACGTGATTACAGACAAACAAACAAACAAAAAAAAAAACAAAAAAAAAAAAACATACAAGCTGACTAACATATCTTGCAAAAACTTCGTTTTGGCAAGATAATGAAAAATCACTCATAGAGTGACACATGGCGAAATGGAATGGCACTCGGTAGAGCACATACCACCGCCAGGCTGAATAGTTTACATTTTGTATGCCACTGAGAGGTTGGATCTGAATCCGGATCTTGACCAAAATCAAATTGGCTTGTTATTGCAACCTAACCAACTCATCCACTGAGTTTTGTCATAATTCGTCCATACCTTTTTGAGATCTCATGCGATACATAGTTTTTGGCCCCATCTCTCAATGGTGAAGAATCATTTGACAAACTCACGGATCCGGATCCAGATTCTGATCTTCATAAGAATCTAATGGATTCGTCGTTGTCTCATGCCCAACATGTCCACCAAGTTTAATTCGAATCCGTCCACAACTTTTTGAGATATCATGCAATATAGTTTTCAGCCCCATCTCTCAATGGTGAAGAATCACTTAAAAATTACATAACTCTCGTGTCTGAATCCGGATTCAGATCTTCACCAAAATTGAATCAATTCTTCCCAGTTGCATTCCCAACCTGTCCACCAAGTTTCATGTGAATCCATCCATAACCTTTTGAGATATTGTGCTATATATCGTTTTGGCCCAATCAACGGTGAATAATCACTTTAAAATTCTCAGATCCACATCCAGATTCGGATCTTCACCAAAATTAAGTGTTGCTGTCCTTGGCCGGTCAACTACACACCAAAAACTTTCAGAACAATTGCTTGAAAACTGTCCTTGGTCCTGGGCATTTTTAATGATTCATTCTCTGTCTTAATTGAGCTGACCTCTTCTGAGGCATTCTAGTGATCCTTCTTTGTCTATCCCCAATCTGTCCAACTCTTTTTTTTATATTTCCCTGCTCTTTTGTCTTTCTCCCAGTTGTCACTGTATATCTGTTGATATTTTGCCTTGTATTTTTCTTTTGTCTCTTTTGCAATCATTGGGGCTATATTTGTTGCTCTTTCAGTTTGGTGCATGACATCTTCTATTCACACCTGTTTTTGGAAGTTTTTTTTGCAAGGAGAGCGAGAGATACCTCTTTTGACTATTGTTCATGCTTGTGTCGAAATTGTTTTCGGTAGTCTGTTTAACTTTTCACGTACTCTGCTAATCCTACAGTCGTCGCACTGAGTACTTAGTTGAGTTCCATCAGGCTGCCACCTCCTCCTTTCCTTGGCAGATATATTTTCGGGATGCACTGATTTTTTTGTAGAACATTTTGTGGATAATGAGAAGTTTCCTTGTTTTGATATTAAGATTTTTGATTTTTCTCTTGCCCAGTTTACTATTCGGCAGCTGTATTTGAACACTGCCACTGCAAGTTGGTTTACGGCTTTGATTTTGTTACTTGAAGAAAGGTATGTTTTCAGCATCAGCATCGTTCTATGCAAGTTTTTTTTGGTAATTGTTTTCTGCATTTTCTTAATAACAAATTTGGTGGCCCTCTTCTACTTTGAAGTATTTGAAAGATGCTTTGTTAGTTAGCTCCTGCATTGTATCTAAATCGATTTTTGTGTTGTCCGTTTTTGTTTGCCTCCCTTGCACGAATGTGCACTTGGCACATTTATCTCGGACAAATTCCATTTGGATGTTGTCTGAGTACTGATGGGGAAATATTCCTTTTAAAACAAGTTGTCTTTTCTTTTCATGTACTCACTGTTTCTTTTTATCGATGTACTCACTGCTCTTAATATAATCGATTCCTTATGTTCAATTATTCATTTCTTTGTATTGAAAAGTACATAATCACATTGCCTTAAACCAAGTATATTTACCAGGACCTGTAACCTGATGTTTTATCTCCCACCTCTCTTCCACTACTTCCCTGTCTGCTTGTAGTATCTTGTTTAACAACCTTTTGACCAGTAAGATGCCTTTCTCGTGTGAAACCAGTCTCACCAAGGCCAGCTGTAGGTCATCATGACCAAATCTCAATCTCTCTATCTCTGTGTGTTCTCCCAGGCCCCTCCACTCCTACCAAGGCATATGTGTGTGTATATATATATATATATATATATATATATATATATATATATATATATATATATATATATATATATATATATATATATATATATATATATATATATATATATATATATACATATCGGAAAATGTAAGCTTAGTTTAGTGCAAATCATTGTGGATGTTACCACATCTCAGTGTTTTGGACTCTGTGGTACCATGTAATAAATGTTCTTTGATCAGATGTACTTTCCTTGTGGACAGTGGATTACTTGTGTATTGCGAAACTTAGTAATAGTAATTACACCGAGTCGGTTTATAAATTCCACAACAGTACCGTTTCACTAATTTCAGTTGTTCTGCCAATTTTTCGTCATTCGGTGGAGAGGTTTAAGTCACCCATGTACAGTAGATATGTCACCATTCATGTTTCTTTGGACATTGTTTCATTGGACGTTGGGGTGTATCCATGTCCTTGCTTATTAATGAGGTTACTTTGTGGATCCAGAGCAAGGCAAAACAGGAAGGGGAAAAGCTCTCCCCTTGGAAGAACCCGCATTGTATCTTCGCTCCTGGTATTTTGACCTTTCCTTTTGAGTGCTGCAGGATTGATGTGATATTCCAGAGGTCCATGTCTTTCTCAATCAGCTTGATTATTTTGGGATTTATCGTGTACATTTGCATGCACTTTATCATCCATGAATGTGGGACACTATCAAAAGCTTTTTTTGAGAGTCTATCCAGGCTGTAGACAGTTTTGTTCTTCTCGTATTTAAGTTTTCATGTATGGCCTTGTTTAGTAGCAAGTGGTTTATTGTTCTGCAACACCCTCTCTTGCATTCCTTCTGTTCTGCCTCTCGGCCTCCTTGTTGTGTTAGGTGGTGGTACATCATTTCTGTGATGATTCCTGTTAAAAGTTTGTATGTTGTTGGTAGACAGGTTATTGGTCAGTATTTATGAGGTAGTTGAGTTTCTTCAGATTTTTGGATGAGGAAGGTGTTACCTTCTGCGAGCCATACATCCATTTCCCAATCCGCTTGGATAAGTTCACCGAATGCTCGAGCGTAGTGAACATGGAGAGCATCAAATTGCTTTAGCCAGAAGTTCGGTATCCCATCTGGGCCAGGGCTTTTGAAGTTTGCCATCTTTGCAAGTTGTTGTCTTGTCTTTTCTGCATCAATTATAACTGGGGTCATTTTCTCGAGATTCACTCCTTCTTCTCTTCCAGGTTTCAGATCCATTCCACCTCCTTCATGTGTTCTTTTCAATGCTCATAAATTAATTTCCAGAATTGTTCCAGTTCATATTTTTTCAGGAGGGGATGAGACATTCTGCTTCCGTTTCCCCAGTTCATGGTAGAATCTTTTCGGATTGTTTTTGAACATCTGGTCTTGTTTTCTCTTGCTGTTAACCTCGTCGTCGTAGTTTACTTTTCTTGAAATAATTTATATTTTCAGTTTGTTTTCAGCAACCATAACCTTGAAATCTTTATCTTCAATGTTATATATTTTTTTGTTTCTTTGTATTTTCATTTTTAGTTTTGGGCTTTGATTTCCTCTTTGGAATTGCTGTATTTGTCCTGTCTCCTTTCTGAGCATCTCCCTCCATCTCTTGAGCCCTTGCTTCCATTGTCGTGCTTGGTTTTTATTTGTGGAACCTTTACTGTTCTTGTGCTGTTTTGTTGTTATTTTTTCAAGATTAGTAATGCTGCTGCAAAATTCACTGTTTATTTCTCTCAAGGGGGCTGATTTTGCTATTATTTTAAAAAGATTTGTTTGTTCTGATTCATGTTTTTGTATGTTTATCATGTCATTCTATTTCCTCCATCTTGTTTGCCAGCTCTTATTCTGAATCACATTGTTCATCATCCTCCTCCTCCTTCTCCTCCCCCTCTGTTCCCCTTCGTCCTTCTGCCCATTATCATTTGTCCTTTCTTCATCTGTTGTGTGTGTGTGTGTGTGTGTGTGTGTGTGTGTGTGTGTGTGTGTGTGTGTGTGTGTGTGTGCTGCAGCCATGAATTGGTCACCTCCACCACCCACCCCCTCACTTCAAATGCAGAGCACGTTCTGCATGGAAGGACATCATTCTTCCCCTCAGCATTCAAGCTTTCATTGTTTCTTTATTTGCTGTCCTGCTTTGGTCCTTCCATTGAGACAGGCAGTATCGTCTTAGCTTTGTGCTTTGATGCAGGGTTCCGCCTCTTTTTGGGGATGGTGCAGCTATTTATATTTGTGGAACACACCCCGGCTGCCTGGTGTGTCCGCACAGACTTCACAAAGCTTCCTCCTCTGTTAAGGGCCTGTGACCCTTCATTCAGAGTTGTTTTTTTAATAGCTCTCCAACACACCTGCCCCATCATGCGTCATGCACGGGGCTTCAGGTGCGACACTCGAGGCCTCCCGGGAGCTCCCTTGGACGTTTGCACCATGCGTCATTTCCGCCACGATGGTCCCACTCGTGCCCACTTTCTTTCTCTTCAGGGTACCACCACACAGAATGTTCAACGTCCTGACCGAGATGATAGCCTCACCGCTTTGCTCAGGGCCGCATGGCCTGCCGTTACGAGCCATGAGCGCTTCTCCTCCCTTCGGCTCCGTGTGGCGACATCTCTCTGACTCCACAGCTGTTGAAGCCCCCATTCTTATTCTTCATGGTCTCCAAAGACCCACTCGAGGCCTCCCGAGAGCTCCCTCAGCCATTGACACCATGCTTAATCTCCGGCACGATGGCCCCACTTGCACTCGCTTTCTTTCTCCTCCTGGTGCCACCACACGGATCGTTCTTCGTCTGGACCGAGATGGTAGCCTTGGTGCTTCGCTCGGTGCCACATATCCTGCTGCTATGATGCGTGCATACTTCTCTCGCTTTCTGCTCCATGCAGCAAGATATATTTGAGCACTGTGGGTCTCCATTTCGTGAGCGTGCCATGCTGTTCCCGTGTCAGCGCCGGTGCAGCCCTCCTCTCCATGTCACACCACCTCGGGCTTTGCAGCCTCTCAATTCCATTGCTTTCTCCTTCATTGCCTCCACTACCTTATGAGGTCTTGACATCTTTCAGAATGGAGGCACTTGAATCATCACAGGTGGGTTCAGGTGGTGGAATTCTCAAGAAAGACGGGAGTGTGTGTGTGTGTGTGTGTGTGTGTGTGTGTGTGTGTGTGTGTGTGTGTGTGTGTGCATGTGTGCACGCGCTCATTAAAATACACGGCAAGAGGCCAAGGCACTCAAGCGTGCAGCACATGTGTCGTCTTCCCAAACATTGATATCCTCCTAATTCTTCTGCTTCAATGTGCTTATCTAATTCTCTTTCAAAAATTGTCAATTTATCTTACCTCCCATAACCACTTGCTGGTAAATTGATTCACATATTAACAACTCCATATAAGAAAAATCCCTATCTCTGTTATTGCATTACCACCATATACAGTGCCTTAAGAAAGTATTCACACCCCTTGACTTTTTCACATTTTGTTGTGTTACAGCCTGAATTCAAAATGGATCAATTTTTTTTTTAATGGTTTGTCACAAATCTCCAGAAAATACCCCATAATGACAAAGTAAAAACATGTTTTTTACAAATTTATTGAAAATGAAATTCAGCCGCTGAGTCAATACTTTGTCGAAGCACATTTGACATCGATTACAGCTTCGAGTCTTCTTGGTTATATCTGCTTCAGCTTTGCACACCTGGAGTTGGGGATTTTCTCCCATTCTTCCTTGCAGATTTGCTCAAGCTCTGTCAGGTTGGATGGGGAGCGTCAATGAACAGCAATCTTCAAGCCTTTCCACAGATTCTCAATGGGATTCAAGTCTGGGCTTTGGCTGGGCCACTCAAGGACTTTCATATTCTTGTTCTGAAGCCATTCCAGTGTTGCTTTGGCTGTGTGCTTGGGGTCATTGTCCTGTTGGAATGTAAATCTTCACTGCAGTCTCAGGTCTTTTGCACTCTGAAGCAGGTTCTCAAGGATTTGCCTGTATTTGGCTCCATTCATTGTTCCCTCTATCTTTACAAGTCTCTCAGTCCCTTTTGCTGAAAAGCATCCCTGTAGCATGATGCTGCCACCACCATGCTTCATGGTAAGGATGGTGTTAGATGGGTGATGAGCTGTGCTCAGTTGCTGCCAGATGTAGCGCTTTGCATTCAGGCCAAAGTTCAATTTTCGTCTCATCAGACCAGATAGTCTTTTGCCTCATGCTTTCATCATTTTTCACGTGCCTTTTTGTAAACTCCAGGCGTGCTGTCATGTGCCTTTTTCTCAGGAGTGGCTTCCGGGCATTCTCCCACAAAGCCTAGATTTGTGAAGTGCTGCAGAGGCTGTTGTCCTTCAAGCAGGTTCTCCAATCTCAGCCAATGAACTCTGTAGTTCTGTCAGAGTGGTCATTGGTCATCTCCCTGACCAAGGTCCTTTTTCCAATTGCTCAATTTGGTCAGATGGCCAGCTCTATGAAGAGTCTGGGTAGTTCCATATTCTTTCCATTTCCTCATGATGGAGCTCACTGTATTTTTGGGAACGTTCAACACTCTAGAAATTGTTTTATACCCTTCCCCAGATCTATCCCTCCTCACAATTCTATCTCAGAGTTCTGCAGACAGTTCCTTGGACTCCATGGTAGAGTTTCTGCTCGACATGCACTGGCAACTGTCAGACTTTATACAGAAAGGTGTGTTTCTTTCTAAATCAATTGAATTGGCTGCAGGTGGTCTCCAATCAAGTTGTGGAGACATCTCAAGGATGATCTGAGGAAATTAGATGCACCTGAACTCGTTGGAGTGTCATAGCAAAGGGGTTGAATACTTATCGACTCAAGATATTTCAGCTTTTCATTTTTAATTAATTTGAAAAAATCCCCCCCCCCCCAAAAAACAATTTTGCAATTTGACATTATGAAGTATTTATGTGGCGATCAGTGAGAAAAAAATAATGTAAATTTTAAAATCAGACTGTAACAACACAAAATATGAACCAGGGAACCATTGGTGGGCATGGATGATCCCAAAAATATATAATGGAGAAGAAAGTAAATACCAATGGATTTTTTTTTGCCGTGAACAAACTTTGGTACATCATGGTTGATAAAGACTGTGGTCAAGTTTCATTGAAATTGTGTGTGTGGTTTCAGAGAAGAAAGCAAATACATATTTGGGGGGGGGGGGCAACCCCTGTGTAGAACCCTTTAGACACCATTTTTTTTTAATGTCGTGAACAAACTTTCGTACATCACGGGTGATGGTGGTGGTCGTTTCATCGGAATTGTGTGTGTAGTTTCTGAGAAGAAAGCAAATACCTCTTTTAGGGGGGCAACCCTCCTGTAGACCCAATGAGACCACAATTTTTTTTAATGCCATGAACAATCTTTGGTACATCATGGGTGATGAAAATTGTGGTCAAGTTCCATCGAAATTGTGTGTGTGGTTTGAGAAGAAAGCAAATACCTCTTGAGGGAGGAATCCCCCCCCCAATAAACTCCCTCCATAGACCCCCTTAGGGCCCGATTTTTTTAATGCCATGAACAAACTTTGGTACACACATGGTGATGAACGTTATGGTAAAGTTTCATCAAAATCGCATGTATTTGTGGACAGACGGACGGACGACGCGCCATCCCATAAGCTCCCTGGAACTATGTTCCAGGTGAGCTAAAAAGTCAAGGGGTGTGAATACTTTCTGAAGACACCAAGTCTCTGCTCGTGCATTGTTGAATTCTAACCGACATACAAATTAATCGACGAACACGAGAATCGTTTTGAAAAAGCATTAACTTTTGTTCTGCTGTATAATCATTGCACTCGTGGAAGTAGTATACAGTCTCTGTTCAATCTCTCAACAACACCACCAAGAAGGCCTACCTTACCAAGCAGCATCATAGTGAATGTGTAGCAATTTTGTGAAACTCGATGAATGAAAAACATGTTGAATTGGCCATCTTAACCAGAGCTTTTATCAGGGAGCCATCACAAATAAATAATGTGGGGTGAGGGGTGGAGGTAGGTTTTGAGGATTGAGAGTTACATGAGTGATGTTGCGAAATCAAAGAGGTTCAGGCAACTCGGACAGACAGAAACCAAAACCACCTAACCAACATGATAGACATCAAAAGCACCCAAAAACGGTAATGTGGAGTTGAACAAGAAACTCACATGATGTTGGGCTGGCTGAACACCAGAAGCTTGCATTTGTTTGCTTCTAAAAACTAAAACCAACAATAACATTAAATCATTATCAAAAAGGTTGTGTCAAGGAAATGTAAGAAGATGGAATGACATGTAAATTAATAAGTGAAGGATGATAAATTAAGAGGCCAATAAAGGTGAGAAATTCAGAGGGAGGAGAGGAAAACAACACCAATGTGGACTTTATGTTGTACAAGACAGAGCACAAGCAAGTACCTTCACGGATAGATGGCCCAGGTGAGGAAATCACAACACCTTTCTGCCGTCTACCTCCTGTTCTCCGCCCTGCTGCAAAATAAAAGTTACTTTCACATGATTGTGTACACGCAGACACCGAAGCAAATTCAAACTTTCCTTCACTATGACTGTATTTCTGTAAATAGGAAAGCCCAATGGAAAAAAGGTTGGAATTAAAATGGTAAATGGTAAGGAACAGGAGGTGAATTTGAAAATACATTTGAGAGACTGGTCAGAAGAGTGGCATTAAAATGTTTGTCTGGATTTACATTTTCTGTGAACAAAATCAAGGCAAATGGAAGAGCAAGGTTATATAATGAAAAAAAAGGCAACGTTAAGTCCTGAGAGTGGGGCTGTGGGGCACATCAAGCAAGTGAACGAACAGGATAAGAAAAGAAAGAGGAGAGAAAGGAGGAAACACAGTAACCTGCAAATATGAGCATTGGGTTATGTCAGCTTAATGGAGGTATATATCATGGGTAGGGATGGGAGATCACAATATATGGAATTGCAGCACTTTTTTGAAGTTCTGGAGAGAAGAATGCAATTGAACCGCCTCTGGAAGACAGTTCCACAAATTGAAGAAAAGAGGAACAAAAGAGTGGGAGTGGGCACCAAACCTAGATTTTAGTCAGGAGGGGGTTATGAGAAAAACTAGAGCATCCTGGAGATGCTGGGAAGGGTTAGAGCACAAACGTAGAGGCAGGTAGACCAAAGGAAAAGTGGTTTTAAAGAAAAGAAGAAAAAAAGAGAGAGAGAGAGGCCATTAACTTGTCTGGAATGTCAGTGCAAAAGACCTTGTGCTTTGGCATCATTGCACGAGATGCCAAAAATGATGACAGCTTCGGCGCACGTGCACACACCAGCTCATCGAGGAGAGCTGATATGACATTTAAAATTTTCAAGGAGTAACTTGGAACAATGGAGGATGCCCAGTTTGTGGGTAGCTTTGAGATATAGTTTAGCCCAGGAAAGGTCATGACTAATAATGAGGCCTAGGCATTCAAGAGACTGCACCTCTTTTAGTGGCTGACTCTGGACATAGGTAGGTTCATATGACGATCCTTCTGGAGCGACAGGGGTCAGTATGCGATTTGCCAGGATTGAACGACATGTTCCATTTGTCAGGACAGCATATAATCAATTCCAGATCATTCCAAATCTTTCCATGATAATTTTAAATGGCTCACAGCCGACAAGGCCTTTGTCCATAGCTCAATGGAGTACTACCCTCTCCTATGTGCTGGTGTATTTGTATATATATATATATATATATATATATATATATATATATATATATATATATATATATATATATATATATATATATATATATATATATATATATACACAGTATGTAAATATTTTAAAAAGACATCCCCAAATTTTCATTGAACATCAAAACAAAAAACTATGGACAAAACAAGAGCCAACCATAAAAGAATGTTACAGGACGAGAATCATAAAACCCACCACGTGAACGACGTTCGGTCACTGCTGCTCGTCCACGCTGGCCACGACCCCGTGGTGTTGGAGCAGCTGTCCCTTCCCCAGATGACCCTGCACTATCATCGCTGTCTGCGATACTCATAGTCTCCACTCTGTCATCAGGTCGCCGAGCCCGTGCTCTTGTCACGGCCTAAATGAACAACACTTTGTCCATCACGATAAGTTTCCAATGTAACCCGAGGCAGAATAATTGAGGCAAAGAAGGACTTTGTAGTGGGGTTCATCTTATTCCTCAAAAGAAACAAAGATAGGTCCCTGACTATAAAAATTACAGAATTCAAACAGAAAAAATACAAATATTATTTCCATTAAAGCATTTACGAATTACAAGACTGTCATTATTTCAGCAATTATTTTTACATCGAGCCAAAATTATGGCATCAAGCCAAAAGTTCTCACCGACATTGGCTTTCAGCTTTTGATGGCCTTATTATTCAGTCTTTCAGTGAGAGCAATCTCATTCCATTCAAAACAACAGAATAGCTATGTGAGAATCAATCCCTCTCAAAACCTTTGGATCGTAGAACAATCCACCAGTGGTATAAAAATAGGACCACGTGTCCTGAAACTCACTTGGATCAGGAGCAACAGTCACTCAAACCCCATACAGACCCTCCTGGACCCTGATTTTTTAATGCTGTGACAAACTTTGGTACATCACGGGTGATGAAGGTTGTGGTCAAGTTTCATCAAAATTGTGTGCGTGTAGTTTCGGAGAAGAGAGCAAATACATATTTTGAGGGAGTCAACCCCTCCCCCCCCCACTCCTTTAATGTTGACCCCTTTAATGAGCACAGATGTTGATGTAGTCAATACACTTTGGTACATGAAGGTTGTGGTCAAGTTTCATCAAAATTGTGTGTTGTTGTAGAAGAGAGCAACTACACAAATGTATGTAGTTGTAGAATTGTAGAAGAGAGCAAATACCTATTATTATTTTTTGGGGGGAAGGGCAAACCCCCCCCCCTCCACAATGAGCACAGATTTTGATGCGGTCAATACACCTTCTTTTGGCCAAGTTTCATCACAATAGTGTGTCTGGTTCAAGCGATAATGACTGAAGTATTTACGGACTGACTGATTGATTGACTCAATGACATCTGAGACGGAGACGTAAGTCCTTCGGTACCAGGTCTCTTTGGAGAATCCTTGGCTATTGCTGATCGGACATTGTGTCCAACGAGCGGTTGCTGAGAGAGACTCAGGTGAGATTTGTTACCTGCATTGTCCGTGAGCGTCAGCTGTGACTGTATGGACATGTGGCTCATTTCCTGATGCTGATCCTGCTCACCAGACTCTCTCAGTAAGGGACCCTCGTGAGTGGAGGAGGCCACCAGACTGACCATGTGCCTCGTGGTTGCAGCAGGTTGATCGGAATCTCAAGCAGATGGGGATGGGCCAGGCATCTGCCTGTGGGATGGCAGGACGGAGGCCACTAGAGTACCAGCGGAAAGTGGACGCAGCGACGCGCTGCTCTGGCGCATGCTGCCATACCTAACCTGACCTGACATTGCTCGATCGCACAAGCTCACCTGACTAAAGTCCAGGTGAGATAAAAATGTACATTTCCTTTTAGGGAATATTAAGCTGAATAGAATGGCTCTGTACATTTATATTGAGAGATCCAGAAAAATATTGTTTTGAGTGCTTCTCGATATGATGCAGTGTAGTTTTCATTTTTGGGGTATAAAACCAGGTAAATGTTTCTGACTCAATCTGTCAACTTTCCCACCCAGATTTGTCCCAATGGCAAATTTCTCTTCCCTCTTGGCTTTGGTAATGATACTTGTTCGTCCTCTGCCACAATTGGCTGATCTCATCATGTGCTTGTGAAGGTCAATATCTCTCTGGCCATTCTCAGAGAACAGCCCCTATGCCGGCGAGTCTGGCAGTTTGCTCAAACAGACTGGCAGGGACTGCAAGCAGTCATCTTTCTTCAGGACCGGTCTCCTATATCTACCGCCACAAATATTGGCTCAGCCTGGGAATTCTTCCACAAAAACCTGCTCGCTCTTATGCACAGATTCATCGCATCTCTTCTTCAGTTATCCTTCCCATCCTCCCACTCTTGGTTCTCTGAATCCTGCAGTGAGGCAGTTGCTTTAAAACAACTTGCATTTCCTCCTGGATGGGAAATCCAACTGAAGGCAACCTCAGATCATTCCACAAAGCCTACAACAAGTGTATGTCTACTTTTAGGAGAGCCAGAAAAGAACATCTGTCCAATCTCAAGAAGGAACTTTCAGACTTGTCTCCCTCCTCCAAAATCTGGTGGCACCTTGTCAAGTCTGTCTCTGGTATATGCTCCCCTTCCATTCCTTCCCTCACTTTTAATGGAACCACAGCCGACTCCACTTGTGAGAAGGTCGAATGCCTCAATTCTGTGTTTGCTTCAAACTATTGTGTCCCAACCCCTCTTTTTTTGTACCTACCCTTTCCGGTCATACTGGAAAAGTTTATTGCAATCCTTGACTGACTCTGCAACTGGACCATGAGCATCAGCTCATGTGTCTTAAAATCGTGCTCTGCTGCTCTTGCGCTTCCTCTCTCTATGCCCTTTTCACTCTGCTATTTACCATCGGTCATCTTCCATCTGCTTGGAAATCAGCCAACATCACAGCATTACATAAAAAAGTGCAAAAATGGATCCCATCAACTACACACCAATTAGCTTACTTCAAATAATCAACACGGTCATGGAATCCATCATTGCAGTTGACATAAAATCATTCCTTTTATCCAACAGCCTCATCTCAGATTATCAATTCGGATTCAGACCTGGTCACTCTTCCTTGCACAAGCTGCTTCAGCTTTCCCAACAATGGATGAGGGCCCTCAATATCAGACATGATATCAGGATCGTCTCTCTGGAATATCTTGAGCTTTTGACACAGTTTGGCATCCTACCTTGCTCTCCAAAATTCCTACCTGTGGAATCCAAGGCCAACTCCACTCTTGGATCGCAGACCTCCTCCAATCACATAGCCAGTGTGTGGCTCTCAACGGAACCCTTTCTTCCTCCTCTCTCTGTCAAGACTGGAGTACCACAAGGCAGTGTTCTCGGCCCAATCTTGTTCCTAATCTTCATCGATGATCTCACTGACTCTGGAAAATCCTTTTTATCTCATTGCTGATGACTCCACTCTCTGCCATGATACCTCTCATCCTTTTGACAGACAGGCAGCAGCCTCTTTCCTCTCCTCAGACCTTGACAAAATCACAAACTGGTCAAACACTTGAAATAGGTTTTGCAATCCTGCGAAATCCCACACACTCACTATCTCTCTCCGAAAGGACCATTCCGCAAATCAATCCACCTACTTTCTGAACAACTCTCTCGAAGAGGTTTAGTCACTCAAATTCTTGAGTCTCAATCTCAGCCATGATCTTTCTTGGGCAAGCCATATTTTAAAATTGATCTCCAAAGCCAGACGCCGGCTGGGTATTCTCCGTCGTGCAAAGTCCTTCCTTGGCGCACCTGAGCTCCTGTCCACCTACAAGGCTTTCATCCGCAGCTTGATGGAGTACTGTTCTCCCTTCTGGGCTGGCTCTCCTGGCTCAATTTGACTTTTAACAAAAGTCATTTATTTTTAACAGTCATTGGATGGGTCCCTAGTCAAAACAGCTGAGTTTCCAAGCAATGAAAAACCTTGTGACTGTTCCATACAGTTCAGTGGATGCCATTTTAGTTGTCACTCTCGCAAGCAAGCATGGACGAAAGTAGCTGAATGTGATGGTCCTTCAACATCAAAACAACCAAAGATTACCAAGTACAATGATGCCGTGAAGTACGACGTGAAGTTCAATCCAGATTCGACAACATTCATGTTTGATTCGACAAATAAGCATTACTTCCTATGCACAGTTTGCAATCGATCAATCAGCTGCAAACACCAAGAACTGCATGATGTTGAAAGACACGTCAAAACAAATGCACACAAGGACTTTGAAAAGATCAAGTCTTCATCAAGATCCCTACCAACAGCATTTGTAAGTCAAAACACCATTGGTGAAAATGTAAGTATGATACAAGTGTACATATAGAATTATAACCAAATTAGTTTTGTCTGTCAATATGAGTTTGAAGTTGAATTGTGTGTTAGTTACATGACCAATGAGCAGTTTCAAAATTAATATAAATGGAACTAAACGGATACATTCATTGCCTCAGCCAAGAGAGTTTTCATTATCTGTGACATATAAAGTGTTACTACTACTACTCAGCGGACGCATCCGAGATTAATTATAAAGTGTTAATTCACGACAATAAATTAATCTATTTCACTGCAATTAAATATTTATATTCCATTTTATTGGTTTTAGAAGCAGTTGATAATTAAATGGTTGCTCGAGTAACTATATTTGGTCTGGGCAGGGGGGCTCCGCCCCACCCCAACAGGGCGTCATCCTGGACCTAACTGAGGCCTGTGGCACCTGGACCCTGGTTACAAAATATTCTCACTCCTTCAAGCAGGTTTGGGTTGAGAGCTATGAGATTGCATTAGTTAGACTTTAGCAAGCATCAAGAAGACTGTTGTTAGCTAAAATTGTCTTAAAGAAGAAAAGTCACAACTACATGAACACAGTGGAAAGTAGGGAAACACACCAACAGGAGGGTAGAGGGGCACAACAAAGGGACACTTCGAGGAAAAACGGGTGAGGGGAAGTAACACTCGGAAAAAAAACCCGGCTCATTCAGAAATAGACGTTTTACACCTGCTGCAAAAACTAACTTAAGAATGTTGCACAGCAGTGATGGGCAAATGGCCTCATTTCCTTGCTTATGACCGCACAGGCTAATGTGAGCAGTCTTTGGACTCGATGTAGTCCTGGGGTTGGCAGGATGGCCGAGAGGTTTGTGCATTTGAATCTCGGCCCAGTTATAAACTATCATCTTAGCGTTTCACAGGCA
>NC_140967.1:81873813-82123813 GCF_056783735.1 Eptatretus burgeri
AGCCCCAAAAATTCCTTCAATATGCCAAAGTAAGAGGCTTTTGTTGAAAAGACTTTGCTGAATAATTGTTTGGTTTGGCTGTAATCATACATTCAGCTTGGCGAGTAGTCTCTGTGAGAAGTAGATCCCAAAGGACATCATCCCAGAACAAGCTAAAATAGTCAAGCAGAGTACTTTCCACATTTATTACATTTGGCAAATTTTTAGCCCTTGTTGCTCATTAGGTGTAAACTGGCATTCATTGAAACATGTGGTGGCTCTTGTCCATCCTGGGGGGGGGGGGGGGGGGGAAATCAGGCCTTGGTCTATCCCTTCCTTATCCTCTGCCACGACCATGCCACCAACCAACAACTCTGGGAACTCCCCCAGCATTGTCATCAGGACTGTCAATTTCATTTTCCCTGTTTGAAAAGTCATTCTCCAACACAAAAGCGCTCTTATAACTATAATTATCATAATCATCATCATCATCATCATCATCTATACCTTCCTCTTCTGAGCTCAACACCTCATCAACTGACATCACATTTCGACTCATTTTGGAACTATTTTTTAGCAAAAAAACCTTCAAATAAAATTCATGAATCTCATGCTACTACTTCCGCCGAACATGCACTTCGGTGTGTACACAAGGAAGGGCCGACTGGCATGTGTGTCAAAGTGTGCGCAAAGCAAAAACCTCCCTCACACCTCAAATGAAACTCTCACGGTACAGAGTGTACACAACGATGGGCCGACTGGCGTGTGTATCAAAGTATGCGCACAGCAAAAAACTCCTTCGCACTTGCACCTCGAACAAGACTCTCACGGCATGCATGCCAGGGTGGGACTGGAAGTGGTGGGAGAACCACCAAATCGTGTGCACAGCATAAGCCTCCCTTGCACTTCCTGAGCAATTAGCAGTGACGCAGACTGAAGATCAGGTGTACTGTAATGGAGTTGCAAATTGTTCAGGAAGTTGCTCGTGATGCGTTTAAAAACAAGAGCATGTGGTGGCTGGTGCTGACCGGCCGCTCGGGTTTTTGGTGTTTTAAATAGTGGCCGATAAACCGACCACTCGGGTAAATGGAGGTTTGAATAGCGGCCAGTTTACCGTCCACTAGGGTTGAAAGGGTTAAATACTGAAGGTCAAGCAAAGAAGCAGCACGTCCCATTTTTGAAGTCTTTTGTACGACTCGGAGCGGACGCTCTGACTATTATAACACAGAGTCTGGAAATAACAGTTTTGGAAATTTTTGAGGAACACAGAGTTAATGTTTCCAAAGGGTTTTCAAAAAGCACCTTGGTGATCGATAAAACAGGAAAAATAAAAAAACACTTTTGGTACATTTTCATATTGTTTTTATTTATACAATGCATATATATATATATATATATATATATATATATATATATATATATATATATATATATATTTCATTCTCAAGATACTGACCTCCTGCTCTATTGCTTCATGTTCTGGTGGAACCGTATGGCCCAGCAAGTACGACTCGACAGCCTTCAATTGGCTTTGGACGAGCTCTGAGATTGCCTCTCGCTCATCCTTGTCCACAAATTCTGCCACTGCAACCGCCATGACCCGCTCAGACAACACCGACAGCTGGGCATTCTGTGTATGTCCATCACATACAGGTAAATAAAACAGTGCGCCCACTTTAGCTTTCCTTCCTTAAACCTGCAATACACTCCAAACAGCAAATTTGTTCCACTAACTGCATTTTCAGTGGGACAAATGTAATGTCCTGGACGATGGCATATATGAATATGCAACAGCATGACTTCTAGTACATGTTTGTGTACTGTATATTTGCATAAAGCTGAGCCTGGTGTTGGCTTAGTGGTTAGGGTGGTGGCTTGGGATCATCGGGGTCCTGAGTTCAAGCCCCACTGGCCACTGAATTAACATCAGGGGGTTGACTCAGTCTGTCATCCTTCCGAGGTTGGTGAAATGAGCACCAGTACACTGGTAATTATCTCTGCGTGTCAAAGGCGACTAAAGGGTTGGCGTCAGGAAGGGCATCCGGCCGTAAAAAAAACATTGCCATAAGAAAGGATACCATGATTGGAGCCCGCAAAAAGCTGACCCCTGCTCAGGGAAAAAGGCTTTAAAATGGTCTGATGATGATATTTGCATAAAGCTGTGCATATAAGGTGGCAGTAAAATTTTGTTTCAACAATGGAGGTACAATTATGCAAAATGCACCTCTTAAACCACTGAACACAGTATTCACTTTACAGTTTACAGAAAAAGTAACTGTGTGGAAAATATAAAAAAGAATAATCCATATTGGAGAAAGCAAAAAAGCACAAAAAAAACAAACAAACAAAAAACAAAACAAAAAGCAAAGGTGCTTATCTCACCAACGACAAGAACTCAAACTCACATTTCAGGCATTGGAAAGCTTTTATCAGTGACAATTATTGCACAAAGTACTACAATATATTCTAGATAAATTACTGGTGAAAGACAATTGACCAAATTGAGGTAATTACTTCGAGAATGGCAAACAGTTGTTTGGATATCACATGAAATAACTTTCCCAATTTTGATCTCCTTCCTTGTCAGCTTTCATTTTTGTTCATGGTCAAAAAATATGGAATCAGTAAATCTTTATACATTTGAGGTTTAACAAATAAAATAAAATAAAAATCACTCAAAGTGATAATAATAGATAGTTAACTAGAACAGTACTTTGTGGAGCACATACCTCCATGAGGGTGAACAGTTTATGTTTTGTATCCCACTGATAGGCCGAATCTGGATCTCAACCTGAACCAAAATCTATTTGCCTTGTTCTTATGACATAAACAACTCATCTACCTAGTTTTGTAAGAATTCATCAACAACTTTTGAGATATCATTCTAAATATCGTTTTTGGCCCCCATCTCTCAATGGTGATGAATCACTTAGAAAGTTCTAGTATCTGAATCCAGGTCAGGATCTTCACCAAAATCTAATCAATTCATCCTTGTCACAGACCCAACCTGTCCACCAAATTTTGTCCAAAGCCATCCACAACTTTGAGATATCCTGCTCTCAGACAGACACAGAGAAACAGTGGTGAAAACATAACCTCCATCCACCTTTGGTGGTGGAGGTAATGAGAAAAATTGTCATTGGTAATAAAGTAATATCAACTCAAAAACAAAAAAACCATTTACCCAGCACATGTGAAATGTAACAGCATCTGTGGTTATATTATTTGGAGGCCAAGCCCAAAATTTTGGTCATTGGTACCCAAAGTGCCCTGTTCTAGTCAAGTTTTTTTTTGTAAAGATGGGTCCCCTGGGGTATCAAAATCACTTGATAGCAAGGAAATATCGGTAGTTTATATTGTGTAATGGCACTATTTATACGAGACCCCCTCTTGCACAAAATCGAAGATTTTCGATAATTTTTATACACCATGGATTTGAGTTGGGAGCGTTTTATACCGTTAATACACTACAATGTGTATAATCTATATATCAAAAGAAAGCTCATGGAGTACAGTTTATAGTCGTATAAACATAAGAAGAAAATAAAAACACTCACAGACACCCGACATGAAATACTGCGGACCCCTTGATGCGAAACAAATGTTTTTCTTCACTTAGAAAAAATGTGTCTTCCAACATGTAGAACGACATTAGAAACTTCAACTCAGGCACTATAATGACAGTACTTTGAATACATCTTAATATAATTTGAACCTTGTCAATAAATGACACCTTACATAAATAGGAAACAAATTCTATCATAGAAAATATGTAATTATGTGCTTTCGACATCAAGTTGATCATTTGCTCCAGATTTCAAATGTCGCAGCTGTAACAGCAACACAGAAATAAAATATAAGGCATGTTATAAGACAAACACATTATTATTGTTATTCAAACACAATAATGAAAGTACACAATCTTGGAATATTTGAACTAATAGTCTTCATTTTCATAATCGTCTTCGCTGCTCAACTCCATTTCGCTGTCTGTACCGTCGTTCATTGGTTGGTTTTCACATGGGCTCAAACTACAAATGTCAGAACACTTCAATCCATTTGCAGCACAGGGACATTGAGGAACTCGACAGGACTTCCGACATTTGCAGGACAGCATCTCAAGAACAGCGTCGGGGGCCGGTGCACCATCCATCCAGTCTACGGCTAAGTGTCTGTCATCACCATCGCCAACGAATTTCCAGCCATAGCCTGCAGGATTAGGCGTCATGGGATCGTTCATCAAACTCTGTCTCCAAATTGCGGTTTGATAATTTGCTCGCCGTGCATGTTTTCCAAGACAATCTGCACATGGCGGTAACTGGTAGGACTCTATCTCACCTTTCTTTGCACAAAATAGTTTGTACCGAAACTCGTTGACTGAAGCATCTCCAGATGTAGCATCATACATGGCACAAACAAAACGTTCCAATCGAGCTTGAAGAGAAGATGAAAGACTCCACTGTTGGCCAAGCTCCTGAAAGAGACTGGAAATTCTGATTTGCTTTGACCAGTTTGAATGCTTTCATTTTCCCACAACCTGCGAAGGCACTGACTGAGTCGCAACCAGTGAAAGCGTGCAATCCAATAACTGCCTCTGAGACATCAGATCCATTCATGTTGACAACAGCTGTGATGTCTATGTAATGTGTGCGAGTTTTAGTCCCACATTTCTGATAAAGAGGAGCAGTAATTTGTGTACAGAACGCCATGCTCAAAAGGAAGACATCTGTGTCGTCCGCCACAAAGATTACAGCTGCACTTACTTACATTACAAAGATTACAGTGTCACTTGCGTGTTTTCCATGAAGCAGTACCCTCGTGTCTGCTTCTTCTTGCTGGCAGCAAAGCTCCGGTACATCTTCAACTGCTGAGTCAGTAATTTTGATGCACTTCTCCTTTGAGGTTACAAACATATGCTTTGACTGCAATAATGACCTTGAATGTGGTTGTTGCCATTCCTGAAACAGAAATTCAATGAGTTCAGTCTTGTTGTCACAACTCTGCAGGTAACTTCTCCACTGACGGACAATTTGTTGGGAAGTTATATTCTTGAACTGTATGCCTGGATTCTTGCTTCGTCTCGCTCTTTCGTGGTGTTTTATGCTGTGGTTGATACACATCAAACACGATGTCAATCCTAGTACTGTGTGCACCTTCTCTAATTGCAGAAAGAAGCAAGGTGTGTGCAATGTCTCCAAATGTTTTCTGGTTCCCCTTCATCTTTTGAACCAAAGCCATGCCATCAATAATCGTGGCTGATGGTTTGGGAATGTTCTCTGCTTGTGCATCTTTTTGTAATGCTCTGGCCAACACAGCTTTGTTTGTCTTCCTGATACTCCCATCTTCACAGGCTAGAGACCATGGAAGCGGACCTAGGGGATGTGCCAGGACATCTTTCATATCCAAGTTCTTTCTTGTTTGTGCAACGAGTACCATTTACCCAAACAACTTTCGGTCTGCTTTCAGAATCATTTCTTTTCCATTTGAAGAAACTTTCTTCTGCTTCTTGGTCATATCTGAAAAGGTCTTGAGCCTCAGCTTAGGCAATGGATCATGAAATTTCACGACTGGTGGACTTGATTCGAGTCTTTCAGACTTAAAGCTCTGATAAGCTGCCTCACCACGCTTTTCTGCTTCTCGCAACTGTGTGGCAATCTGCCTTGTTGCAGCAGCAGCTGTAGACAGACTGACTAGTTCTTGTTGATTTTCTTCAAAGGGATTAACCCAGTTTTGCAGGGTTTCTACAACAGCATTGACAGCCAGTCCATCCTTTTTAATTCTGCTGTTCTGTAACTCTACATGTCCATGATCAGATTTGCCTGTGACTAACACGACTCGGAGATGACGCAAGAAGGATGACTGGTATTCTGCTGTCAGGAAGAACCGACTCACTGCACCAGGTTTGAGACTATACTTGCGCACTCCTCCCGCAACTTTTGTGTCACGATTGGCTGTCTCTTCAATTGTCTGGTCCAAGGGTATCTTAGCAAAGGGGTTCTTTTCTCCTAGTTGGACAGAAAACTCTCCTTCAAGGAAGTGTTGAAGCACTTCTGGATGGTCATTTCGGAGCTGGGACATTTCAGCGTAGTATACTGGAAGGTACCGGGCATAATTCTGTCGGTCATAGGCGAAGCACCAGACAATCATGCCATGAACTGCAACCATGTGCAAATTCCAATCACCTTCTCTGGAAGAGCGAATTAGGGCCAGCAATACTCCCCCAACCATGTCAAAGTATGACATCCATAACGCTGAAAGAGGTCCATTGGTGTGCCGTAGATGTTCACAATATTTCTCAAAGTGTTCCAGCATCTGCAAGAACAATTCATGGTTCAGCCTCTCTTCATATTTGGAACTTTGATGAGAAGTGTCCAGAAGATCACTCAGTAATTCCAATAACTGATCGATCTGGTTCATCTCTGTAGGTTGTTGTTCCTTCAGCCAAAGCAGAAATCCCACCCATAGCAATCTGAAAAGGGCCTCATATATGTATTTGTGCGTTCGGAGAGACCTGTTGTACTGTCTGCCTGCCATGACACTCGTTACAGACCCTTCTGCCACTATTCCTGCCTCAATGCAAAGGTCACGCAGGCCTGCATCCTCAAAACGTTTTCCAAGTATTCTCAGAAAGTTGCAGACCATATGAAAAGAGCCGAGGCGAAGAATTACTCCGGGATATTGACATCTGTGTTTCCACAGAACTTCTGCCACTTTGGAATAAAGGGCCTGGTCGAATACCAGTACAACCTCTTGAAGATGTAGGCTTTCCTTTACCTTCATTGACCTGTTCAAAATCTCAGCTGCTGTCGCCATGCTGGTTGCTGGAAAATTGATTGGGTTAAGATAGCCTATGTTGTGCTGATGAACTGTCTGGTCCTGTCTCATAATGATGTTGATTCCTGTCCATCCTGGAATAATCTAGTTTTCCGGGTGCATTTGCCGTAGAAGAATCCAGATCAAGTCCTTTCTGTGGATGGATTTTTGAGGAAGAGCGTGGTATTCTTCAGCAACTGTTTTGCTTCCAGGTCCTTCTCTTTTCCCAGTGTTATAAATTGGAAGCTGTTGATCTTCATATTTGATGGAACGTTGCTTTTTCTTTTCTATTACAGGTCGTGCCGATTCCAGCTTAGGACCATATACCTTTTGTTGGACAATGATGCCATTGACCCTGTGGCTTGTTCCTGCTCCTGTTGCAGTTTCCTCGAGGAAATCTATATTGTCCCAAACGAGAGCGGAATATATGTAGGGGTTAACACAATCAGGAAGTGGGACAGAATCATATGAGGATGAGGCTATTTTCTGAAGGCTCAAGGCAGTGTCGTTTTCCTCGAGAACAGTATATGAAACTCCATGCCCTAGTTTGTTCATTATCTGGATGATTTCCGAGTTTCCTGTCAGTGTTTTCACTGCATTTGATAGCAAGATGTGCTTTGGTGGTTTCACACGACCACAGGTGACACTGTAGACCAGATCTTGGCCATATGAATCCACTAACAGTTGAATTTTCTGCGCGGCACTGTGATAGCTTGGTTCACCTGAAAGGACACACGTTATGAAGATTTGCAGAAGTTCTGGTAATCGGAAGCCACTCCAGTTCACCAAAGCGGGCGTGAAAGGCCACACTTGATCCTGGCGGATCTCTTTTATGGAAGATCGAATTATTTGGCCAGCTTTGATAACGACAGAAGAATCACCAGATGTTACTGCTGCAAGGGTTTCTATCTTGTCGTTGAGCTTCTGGTTCTCTTTCACAAGTTCGTAGATTGTGAGAGTGTGAGGGAATACGAGTGTTTTCCCTTTATCATCTTTACAGAAATGTAAAGTATCTGCAAATTCCTTTTCAATATTTCGTCGAATATGCTTCTTGGTGGATTCTTTGGTCATGGTGATCCCTGTGTTTGACATCACCTCAACAACGATTGCTGTGAGAGCAATCATCTTTAATACACGAGGATTCGTTAAGAAATCATCACGGATAAATGTGTAGAGCGATTCGTTCGCATGTCTTTCAGCCTCGTTGTACAGGCAGTCTTCTTCGGTATCAGGAGACACATCAGTTGTTGCAGTTTCACCGCCTTTATTAGTGTACATGTGGTAACATGAGTGGTGGTAATGTGCCTCAGCGGCAACTAAGTCTCTTGATGCAACTGCTAAGATCTTCGGGTCACTCTTTTGCATTGCGCACTCCCGTATTCTCTTATCGCATCGCAGCTCTGTGCAATGTACAATTGATTCTCTTGTTCTTGATGTTTTTTTATACTTTTCTCTTTCACAGAATATGCATTTTGTTTCGTAAACCCTTGCTGTTGAAGACTTTGACCTGGGAAGATGTTTACTGCTACCAAATACTGTGGTTTCACCATCATCATGCCTTTCTCGATGTTTTTCTAAGAGCTGAAGGTCGCGTTTCAATGTAAAGCGTGACCGACACTGTCTATGGTAAACTATGTCAGGCACCTGTCCTTCTGATAGATTTTGAGCTTTCTCCAGCAATGGGGAATGCTGACATACACATGCAGCATTTAGCAATGTCTGCCATGCTGAAACATCTTTTGGTGAAGTGAGCGGAGCTTGGGAATCTTCCTCTGGATAATGGATAACACAAAAAGGTTTAGATCTTTTGCTTGGGGGCGAATCTGTTTGAAAAGCAGTCTGTGAGGGCCCTTCACCACTGTTAGCGGATTGCATGGCTATTATTCTTTATGCTTGATTGGGATACCTGAAATAAAGCAACAACAATCATTTGTTACAATGAAAACAAACGCAACTTATTGCATGAATGCAGTCTCAAATTACTACATGAAGCAAAAAAGTGCATTGCAACAGTACAGATTTTTGCATTTCAAGCCTACAGATAGACTAAGGAATGAACGATTTTGAATATATGCTATAATATGATTAGATATGTTAGAAAAACACATAATCTATTTCTATCTACCACCAGTACAATATTTTTAAAATGTTCAGGGATAAGGCCACAACTCAAAACGATGGAGTGAATAATCACTTATACTCCAAACTGTAAGGAATTCCCTGTATAGATTACCAGACAAGTGATGGCCAAGTCCTGGTAGGCCTATTGAGTATCAAATTTCATCAATAGATGGATCAGCCACTGAATACTAACACCTATACTAAATATTCTTAAACATAACACAAGACACTAATATCGCTTTTTCGTTTTGATGTATTCCACTTGTTTTGCTGCATGACAAGGAAGGGTTTGATTACATCAAGTATGGTTTTAATGGAATCCTCATATAGATGAAAACATATATGTAAACAACAAAATCACTCCTTTATGTGGACTATTTCCAAAGTTATGACACTTTTTGTATTTGCAGAATGTTGGATTTTACATTTTGAAAGAGTTTCAATTTACTTTATCTATTTCAAGTAGTGTATATAACATCATAGTAATGAAATATGCAGCTACATATGCATATTCTGCCATGTGGATTAAAATTTCTCAAATATTGAAAAACAGCAGGAATTCAACGTCGGTCATTTTGAATTTGGCTAATTAAACGCTTCAGCTACTCTGTTTTGCTTGCTATCATGCATTTCCACAACATAGAGGTCATAAGCTTTCCAATGATACCAAACACAACCGGGCACTAATTTGGTACTGACAAAGTGGTCGGCCTCATGGACTATGGTGGTCTGGGATGGAGCACTAAATCATTGGAACTATCAACTATCGTGGATGCTCGAAATAGATCTCAAAATCAGAATTTCTTCTTCATGAAAATGAAATTCAAAGGCAAGTTTGAAGAACCTTCTGGTTCAGGGTTTGCTCCAAGTGTCGGTTGAATCTAAAGCTGCTCCTTCCACCTAAATCGAAGCCAAGTTTTGAACCGGATTGTCGTGCTTTTCTGTTATTTTTTTCCATGTTGCCATTTGTGTTTTCATCCAATTTTTCGTGCTAAATCGTACCTTGTTCTGCTGTATTGTCAAATTTGTTTGAGTGTTGCTCAAGACCGACTTCTTCGATATCCGCAAGAAGTTCTGAAGCAAATTCTGTCTCTCTTTTGACGTTGTGTCGCTCGTTCCACTTCTTCTTTCCTAAGTATTGTCCTTTCTGCCTCCTCAACATAATCCATGCCTGGTGTCGGCTTAATGGTTTAGGTGGTGGGCTTGGGATCCGAGGATCCTGAGTTCAAATCCCCCTTGCTGTTGAATTGATACCAGGTGGGGTTGACTGCCTGTCATCCTTCCGAGGTCGGCAAAATGAGTGTCAGCTTGCTGGTATCCTGTGTCGGAGTGGCGACCTGTCCAGGATCGTACCCAATAGCCAAGGAGACTGCTTAAGCAGCACCAACGCTCTGCATAAAGTATGGTCCTGATGGATGTATGGATGAAACATTATCCAAATCCACCTCCTCACTTCAAAAATAAAAAATAAAACAGACCAAAAGATGCCTTTTTCACTCCAAAACAATCTCAATCTGGCCAAATTTCCTTATGATTGTATTTTCTGTATTTCATTATTTATCTCTCCCTTTTCTCAATATCTCCAAACTGAACATTCAATTGAACAAAACACTTCTTCCTTTGAAAGGATTTAAAAACATTTGAAAATGCTTCACTTTCTTCATTTCTCCGTCATGAGTCCCGCACGTGTTGTTCTTCTTCATCAAGATCGATTCTTTGTCTTCTTCGCAAATATTTTCTAAACCTGTCTCTCACCTAAGCGCTTAGTCATTCAACCCTCTTCCCGAAACCTACAGCTCACCACCTTTCTCCATACCTTCAACAACAATTCTTTCCACCATCTTATGACATTCATCTCCATTTCCAGTTTGAGAATCTTGAGAATTCCATTTTGCAGATGTTGTCTGCTCACGACAATCAAATCCCCTTCACGTTCTTTTGCGGTATCAGTAACCTCCCCCACATCTCATACAAACCCATGTCATTCAACCCCACATCTTAAACATGTCTTCATCTTTAGCATCCCTCCACTCCATGTCCCCTATTTCTGCAACTCCTCACCCCACCAACTCAAAGCCTGTATCCTTCCAACCCCACATCTTCAACATCCCTCCTCAAATCTGATAGGCCTGAACCATTGGAATTGAACTTCACATCAAGAACTAAATTTCTTACCTGCCGTGAACTGATCTTACACCTTCCAACCACCAGGAGTCGGTTTGGCTGCAACTTCCCCTCTGCTCTCACTTGTTGTTTGTCTGTGTGCTGTACCGTCCTCCAAACAGTGACAACTCTATCGACATCTCTTTATCAGACAACATGGACAAACTTTTTACCACTCAACCCAACTCTTTCTTCCTCACATGTGATGATTTCAATTGTCACCATGCCAAATTGGCTCAGTGTTAGTAGACGATAGGGCATGTGGTCCTAAGAGCTTGTCTTGTGGTCTCCATCTCCCGACTAAATAAAACTTATTTTATAATTAAGTTAAATATTTTTTTATGAATTATCGTTCATATTCCCGCATCATCGGTTGGAGCATTTTGTTGAATTTTAGGTTTTTTTTTTTTTCTAAAAGCCGCTTGCAAGGTAATGATGTAGACCTGAACAAAACGCTGAAGAAGATGAAACTGAAAACATTTTCAGATGCAGGCAAGCAAACCATCAAGGATAAAGGGAAAGATGTTACTTTAAAAAGTGATCGTGAGTTGTTGGCAAGGCTGGTCATCATTGGCAAAGTACGAAAAGTGAATCTCAAAAGCATGATGACATACTCGTTGAGCCCGTATCCACCAGCCCTTGCGACTTATGAGGGATGCTTAGTTAAAACTAACAAGGCGAGGCTGCTATACTACCTATAAAGTGTACCTGAGAGTTCCCCTGTTGTGGACCACCAAAGGGAGGCGTATGGGTAGTTGATGGCATGGCATGCTTCAGCAAATGAGTTCAAAAGGAATGCCCGCAAGCATGGGTCAACTGGCGGAAAAAATTCTGAGACAGTTAGTGTACCTGGCACTAAGTAGTACCTCCAACTCTGTACACTTTGTAACAGACACGTATCCATCGATCAGTATTAAGGGTGCTGAGAGGAAACGATGGGCAGCGAGTGGTTCCCAGAGGATTAAAATATCCAAGGCAGACCAACCTGTACCAAAACAATGGAAGAAATATCTGGCAAACAGCTTCAATAAGGAACAGCTAGTTCACTTCTTGTTCAACCATTGGAGTACTTGTGGAGAGGACAACTTTAAGGGCATCACACTGTATGTTGCACATGGCAAGATGTGTCATTCCATCACACCAAGAAATGGTACCATCAGCATTGAAGAAATACCGCAGCTCCATTCCACCCAAGAGGAGGCTGACACCAGGATGCTCCTACATGCACATTACATCAGCACCCAAGGCATCAGAAGCATCATCATCAAAAGCCCAGACACTGACGTGTTTGTTATTGGTGTGGCACTTGTATCGCACCTTGTGGGTTCCCAGTTGTATTTCCACACTGGCAGAGACGACAATGTACGTACCATTGACTTACAGGCCATATACAGCATGAGCTTGTAGATGACATCGCAAAAGCCATCATAGGTCTCCACTGTTTCACAGGATGCGATTCTGTAAGTTCCTTTTACGGCAAAGGGAAAACAAAAGCAATCAAACTTCTCACCTAAAATAAATCCTTTTCCCATGTGTGTCAAATGCTTGGCGAGTCTTTCTCCGTAACAGACGAGCTTGTTTCTTTACTGGAGGATTTCGTTTGCAAGCTTTACAGCCAGCAGGAGTACAGTCATGTCAACGATGCATGGTATTCTATGTTTTCGATGGCTACAAGAAACAAAAGTGTCATGCCACCAAACCGAGATGCCCTCATCAAACACGTACAACGAGCCAACTTCCAGGCAGCTGTTTGCAAGCGCAGCTTTGACAATCACCCAGATATCCCATCACCAGCTGGACATGGTTGGAAATTGATCGATGGCAGCCTCTCTACTCAATAAACTGGATGGAAATGCAACCTGCTCAAAAGAGCATTCTTGAACTCTCACGCTGCATCTGCAAGAAGTCCAAGTGCAAAGCATCAGATGCAGATGACCAGTGTTGTCTGTCTTTGGGGCTATGTTGTACCGAACTGTGCGAGTGCAAGAACTGTGACAACATGTATGTACGCGATGACGATGCTGAAGAAAGTGAAGAAGAAATGGATGAAGTTGGAGATATCTGCTTCGATGAAGAAAACTTTGAAGAGGAAGAATCTTTTTAATGATAAGGTAAACTTACATGGGATTATAACTCTGGAATACTGTGTAAAGAAACCATTTTAAACAGCATATCTGTTGCTCTCACTTGCAACACCTGCGTTCCCTTTTAATGGGGGACTATGGGAGGTGGATATTTTTATCTTGCCAAAACGAAGTTTTTGCAAGATATGTGAGTCAGCTTGTATGTTTTTTTTTATTTTATTTTATTTTTGTCTGTAATCATGTATAAAAAATTCTGCAGAGCACAGTTATCATTGGAAATTTTTGTAACTTCGTATATGAGAGGCCTATAGAGGTCCCTTTCAGTGCACAAAATTTTGAAGGTCAAGGTCAAAGGTCAAGGTCACTTTGTCGCAAATCAGGGGAGTCGACGAAACCCTTATTTTTTGAGTAATTTTGATCGGATCGTCTTCAAACTTCATGGGAATATAGTTCATGGTCTGGCGCTCAGCTGATGAATTTTTGGTGGCATTTGGCCTTGACCTTCATTGTTAGCGCCTGAGGTCAAACATATTTGACCCCAAGGTCAAATTTTCCAGTTTTAGGAACCATATTGTGTAGTACCTCAAATTGAACACCTCGATGAGTGCTTTCTAGATATGTCAAGCTTGAGACATTATGATGTCATTTGGTGACGTTATGAGGAAAAAGCATATTTTTCATGGTTACTCTGTAGAACGATTCTCATCGGAATCTCTCGTTGGCAGATATTCCTCAAGGAGTCGCTCCTGGTGGATAGCAGCTCTATTCACCTCAGTGTGACCTTAAAGAAGTCACACGTGGTCACCTTTTGGCAAGATACAGGTCACCCTGCGGGTGACATTGGTTTATTTTATTTGTTTTTTGTACCCATACAATATTAATCTTGTTGGATCCATACATTTTTCCTCTAAAAAATTACCAAACATTACTTTTTAAGTGCAATTTAACAACCCGAGTCTCATTTTTTACAAACCGGAAGTGCTAAAAATCCACTTCCGGTTGTAATTTTTGTCTAAAAATAACCCCTTTTCACGTATTTTCAAGCAAGTTTTGCAATTCTAAATAGAGTCTAAGTGTTTCTATATGTTCACAGCATGTCCTGCTACCTATTGAATAAAAAAATACTGCCATTTGTTGATCTAAATATTGTCTAAATGCATTCACCCACTGAGCTGCATGTGTTGACATGTAAACAGACATTCGTTACTTCGATCTGCAAAATGTAACGTCGGCCATTTTGATGCGAATCATTATCGGCTTCTATCGTTTTTCAGCTTTTCGTGATTTGATCGTAATATTTTTTAGGTTGTGAGTAGGCTCCATCCTTGAAAATTGGCACAATTGTTGATTGTTTTATGTACTGTGATCTAATGAGAGCATTTTTGTAAAATATCTTTAGTTCAGAATTTATGGTAGGCCGAATAGTTCATAGTCCAAGAGCATTAGGTCAAAATAGGCCCTAACCTGGACATTTTTGGTAACAAGCTGATTTTTTCAGGATAGGTCCAGGAATATGTCTAGAATAACTTTCTAAAAGTCCTCATAAATCCTCCTTGAGCGTTTTCCGCAATCCAAGATGGCGTCCAAAATGGCCGCCTCTTCTGTTTTTCTCATAACTTTGCAAGCAGGTTTCCCCAAAACACACTTTAAATGTCTACATATGTTTTGAAGTATGAGGAACTCATTAGAATACATCTTAAGAGATGCTGAAGCACGCAAGTACCAATAAGACCTCTTGAGTTCTTTCAAAAGTCCAGGCAGAAGCAGACGCCGACACCCTGATTGTCTCCACAGCACTAGCACTGGCAGAGTCAGAACATGTGCCAGTTGCTGTCGTTGGTACGGACACAGACTTACTGGTAATGCTAGTTGCTCGGGCAACCTCTTCCACAGATGTGTACATGCTATGCCGCAGTAATCCTGTCATGGTCTTCAACATTCATGAGATTCAGCATGCCATAGGGGACACAAGAAATCACTTGATGTTTCTTCATGCTGTGACGGGATGTGACACGGTCTCTGCGATCTATCGTCAGGGCAAGCGTAAAGCTTTCAACATGGTGCACAAGAAGCGGGACTACGACTTGCTGGATACCTTCACAAACAGTGGAAGCACCCATGACGAGGTGGAAAAAGCTGGGGAAGGCTTCATTCTTAAGCTTTATGGAGCCAGCAGTTTTGAATCTCTTGATGACTACCGTCACATCGCATACAAACGGGCAATCGGTCGCAGTTCCCTGAGTTAATCCTTTCAGCTCGAAAGTCTACCTCCAACTAGTGCTGCAGCAAAGCAACATTCATATCGCGCCTATCTTACCGTCCAGGAATGGATGGGTAACTCCTTATCTCCAACAGAATGGGGCTGACGATTTCAGGACGGGACTCTTACCCCGGTAGAAACAGACATTGCTGTTGCACCCGACACTTTGCTGAACATGGTGGCATGTGGGTGTAAACCAGATGGTTGCAGAAGCATGACATGTAGCTGCAAGAAACTTGGGCTCTTTTGTACCTCAATGTGCAGTAAATGCAGTGGTCTCAATTGCAACAATACAGCACCAACTCTTATAGATGCCGACGATGATATTACCCCAACTTTAGAGGACATCAACATTGAAGATACAGCATCCGACGATGAAGACAATGACTGATGCAACTAGGTGTGTGCATGCGTAAGGTAAAGATTCATCTGAAACTTTTGAGGTTTGAATCTCTAGCATGATCTTGTTTTGAATGTCTTTGCCTCTTGAAACAGGCTAAAACAGCAGTGTGTTGATAAGTGGCGGACATTTTGAGCACCATTTGAATTTCAGAAAGAACTTCAGTGGTTTTATTGTTTCCTTTGTACTTCAAAGTATCTGAATGAGTTCCTTATTTCTCAAGACATAATATATTTAGAGATTTAAAGTGCATATTGAGGTAACTTAGTCACAGGGTCATGAGAAAAACAGGAAATTGCAACCATCTTTGGCGCCATTTTGGATTTTGGGACTAGTTCAAGTAGTTTTATTGGTATAGATATATTGTATTGAGTTCCTTATACTTCAAAACATATGTGTAGACATTTAAAATGTGTTATAGGTAAACCTACTTGCAAAGTTATGAGAAAAACAGGAAATGGCGGCCATTTTGGACGCCATTTTGGATTGCGGAAAACGCTCAAGGAGGATTCATGAGGACTTTTAGTATGTTATTTCACACACATTCCTGGACCTTTCCTGAAAAAATCAGCTTGTTACCAAAAATGTCCAGGTTAAACCCTAATGCTCTTGGACTATCATCAGCAAGAAAAAATCACAAAATTTGGCAAACCGTTGCCATGGCAACATGCAAAATATTATTTTCAAAAAGCTCTTCATTGGATCACAGCTTGCTAACCTATAAACAACTTGGTGATGTTACAGCATGATCTGGTATTTGTAAATGTGTACAAAATTATGAGCAAATTTTTAATTTTACCTTAGCCCAAATTTAAGGTCATTGACATTTGACCTCGGGTCACAAACAAGATTGACCTTGACTTGCGCTAATTAATGTATTTCTTAAAACTAGACACTTATATGATTATGTTTATACCAAACATGGCATCATTTGTCAAAACATTGGCAAGATAATACCTCTTGAATGTAGTCAGTTCTTTTTGACCCATAGTACCCCGTTAAAAAACATTACTTGTTTGATGCATTATTTTTAGGCGGGAATTACTAATTAATGCTCCACTTTTGAGCGTGGGAAGAAAGGGGATATTGATAAGACATGCAATACCTATATTTAAGACATAATATATGTAGTTCCAATGTGGAGACCACAAAAAGCACTTTCTGAAGGGATTTTGACTACATGCCCTATAGTCTATAGTACCTCTCTCACCAGCCGCAGCACTTCAGTGAAGCACTTCTGTGACTCCATAGCATTGACTCAATCTGTGAACTTTCCGACATGGATTTCTCCCAATTACAACTCCTCCCTTCTGGACCTGTTGTTGACACACTTCCCTGCAAATGTCTCATGTTCTTCCTCTGCTCCAATTGGTTCATATGATGACAGGCTTGTGAGAGTCAACATCTCTATGGCTATTCTCAGGGAGCTGCCTAAATGCCAGTGAGTCTGGCAGTTCACTCAAGTAGACTGGCAGGAATTGCAAGCAGCCATCTCACTTCAGGACTGATAGAAATATAAATTCAGCCTGGGAATTCTTCCACAGAAACCTAAAATTTGGTGGTGGCTTGTTAAATCTGTCTCTGGAGTATGCACCCCCTCCATCCCTTCCCTCATTTAAAATGGCAAAACAGCTGACTCTGCTCATGAGAACACCAAATTCCTCAATTCTGTGTTTCCATCCAAATCTTGTGTCCCCAACCCCTCGCTCTCTATACACAACCTGCCCAGCCGCACCCAACTGCTCCTGGACTGTGTCCTTTGCACCTGAGAAGGTGGAGAAGGTTCTGGTAACCCTAGACTCCGATTCTGCAACTGGACCAAACGACATCGGCTCACATTTCCTAAAAACCGGCTCCACAGCTCTTGTACATCCGATATCTGCCCTTTTCATCCTATTGTGTGCCCTTGGTCATCTTCCATCTGTTTAGAAGTCAGCCAAAATCACTCCATTACATAAACAAAGTGCAAAAACCGATCCTCTCAACTATAGACCTATCAGTTTACTTCCAATTATATCAGCAAGGTCATGGAATACATCATCGCAGTCGAGATAAAATCATTCCTTTTCTCCAAAACAACCTCATCCCGGATCATCAATTCGGATTCAGACTAAGTCACTCGAAATTGGACATGCTGCTTCTACTCTCCCAACAATTGATGGAGGCCCTCAATGTCAGACATAATATCAGGGCTCTCTCTCTTGACATAGCTCGAGCTTTTGATGCAGTCTAGTGCCCAGCCTTACTCTTCAAGCTCTCTGCCTATTGCATCCAAGGCCGACTCCACTCTTGGGTTACTGACTTCCTCTACTCTCAAAGCCATGTGGCTCTCAATGGAATCTTTTCATCTACTCCCCTATGAAAACTGGAGTGCCACAGTGTTCTAGGCCCCATCCACTTCCATATATTCATCAACGATCTCTCCGGAAAATCCTCTTTATCTTTTTGCTAATGACTCCACTTTCTGCCATGACATCCCTCATCCTTCAGACAATCAAGCAGCAACCACTCCCCTCTCTTCAGAGCTTGATAGAATCACAAGCCGATTCAGAACAATAGCAGAATTTAGCTTGCAGTGCTTGTGTGAGAAAATTCTGAGGCTATCTGAAGACTCCAGCTCAGTGAGATGTCACCGCATAAGTGATGAGGTACATGGGTTTGAGTCCTGGGTTGAGTCAGAATTTTTTCACACGAGCCCCATGCGGGAATATATTCCTGTTTATTGAATATATATTTGCAACCACTCCCCTCTCTTCAGAACTTGGTAGAATCACAAGCCTGTCAAACACTTGGAATATGTCTTTCAATCCTGACAAATCTCTCACCATCTCTTTCCAAAAGGGTTGTCTGGCTAACCCTTCCATCTACTTTCTTAACAATGCTCTTGAAGAACATTAGTCACTCAAACTCCTGAGTCTCACTATCAGCCATTAACTTTCTTGAGCATACCACATTTCAAAGTTGGCCTCCAAAGCCAGACGTCGACTGGGCATCCTGTGTCGTGAAAAGTCCTTCCTTGGCACACCTAAACTCTTGACAACCTTCAAGGCCTTCATCCGCAGCTTGATGGAGTACTGCTTTCCCCTTTGGGTTGGTGCCCCAGCTTCATACCTTGCTCAGTTTTGACACCGTGGCAATCAAGGCCTTCAAGATCATTGGAATCTCCCGAGATGAAGCTGAGTCAATGAGCCTATCACTTCACCATGGGAGACAGGTCAACCTGTCTTCGACCGTGCCTTTTCTGGGCTTGCACTCTCTGCTATTTCCGTACTTTATCGACCTTTTGAATAAACTTTTTAAACCTTGTAATTTTGTCGACTCTTCTGCACACTTGTCTCTGAATGGTCTCGCTTGGGTAGAAATCTCAGCCCAACTATAAACTCTTCTTCTTCTTTCGGCTGCTCCCGTTCAGGGTCGCCACAGCGGATCATCCGTATGATCCGCATAGTGATTTGGCACATGTTTTACGCCGGATGCTCTTCCTGACGCAACCCTGGTCGCCTCTTACAACACAGGGATATGGTACACCTATTTTAACCAGGGTATACACCGGCCCAGTACACTGGTACTCATTTCGCCGACCTTGGAAGGATGACAGGCTGAGTCAACCCTCTGGTGTATTAATTCAGTGGCCCAACGGGGCTTGAACTCAGAACCTTTTGGATCCCAAGCCGCTGCCCTAACCACTGCGCCAAAACCAGGATTTTCAGCCCAACTATAAACTGCCATCCTGATATGCATGCAGGGCGAGGCAACAATGTGTGTGGCCATCGTTTGGGTGGATGTTAAACTGGAAATCCCGAATGCCAGCATTATTTGGTGGAAGTTAAAGATTGCAGTGTCCTTCATGAAGAATAGGTGACCTATTGCCAGCACCTTGAATAAATTCCAAATTCCTGCTCTAACCTACTTAGTTGAATGTCGGTCTGAGTCCCCGGCTGACCCCAAGAAAGATGAGAATAATTGTGGTCATGAAAGAATGGCATTTGTTTTTTCAAGGCTATTTTTCATTGATAAAAAACAACTATCATTAGTGTGTCACATACCAAGTTCCATTTGTGACCTGTTATTTTTTTATTATCATTATTCTACACAAAAAAGTACAACTGGACTCATCCTTGTTTTTCTTTTTCTTTCTTTCTTTCTTTCTTTTTTTTTGCTCTGATCCATACTTTGGTCTTCAATCCTTTAAATGCCCAACTGATTAAGGTAATCATAAAAGTTCATTGCCATATGTCAATCACATGCCAAGTGTCAGACCTGCTCTACTGTCTCAAAGTATGACTTCACAAGATCTTCCACCCTCTGCGCGGTGTCACCATGACTGACTTGATGAATGTCCGCTCCAAAATCCATGCTTTCTGAATCATACATGAGAAGAGCGAATTAAAGCAATGATAGCTATACCAAGTATAAAACACAATATTGTATAGTTGTGTTGGAACTCCACCAGAATAGTATATTGAAGGCAAGGCATGCAGTCAATGCAGATATAAATTTAATACGCAAGGCAAATGAGCAAGACAATAAGATGAGAATAAACTGCAATGTGAAACCAGAATAAACCTCAGGATCATCAGACCTTTGCCAGGCTTGAGTTCTCGGTTTCTGAAGAAATGAATGACGTCCTTGGGGTTCGCCACACGCTCCACAAACCGCTGGCTAAAGCGAAGTGAATTGAAAGGCTCAAAACCTCCACTATAGTCCACCTGTGAAGGACACAAGTAGTCCATTATCTCCACCAACAAAGGTGAATTATTCTGAATGAGCAAGAATCACTGGAAAAGGTGTATTTTTGTGCATCTGATCTTCATAAAAACGTTTATCCCAACAGATTGATGCTTAAATGTATACTGCAAGGTAATGAAAACGCATACCACATTGAAATTGACATTTATTTCACAGCATGCGAAAAAGGATCAAAGTATGCAATCACACGAGATTTGTTAGGGGTAGGCACACGCTTCTTGGCTCACCTTTGGTCGGCAACGTGCTGCGGGACATTCTTGGAAACGCACTTAACAATTGTCATTTTTCAATGAAATTTTATTGATCACAATGTATCGTACTCCATATCATAAGATAAAGGAAGAAATTTTGTAATACCGGCTACCACCAAAGGTATTCACTATTTCCGCCATGGCATTTTTGGAGTTTCAGTGACATCCACATTTGCCCCCATTATAAAAGATTACAAACAGGCTCCTCCATAATTAGTAGTAGAAAATAAATTGTAAAATATTTCCAACTCCATTTTCTTTACATTTCCTCTGGGGCTACACATGTTATCACCCTCGATTCTCACCTCCTTGTCATCCTCATAACCAATTTCTCTTCTTGTTTTACAGCTGCTCGTACAACCACTCTTCACCACGATCACCAATTAATTACCTCCGCCACCAAATGTGGATGGAGGTTATGTTTTTTACCCCATCTGTATGTTTGTGAACAAAATATCACAAAAAGTTGTCGATGGATTTGGACGAAATTTTGTGGAGAGCTTGGGTATGTGACAAGGACGAAATGATTAGATATTGGTGAAGATCCGAATCCGGATCCAAGAATTTTTTAAGTGATTCTTCAACATTTAGTGACAGGGCTAAAACGATATGTAGCATGATGTTTCAAAAAGTTATGGACAGATTCAGATGAAACTTGGTGGTTGAGTTGGTTAGGTGACAAGAACAAACTGATTAAATTTTAGTTCATGTCCACATCCAGATCCATCAGTGGGATACAAAACATAAACTAATCAGCTTGGTGGAGGTATGCTATCTACAGAGTAACCTTCTAGTTTTTCATATCATCAACAGCAAAGAGAAAGTAAAGAAGGAAATCTGCTCGTCATGCCTCATTTGGCCTAATGTGGTGAAAGTCTATAATTTGAAAGTGACTCTTCAATGTTTCAGGACAACTTGGAAAGAGCAATAAAAATGCGACACTACTCATGAAAAGCAGCTCTGCCCCAACCCATAAATTAATAATTAAAAAACAGTGATGCATACTCTAAGTCGAATGAGAGGAAGAGTCGGCTGAAGGATATTCCCAGAGTGCTGAAGCTTCAAATCTTCCAGCAAGGTCTCCACCTGCGAGCATCAGATATGCATGGGCAGGCAGGCCTCAGTCAAACAGCAAGGATTTCAATCATTATTCCACTTTACACTTATAGAAGGTATTTTACAAACCCCGAGTGACTCCGCTCTTTGTGCTCACAATTTTACTGCTCTTGGCCATCATATATTAGAGATGTATTCTCAACCACCGCCACATCTCCATAAACAGGTCTGAGACACGAGTCAAAGGTGTTATCCCCTCCCTCCAACCTCCCATACAAAACAGGAAAGAATGGCCATGCACCAGCAAAACTCAGGGGAGATGTCAGTCCTTTTCTATGCAGTTTCCGGCCAGTGCCAAATATTCCTTCCAGTGGTTGGTGAGTTTGCCGATACCATTGGAAGATAACTCATATTTTTTTCTCTGAAACTCTTTGGAAAGGGAAAGACTTCATGATTCCCCTTTTTCCTGCTGCAATTGCCAACCGATAGGAAGCAAAGAGATGAAAGCTACAACAACAACAAAAAAAGGAGGAACCTTTTCTATGCAGTATTTCTCAACACGGTGTGTAGCATCTGGATCATCAGAATTAATCCTGGTCTCTGCAAGAACCACATCTTCAAGGTGGAAGGGTCGAACCGTTTCAAGATTAAGGCGCTCGATCTTCATCCGTTTCCCCTGCACTTGAAGGAGGCCCACACACCTACGTGAATACAGTGGGGGAAGGTTCAGATCACCATCTTGCCTGATGTATCACAAGACTACTGGTTGTTATACATGAAGAGATAATAAAAGCATTTAATATAAAAGCTTATAAAGCAGTGTACATCCCTCAAAGCAGAAAACAAAATAACAAATAAATACAAACTTGATAAACAACTTTTTTTTTTTTTAATCAAGATTTTGCATAAATGACATACACTACATTGCAGATAAAAAAGAAAACTTAATCTGCTGTTCTCTCTCATTAAAACAAAGCATTCTAGACCAATTTTGATAAGAGAACTGCATTTATTGTATTTTCGTATTGTTTTTCTTTTTCTTCCATGTGGCAACAGTAAAACAACATTTATAATAGTCAGTTGAAGATGGAATAACCATTCATTGGCTGTGTGTAAAGCAGAATTGACACCAGAATTTGAAACTAACATTTCATAAAAACTTGTCTTCAACATTGTTCATTCTAACTACCGTCAAATGGAGTAGACAGGTCTATAATCAGAGGTTAGATATTTGTCTACACAATGGTAGACCACAATGGTGCAAACATCAGTGGCATTGGAAATATTGATGTGACCCTGCATTACTTTTTCCCAGCCTCCCCAGGTGATAGCGAAGTAGCGATGGTGCTGCCAGGCTGCGTTACGTAAAACAGGTGTTGCTCGTTCCGATCAGGTTCTATCCGGGACTCATGCTCGTGACCCCACACCACCAGATCCAAAAACTCCGACAAGAACTGCTCAGGAAGATAGTTGGTTGCACCATGCTTAGCCCTGCCAACAACAAGTTGTACTGTACATCAGGATTCACAGAATTTAGGAAAAAAATATGGAAGATCAAGCGCAGAGGAGAAAAGCTAAAATTTGTGCATATTTAAAGTTTATAAAAACACAGACCACAAACAAAAGTTAAATAACGGAGAGGTTATACAGTGAATGTTCAACAAAGGATTGCATACCACTTGTAAAAGGAAGGGAACTTTAAGATTGGAGACAGAACTAGATATCTACGATCACAAAGCGATTGTCAAGAGTAAGCCTCCCCCGGCTGGCTTACCTTTGGCGATCGCCCGCGGCTTACCCTTGGCTCGTGATCCAATGATAACCATATTTTTTTCAGACCACCATATGACCTTGACCTTCAACATTTATGGATAGAGTGTAGATTAAGGAAATGTGTCCCCCATCTACAGTCTATCCATAAAACTCAACAATATGAAAATTGGAGGAAAATTATTCAAATTATGATCAAAAAGGTGTTTTTTATTAATTCGGTCACAATCCGAAAAAAATGGGGCAAGGACATGAATCAAATATCAGGTGCACAACTTCAGTGCAGGGATGCTATCATGATGCAAAAACATCTTGGAAGGTCAAGTGGTCTGAGATTCCGCATTGGCGAAATTGAGTGATGATAAAAAATGCGTTTTCATGTTTTTTTTCAGACCGCCATTTGACCTTCACCTTTAACCCGGAGGGGTATGATGTAAATTAAGCGTTAATGTAACTTGTTCTAGGCTATCTGGAGAGGGCAATTTTGTTCCGATCAGACAAATCTTAGTCAAGTTATGGTGAAAAATGTTTAAATGTCTATTATTTCCAGAATTGAGCCATAACCTTAAAATTAGGTCAAGGTCTAAAAATTAGGTCAACTCCGCATAAATTCTATTCACATTATTGATGCAAAATTTAATTCTGCAAGTCCCAGCCGGCTCTGAGAAACAGCTCAAAAATTGGGAATTTCGGTCAAAAATAAATAAACAACCTTAGTGGTGGTTTACTATTCCTTGGGGTCTAAGAAAAAAAAAAATTCATATAGGGGGCTTTCATAGGAGAAACAAACCCGACAACAGGTATAAGCCTTCCCATGTCATATAGAGGGATGCTAAATAATTACGTTTATATGGAAACCACAAAAAGCTTATTATTTCAATTTAGTAAAGTTACAAAAAAAAATTTGATGTTTTCATTGAGGACAAACAAGTTTGTGATGCTTTTTAAATCTCTCTTTGCTTGGAGGACTGATTCAAACCTTTTCTTACGATTCTCCACGAGTTCCGTCTCTTTCCTTTCAAATTACAGCCCATTCTTCTGCACGTAGTTAATTTAACTTCTGCAGGTCAGAGTACCGAGACTCACAGCTTTATCCCACAACGTTTAAATCAGGTTGACGTCAACAGATCGAGAGGACCAATCAATCAACTTGACCTGGTTCAGGGTAATTCTGCACTGCATCTTCTTTTGTGACTATTGCATTTCTTTTGCTGCACCCACAAATTCCTTGCTTTCCCCTGCTGTACATCTTGTGAATAAACCCATACTGTGCCACATAACTTTCCTCACTTTGTTGGAATAAATGTGCCTGTTATAAATGAACCCAGCTCGTTTTTGTCTTTTCCTCCATTCGTCTAGCATGGTCTGCACCTTAGCATAGCCGGGACGTTATCCCACCAAATCTGCATATTAGCCGGTGCGTACTTGGCAGCTCCGCTCGGCTGAACTTGATATGGTAAGCAACGCAAATACGCATCGAGGGCGCGATTCCCCAATGAGGCGACCGCATGTTCCGAGTTAAACAGTTGTCAGACGGAGGACACTGGGTCACGTGGTCAAATTATTGACGTTTGCGGTCGATTAGTAACCCGCCGTGACACAAACTTATTCATGTGCGACGGCCTGCGATTCCCGGTGAGTCTGGGGAGGGACCAGGGATATCTCTCCCCCCCCCCACCCTGTCGACCCCCGTGACCTCGGGTCCACGACAATATATTAGTTGAATTGCTAACATACTACTTGTTAACCCCTCTAAGTCCAAGTTTTTGGTTTACCTCCAAATACTTTGTTCCCCTTTCCTTCTGCCATTTTCAATAATCAAAAGGTACAAAATGATCCCTTGCTGCCTCTCCCTTCACACAATTGTTTCTATCCTGCTGAACTTTATCATGTGTTCGTGAGATATCAGTTTGTTCCCCACCATTCCATAAATGTTGTTAACCTCTCACCCTTTGTTGAATAGCTCTTCTCTGAGTCTCAATATCAATGTGGAAGACAGTGAAATGAGCGAGTTCATAGAACATGTTACCCCACATAGCGTTCAAGTATAAGTACTTATGTTTAAAAAAAAATGATATTAAAGATAGTTTCAAAAAATTCTGGAAGTTTAGCATGATTGAAAGTCTTATACACCACCCTATTTAACATGTTCAAGTACTGCGAAACGGAAGGTTTTTGAAAGCGCAAAGGCGACGAACAGTGTTATTCAGTAGTTCAAGTATATAATTCAAGCTAAATAAAGGGTTAAAGGCATATAAATAAATTAATTGCAAAATTTACTGCCATTTTCACAGCGTTTATTACACCTCCCTATCTAACACATTACAGAAGTTATTCATGCCTGTTGTTTATGTCCTTTATGACATCTTTTAAAACAGTAAGTTTCCTGTTTGGAAAGATGTCCAATTTTGTTTGATTGACAGACAGGCAGAGAAAAAAAAATCTCCCTCCTCTCTGCACATCTGCGATCAGGACGACTACAGAGACAAAGTACTGTTCAACGGCAGGTATGTCTTCTGATTCATGTTCAAAATATAACATTCAATTGAAATATGTTGCTCCTCTATCATAAACTGACATTTGCAGACAGATAGACAGATGAACGGACATGAAAAAATTGCTTAACCACACTTTCCGCTTGACGTGCTAGAGTAATAAGACTGGAGCGAAGTTGATGGCACGCAATTGCAAATCCCCATACTTCCCACCGAAAACAAGGTTGAAAGATGACAAAGGATTCCAGCAGGAATGACCTAATGTTGAATCGAGCCAAAAAAATTCTTCTGTTTTGACCCCTGTAACCCAAGTCCCCACCCCCTGGGGCATGAACGAGGGGTCAAATTCAAAATATCGTTACAAACTTCATGCGTTCCCCAATGCTGATCGCATATACAAGTATAATTACCTTCGCATTCTGCGAAAGGTTATGTATTGGTCGCTGTGTATTTATTTATTTATTTATTTGTGAATATGTGTGTGTGTGTGTGTGTGTGTGTGTGTGTGTGTGTGTGTGTGTGTGTGTGTGTGTGTGTGTGTGTGTTTGTTTGTTATTCGCATAACTCAGAAAGTATTAAACCAAATCACTTGAAATTTGGTGGGATGATGGGTTATTATCCAAGGAACATTTGATTAGATTTTGGGAGCGATCGGGTCAAAGGTCAAGGTCACGGAAAGGTCAAATTCGTATTTTTACCATAGCGCGGTCAATTTTGATCTAATTGGCATGCAACCGATGCCAAAATGTTCACAATTCATTGCCCAATCTTGTGATGGGCGACATGACACAATTACATCATTACCCTTGTTTTTAAAAGAAAATGTCCCAAATCCTGGCATTATAATCAGTACCAAAATATATGTTTGTGGGAGATGCCAATGATTATTTATTTGTTTGTTATTCGCATAACTTGAAAAGTATTAAACCGAATTGCATGAAATTTGGTGGGATGATTGGTTATTAGCCAAGGACCATTTGATTAGATCTTGGGAGCAATCGAGTCAAAGGTCAAGGTCAAGGTCATGAAAAGGTCAAAATAGTCTTTTTACCATATCGCGGTCAATTTTTATCCAATTTGCATGAAACTAATGCCAAAATGTTCAGAATTTAATGCCCAATCTTGTGATATGCAACTTGACACAATGACGTAATTGCCCTTACTCGCGGTTGGGAGTCAAAGGTCAGGGGGTCACGACCTTGCAGATGTGCGTATTTTTATCATAACGCAGTCAATTCTTATCCGATTTGTATTAAATCAGCACCAAAATGCTCCTTGTTCTGTTCCCCACACTCTTATGCCAAGAACAAAACAGTAGCGGCGGCGAAGGTATATGCTCTCTACGAGTGCCCGTTCTAGTTTTAAAATGTTTAAATATGTGCCTGTAATTGCATTTTTTTGGTATTTGACCCTTTGACCCCCCCCCCCCCCCCCAGTACCAGAGGCCAGGGCCAAAAATGATACTGCTCTTGCACCTTCTTGCCATGTGCATTTAATAACTACCAAATTTAGAGAATTTCTGTCCAACCGTTTAGGAGAAGATAGCGTGACGGACGGACGTACAGATGAAGCAGATTACAATATCCCCACTGTTTTTTGTTTGTTTTCTTTTAATCAAAAGTATGGGGATAACACACAAAAGGAAAGGCAGGCAAAAATGAAACCTGTTCTGGTGGACAACGAAGATGCTGAACCAGGCATCACTATCCTTACTCGGCCGTAACATGGTGACTTGTTTGTTGAGAAACATCCTGTAGAGGCGCTCATCTCGTATTGCACCTGCAATGAAAAGGACATACCAATGGAGACCGATGGAAAAAAAAAAAACAAAAGCATTAAATAATCAAATAATTAGACAAATAAATAAACAAATCAAGATGCATGTATAAATCAGTTACCATTCATGTGAAACCACCCTTAGCAAGCTCAACTGATATTGACTGAAAATAATCAAGCATACTTCATAAAATAATGATACTCAATAAAAAAAATAATCAATTTATAATATTGACCCCTTCAGAGACAAAAGGTGGAGATCCACCGATTGATAAAATAATACAGAATTAGAAGGGCACTCTTTGACGTCGCCAGATATGGCTCCGCCCACATTATTACATCATTATACATACTTGTACCAAGTTTAATTTAAATCTCTGAACCCAAGTTGAAAATATTAAATAATTCTGGCTGCCAGACCATGTGCCCAATCAGGTTGAAATTTAAAACATATATTCCCCATGACTACTAGATCATAAATGTGACGTTTCACATCGATTGATAAAGCGGTTCAAGAGAAATAATTTTTAAAAAGATTTTCGTTCAATCCAATCTGGCTGCCAGATCATGTAACCTATTAATTATAGTGAACACCCTGGTATCCCCAATGCTTTAGGAATGGGTGGGTGAAGTTTCCCCTCGATCTGTCAAGCCGTTCTGGAGAAGAAACTTTTTAAAGGCTTATTCTTCAAAAAAATCATTGCTGCCAAACCATGCGACCGATGATGTCATAGGTGGAGAACTTTTTGCTCCTCCTGGATTGGTGATTATAACTGTAAAGTTTCACCTCGATCTGTTTTGCCGTTTCGGAGAAGATTTTTGAAAGTTTTTATGGTTAAGAAAAATATATGGCTGCCGAACCACGTGACCAATGACGTCATCAATTTTTGTCCCCACACAATTTAGCCCAAGATGACCCTCACAAATTTTCATACTGATCGGATGAAGCATTCGACATATGCAATTATGATGTAATAACGAAGCCACCTATGACCTCATCAAAAATATATATATATATATCACACTTGTTTCCCATGGGGAGTACTTTAAATGTGGCAAATTTCAATTTTTTCATGGAGTGGTTTCAGAGATACAGTAGTCCAAAGTTTTTTTTGTGTGTCATTGTGTGAAAATTGTGTCAATCGGATAAGCGGTTGCAGAGAAAACAGAAAATTAGCATGGACGGGCGGACACACGGACAACCCAAAAACATAATGCCACTGGCGACTTTGTCAGCGGAGGCATAAAAAGAAAGAGTTAAAGGCAAAAATTAAACAAAAGTTGTAGGAGTAAAAAAAAAAAAACTATGCGGTCAATGTTGTCCCAATTTTGTAAAGAATATGTATGGGGATCTGATACCAAGGCCATAGAGGGCAATACACGTGGTGCCCTTCTTCAGCAGAAGAGGGCTCAGGGAAAGATCTTCGAGTGAGGTGGCACGGCCAAAGTGGTTTAGCAGCCCAGTACTTGCCAAGATGTCCAAAGCACACAGTCCATCTACCTGGAGAAGAAAAGGTGGAACAGGCACTCAAAATAACCTTGCCGAGTTAAACGAGTCTGAAGCTCAGCTTTGAGGTATGTTTCGGCCCAAATTCAGTACTTGCACAATAAATGGAGATAGGTAAACAGGAGAGTCTGAAGATCTTACCCCTGTTGGATCATCATGGTTTCCATGGATACTAAACACAGGAAGAGCAATATTGAGATTTGTATCCTGGTAATTAACCCAAGGAAATCTGAAAGGGAGAAAAGAAAATAAATTCAATGAAAAGGTATAGTAGTTTGGCCAAATGCATCATCACGCATGAAACCTATGCCTCACACCAAGTACAGACCTCTCACAAAAACTTACTTGCTGTGACTAAAGTTCACGGCCTGGTCACTCAGAACCTGGAAATTAACCGGACGGTCCCCCATGCAATGCTTTCGCAACATTGCTATGCAGGAGTTCAATGCCTTCCGTGATGGCTTATTCTCGTGGAACAGGTCACCACCCAACAGCACAAAGTCCACCTGGAGTAGAAACAATCGTCTTTGTTTCATATACAAAGTAATTTTTGTGTGAATAAAAGCATATAGGGGCTTGGTGAAAAAGACAGGGTTGTTTGCCTACGTACATTGTGCGTCCGGGCAAGTTGCAAGACTTCATCAAACGTAACGAAAGAGTCCTTCCCACGGACTGCATCACGTTCCATGTATCCAAGATGGATATCGGTTGCCAGAAGGATTTTGAAAGTATTGCCATCCCTAAGAAAAGGAGCAAAGTTGGATAGCAAAACAAAACCTGTCAAAAATCCTCCTCTGCATTTGGGTTGGCCTGGTTGGATCAATGGCTCGTTATTCTGACAGATCAGGCTCAAATCATATACAGTATTGTGCGACGTCTATTGTGCTGAAATTAATGTAAAAGTAAACAGACATCATACACATGATAGGATATAAAAGCTTTTTCATGACCACTTAAAATTAACACAATTTTACTTTGAAATAACTAGAGTGACTCAAAACTCTGAAGGCTTCCAAACAGTGTAGCAACTAAAGTTGAAAGCAGGAACCAGGAAGCAGCTTCAAATTTGGTATTCGTGAAACCGGCAAAATTAAACTAAAACTGGTCATTTGAATAACAAATAAAAAATTTAGTATTCAAATCACTACAAACCTATCAAAGGCTGTTTTCTTGTTGAAATTAGTGTCTCGCTCGCTATGGACACTACATTAGTTGCTGAGGGAAGACCGAGCCAGAATGGTGCCACTAAGCAAACCGATCAAGGCCAGTTTCTGTGATATATCAAATCGGATGGAAAATGTCAGTCATTTATAAAGATGGCCACAAAATGGTATTTAGCTGGGAACGAGTACACCTGCTCACTTGCGGAGGGGCAGGAAGGGTCATGTTATTATCCTCTCTGCGGTATATATATATATATATATATATATATATATATATTTCAGTAGCTCTAGGCTCAGGCCCGTTAGTCTGTGGGGGAGCGATAAGCCTATAATGCCTCAAGAACGTCGGGTTTCCTCCCTTTCAGTTTAGTATTAAACAGCAGTAGCGACTGTTTAAAAAGGTAATCATCCATGTTTGTGGTTTATAATATTTTTATATTCCAGTATTTTGAAATTCAAGTTTATAATATTTTATCTGAAACTCAAGGGGTGCCCCACAAACGCCACGACAAGTTATTATTATTTATCCACATTAACACGGCGTTTGTCCAAGGAGGAAAAAACCCTTTGGTGAGAGGGGATATTATTAGTATTAATATTGTTCTGTACGAACATTAATATAATGCTATTATCATTACCTCCAACACTGAAGGTGGAAGGAGGTGATGTTTTCACCCTGTCTCTGTTTCTTTGTTACTTACAAAATCGATGATTTTTCAAGTATATTGGTTAGTCGACTGTTATTCTTCTGTCTGTTTGTTTGTTTGTCTGTCTGTCAATCACCTACAGGTCACAATTCTAAACCGATTGTCATGAAACTTCACCAAGTCGTAGAGGGAGTTTCAACTGAGAAGCAGATTGATTTTGAGGGCAAAGGTCATCTTCAGATAAGATTTCTAAAATTGTCATTTTTCATCCGATTGATTTGAAATTTGAACAAGATTTGCATATTGTGTCACTGAATTGGGAAACCAACTACTTTTGAGGTCAAAAGGTCAACTCAAGGTCAAACTTCTAAAATCATGAATATCAATCTGCAATATAATCAATTTTAATCCGATTGACCTGAGCTTTGATCAAGGTTGTCAATCTTAAGCTTAATGAAATGGACAATTTGATGAATCCATGGCAACCTTAAGAGAGGGGGGGAGGGGGTGGATTCTGCAAGTATCGTGCTGCACACGACATCTTTTTTCTTGTTTGTCTGTTTGTTCGTGTGCAGGATATCTCAAAAAGCCGTGGACGGATTTGGACGAAACTTGGTTGACACATTAGGTGTGACAAGGGACACATGATTCAATTTTGATGAAGCTCTGAATCCGAATCTGGATATGATAGTTATTTAATTTTTAAAGTGCTTGTTCACCATTGAGAGATAGGGCTAAAAACGACATAGTATGATATTTTATAAAGTCATTGGACCCGATATGTTCTCATGGATGAGGCGTTACATGGTGGAGTTATGCACTCGACGGCATGCCCTTCTAGTTAATGTTGTTATTACCTCCGCCACTGAAGGTGGAAGGAGGTTATATTTTCACCCCTGTCTGTTTGTTTGTGTGCAAGATATCTCAAAAAGTTGTGGATGGATTCAGATAAAATTTGGTGGGCAGGTTGGGTATGTGACAAGGACGAATTGTTTAGATGTTGGTGAAGATCCAGATCTAGCTCCTAGAATTTTAAAAGTGATTCTTCACCATTGAGAGATGGGGCTAAACCGATATATAGCACAATATCTCGAAAAGTTGTGGACGGATTCGGACGAAAATTGGTAGACATGTTTCGTGTGTGACAAGGATTAATTGATTTGATTTTGGTGAAGATCCAGATGTGAGAATTTTTTTTAATTTTTAAAGTGATTCTACACTATTGAGAGTGGTGATCATTTTGCCGACAAAACATAACTTGTGAGTGGTGATAAATACATCGCAAAGGGAGTGCTTCATCTCAAGGAAAGAAAGCACCGTGATGTGTAATGAATAGATTTAAAATAATATTTCCCTGATGTTTAATTTGGCAGGTCTATTACAAAATTATGGGGCGAGGTTTGGTTAGTAGAGAAAGTAAGTGGAATAATAACTCCGTTTCATGTCCACAAAAACAACAATAATTACAATAACATTTGTATAATTCCTAATGTTAATACATATCGATATTGTTTCACAAATGCACACTACAATTTATTGTGCGATCACAAAACACCCATTAGTAAATGGCCCAACCCATGCACACGGTGGAACGTTGCAGTTTTTTTTAAATCGGAACACCTGGCCCGAGAATGAAACGAAACTACTTCAGCGGTGCAAAAAAGAGAAAATATCTCAACAATATGGGGAAAGGATGAAAAATTACCCAAAATTAACTTTTTTCATCACACAAACGTCAGAACCAAAAAAGGGTCCTCGGCCGAAGAGCACATGTGCCTTTATGTGCCGGGGTGTGTGTTCCTTTACCGATGAGCTTGTAGAGAACTCACCAAGTGGCCTAAGCACTAAAACAAGCACTCCAACAAAACAGTTGATGAACGGCTGGCTCAGCAAATGATAGCAAGCTGATTGATAATGGAACACACCGCATGGATCAGCTTTTTGTGTGAATTAGTGTTTAAGGCTGGCGGTGAGATAAGGAGGTTACTGCTATTCTAATCACATGAAAATAATTTGAAATTTATTTCTACGAAAGCGGCCAGGGAGGATCACATTATTCTTTTCATTACTGCCACTTATTGTCAATATTATTATTAATATTTCTATTTAGCAACACTGCATATGTTAATATTATTTTTACCCTTGCTGAAGGAGGGGGATAGGTTTTCAGGTAAATCCAATATCCTGCCAAACCATGTGACCTATGATGTCATATGTGCGACTTTTGTTCCTCATGGATAGGTGGTCATATATGTAAAGTTAAGCCTCAATCCGCTCAGCCACTTCAAAGAAGATTTTTGAAGGTTTTTATTTTTTAAACAATATGGATGCCGAAATCACTTGACCAACGACGTTATGAAATTATTTTCTGTGGACCATTTTATCCCAAGATGATTCTCAAAAATGTCCATACTGATCAGATGTGGCGTGCTACATGTGCAATTATGACATCACAACGAGGGCACCTATGACCTCATAAAAAAAAAATCACCCTCATTCCCCTGGAGTGCTTGCTGTGTGCCAAGTTTCAATTTTTTCCTTGGTGCGGTTTCAGAGGTAGAGTTCAAAAGTTTTTCCGTTTTTCCAATACGGCTGCCATTCCACGTGATCTATCAAGTCATAATTGTCATTGAAACATTCTGCATGAGTAGTTGCACCAATGGTGAAAATTTCGTCTCAATCCGCCAAGTGGTTGTGGAGAAAAACGTGAAAGTTCTGGGCGGACAAACACAAAAAATCACTTGTTCTTGTTCTTGTCACCTATTCAACTCATCCACCTTGTTTTGTCATAATTTGTCCACAACTTTTTGAGATATAGTGATATATTTAGTTTTTGGCTCTATGACTTTTAGAAATTAGGCCTGTGTTTGAACTTTTGACCTTAAAATTAAATGGTAGTTGAATTCAGTGACCTGACATGAAAATGCTCTTCAAATTTCAAGTTTATTGGATTAAAATTGGGGATTTTAGAAATTTGGCCTATGTTGGTTGACCTTTTGGTCTATGTTTACATCAAAATTAATAGGTGGTTGAGTTCAGCGACCTCATATGCAAATAGTCTTCAAATTTCAAGTCAATCAGATGAAAATTGAGGATTTAAAAAAATTTGGCTCAAATTGGCCTTTTGTGATCTCAAAATTAATAGGCCGTTGAATTCAGCGACCTGATTTGCAAATGGTCTTCAAATTTCAAGTTGATTGGATGAAAATTGACAATTTTAAAAACAATTTTAAAATTTGGCCTATTTTGTGTTGACCTTAAGGCCTATGTTGACCTTTTCACCTAAGATAACCTCAAAAGTAAGAGGTGGTTGAATTTATTGACCTGATATGCAAATCCTGTTCAAATTTCAAGTCAATCGGATGAAATTTGAGGATTTTAGAAAATGTGGCTCAAATTGGCCTATTGGCCTATGTAGTAGACCTTTTTGATCGACCAAATTTTATGAAACTTCAATGCGGGACCATCGCAGGGTCGGTGACACGAATCTCTAAAAATTTCAGAACGGTCGGTTGAGCAGTTTGGGCTGGAGGCGAGCCCACACGCGATCAACATACTTGGCAAAAAAAAAAAAAAAATGATAAGTAACAAAGCAGACAAACAAACAAACAAATGAAAATGCTCGTTGAGCAAGGAATTGCCAGAATAACTTTGTCATATCTCCATGATCTCTGAAAAAACAAAAACCTGGAGTTTGATCTTTCAAGGTCACGAGATTTGCCTTAAACCGGCGACCTCGGGTTTGACTTTACCAGGTCACGCAAAGTCAACAAATTTGGTGTCAAATAAAAGGTCATATGCAAGTTCCTATATGTTGATAATGATAATGTAGTCGCTATCTGTCACTGTTTTTTGAGTTATAGCCATTTTAAAGTGAAAATCAACTTTTACGTGACCCCCCCCCCCTCAACTTCGACCGAGGGCGAACTTCTAAACTTTGCATTTTTTAGCATGCAAATGTGTAAAATCATAATTAGAGATATGAATTGTGAACATTTTAAGCCTAGTTTGAAGTCGATACGACCGTTTTTGAGTATGTTATGACAAAAAAACGATTCACGGTTTATAGTCACGGTTCAATCATTGACCTTGATTGAACGTCAACCAAACTTAACACATCAGTAGCCAGTGTCATTGCCTACATGGGTGCAAATATTGGTGAGCAAATCTTCACAATTGTGGACACTGTCAAACATTTAAAAAATCTAAAAATTTGCATTTGTTTATCATTAGGGAACTTTGTTGCCATGGTAACCGGAAGTGGCTGAACCAAATTTCTTCATTTTTGGCATATAATAGGACACTCATACCAAGATACCATATGCCAAATTGGAAGTCAATCGGGATCGAAATGGCGTTTTTATCGTAATTTGAAAGTTTTCACCCGACCCCCCTGACATTCGACCCCTGACATTCGACCCCCGACCGCTAAGAAGGGCGTTGGTGTGACACCCCAATGAGACATATGGTTGGATGCAGTATTGGAAGATGCACATTTTGGATTTGGATTGAAGTCGATACGACCATTTTAGCGGACGTTATTGCAAAAATAAGAATTTCGGTTTTTCGGTGACCTTGACCTTGACCTTGACCTTTGACCGAGATTCACCAAAAACGACAAGTGTCTAAGTTGGACCATGGCCGACGGCTGTACCCAGTTTGGTCATGATTGCTGAAATGGTGTGGCTGCTACAGGGTAAACAAACACACAAACAAACAGACAGACAGACAAAGAATGACACACACAACCGACCAACATAATTGCCAAAATCTGAAGGATTCCGGCAATTAACAAACAAACAAACCCAAATGCAACACCCTTTCCAAGTCCTTCGGTGAGGGTAACAAGTTGTGGCGAGGGTCCACAATCTCTGATTGCCCTCTCAAGTTGCCTTTTGTACGGGCCACCAAAATGACCAAAAAAAAGGATGTATGTGTGTCTGCTACCGCTGTTTCTTGACAACCACTGGTCTGATCTAATTGAAACTTGCCAGGAATATTGATGGGGACTTGAGGATGTGCCTTATCAAGGTTTGATATTAACCGGACAAGCGTTTCACAAGTTATGGCCATTTATTTACCAAACCAATGACAGGACACGGTGCTATGACATCACGAATGACGTCACAAATCTTTTTTTTCACGTACGGCCACGCACGTACGGGCCCGCACATACTGGCACACACCTACGGGCACGCACGTACGGGCACGCACCTCACGAGTGTCGTCACAATTCTTTTTTTTTCTTTCTTTTTTTTGATATGATGTCACAATTGACGCTGGGGACCTGAGTATGTGCCTTTTGATATCGTTCTTCTTCATCCGTTTTCAGCTGTTTCCCAAGTGTTTCCCAAGTTATGGCCATCTATTTACCAAACCAATGACAGGATGTCATTATTTAGCAAACAATGACGGGCACGCACGTACGGGCACGCAGGATGTGCCTTTTCAAGGTTTGATATTAATCGGACAAGCGGTTCCCAAGTTACGGCCATTTATTTGCCAACCAATGACAGGACACGGTGCTATGACATCACAATTCTTCTTTTTTTTTTGCACGATTGACTTAACAATTATTCTTCTTCTTCGTTTGATACGACGTCACAATTGACACTGGGGACCTGAGTATGTGCCCCCACATCGGATCACTCTCAAGGTCGGTATGGAAACGGCCTGTGTGGTTGTTGTTTTACGCACGTACGGGCATGCGAGAGCGAAGGAACGGCCTGTGTGGTTGTTGTTTCTGGCACATGGTTTGAAAGTTGTTTTTTTTTGCACGTACAGCCACACACGTATGGCCACGCATGTACGGGCACGCACCTATGGGCATGCACTGGTCTATCTATAATTCCAGCAATCTCTGTGTGTGTCCATCTGTCTGTCTGCGTGTGTGTGTGTGTGTGTGTGTGTGTGTGTGTGTTTGCGACCGCTGTTTCTTGACAACCACTGGTCCGATCTAATTGAAACTTGCCAGGAATATGGCTGGGGACCCGTAGATGTGCCTTTTCAAGGTTTGATATTAATCGGACAAGCGGTTCCCAAGTTACGGTCATTTATTTACCAACCAATGACAAGACACGGTGGTATGACATCATGAATGACGTCACAATTAATGTTTATTTATTTATTTTTTATTTTTTGCACGATTGACGGTCTGATCGAATTGAAACTTGCCAGGAATATTGCTGGGGACCTGTAGATGTGCCTTTTCAAGGTTTGATATTAATCGGACAAGCGGTTCCCAAGTTACGGTCATTTATTTACCAAACCAATGACAGGACACGGTGCTATGACATCAAGATTGACGTAATAATTCTTTTTTCTTTAAAAAAAACATTTTTTTTTGCACGTATGGGCACGTGAGAGCGAAGGAACGGCCTGTGTGGTTGCTGTTTCTCGCACACGGTTTGAAAGTTTTTTTTATTGTATTATTTTTTTTGCACGTATGGGCCCACACTAGTCTATCTACAATTTCAGCAATCTCTGTGTCTGTGTGTCTGCGACCGCTGTTTCTCGACAACCACTGGTCCGATCTAATTGAAACTTGCCAAGTATATTGCTGGGGACCCGAGTATGTGCCTTTTCAAGGTTTGATATTAAACGGAGAAGTGGTTTCCAAGTTATAGCCATTTATTTAGCAAACCAATGACATGACACGTGCTATGACGTCACGATTGACGTCACAATTATTTTTCTTTTTTTTTTGCACGTACGGCCACGCACGCACGTACGGGCATACACGTAGTTGCGTCATCCATCAGATCCTTCAAAATCTGTTGGTTGCAAAATCTGTGATGGGTGTACGGGATTACGCACGTACGGGCACGCACTAGTTCATTTTAAAGGGAATGATTTATTTTTTCACAGCAAACAAGAAAGCGGGTGGAAGCTCGGACGGCGGGTTCATTGGGTTCGCAACATTATCTCCACAATGCTGAGGTAAATTAAAAACACCTCACGGACCAGTGAATGAAGAAACGTTCATCAAAACAATGGACATGAGTAAATAGAGTATAATTTCCGAAGCAAACGAAGTACAAAGAATTAACTCGTTCCCCTCACTTACTGCTCTGCGGCCATGATGTGAACCTGAAAAAATGTGGATAAAGATCGGATTAACCGGGGAGCGGCTTTTCGGTTTTCCCGCTCTCCAGTGGCCTCCAACGGCAGTAAAATAAATAAATAAATAATAAATAAATAAATAAACAAATAATAAATAAATAAATAAATAAAACACCTGACGTCATCACGGAGGTCAAGGCAGATCTTGCGATCCGGATCCAACATATTCGTGTACATAATGTTTTTCCCCGCACAGTACGAAAAGGTTTAATTAAACAGGAAAACGATGGTACAATATTTATACAGTCGTTTTTCATTATTTCCCTTATTATTCATTTTAAATTATTTATTTGCCTTATTATTCAACCGTCCTTTCAGCAATAGGCGGCTAAGAGAATATTCCCCGGACCTCTCCAAATGAAATGCACAGCATTTCCCGATGTTAACATAAATGGCGATTAAATAGGGAATAGCTAACAGCGTCACGTGTTACACCGCCTATAAAAAAACGACATTTGTACAGTAATGTATATGTGAATGTTACTCATGCTAAATAATGAGCGACATCCGCACGTTAATGTAGATTTTATATTGTAAATAAAATTTGTTGATTTAAAAAAAAATGTTGTCGTTAAATTTAACATACCGACTGTTCTTTTTCACGACCGATGAAACCACCGCCTTCTGAAATTCCCCCTGAAGGGAGGGGGACGTGAACTGAAACAAATGATCACGCAGGGGGTGGATAGGATGGACAGAGAGGATGTATGGGGTGGATAGGATGGACAGAGAGGATGTATGGGGTGGATAGGATGGACACAGTGGATGAATGGGGTGGATAGGATGGACACAGAGGATGTATGGGGTGGATAGGATGGACACAGAGGATGTATGGGGTGGATAGGATGGACAGAGAGGATGTATGGGGTGGATAGGATGGACACAGTGGATGAATGGGGTGGATAGGATGGACACAGAGGATGTATGGGGTGGATAGGATGGACACAGAGGATGTATGGGGTGGATAGGATGGACACAGAGGATGTATGGGGTGGATAGGATGGACACAGAGGATGTATGGGGTGGATAGGATGGACACAGAGGATGTATGGGGTGGATAGGATGGACACAGTGGATGAATGGGGTGGATAGGATGGACACAGAGGATGTATGGGGTGGATAGGATGGACACAGAGGATGTATGGGGTGGATAGGATGGACACAGAGGATGTATGGGGTGGATAGGATGGACACAGAGGATGTATGGGGTGGATAGGATGGACAGAGAGGATGTATGGGGTGGATAGGATGGACACAGTGGATGAATGGGGTGGATAGGATGGACACAGAGGATGTATGGGGTGGATAGGATGGACACAGAGGATGTATGGGGTGGATAGGATGGACACAGAGGATGTATGGGGTGGATAGGATGGACACAGAGGATGTATGGGGTGGATAGGATGGACACAGAGGATGTATGGGGTGGATAGGATGGACACAGAGGATGTATGGGGTGGATAGGATGGACAGAGAGGATGTATGGGGTGGATAGGATGGACACAGTGGATGAATGGGGTGGATAGGATGGACACAGAGGATGTATGGGGTGGATAGGATGGACACAGAGGATGTATGGGGTGGATAGGATGGACACAGAGGATGTATGGGGTGGATAGGATGGACACAGAGGATGTATGGGGTGGATAGGATGGACACAGAGGATGTATGGGCTGGACAGGATGGACACAGAGGATGTATGGGGTGGATAGGATGGACACAGAGGATGTATGTGGTGGATAGGATGGACACAGAGGATGTATGGGGTGGATAGGATGGACACAGAGGATGTATGGGGTGGATAGGATGGACACAGAGGATGTATGGGGTGGATAGGATGGACACAGAGGATGTATGGGGTGGATAGGATGGACACAGAGGATGTATGGGGTCGATAGGATGGACACAGAGGATGTATGGGGTGGATAGGATGGACACAGAGGATGTATGGGGTGGATAGGATGGACACAGAGGATGTATGGGGTGGATAGGATGGACACAGAGGATGTATGGGGTGGATAGGATGGACACAGAGGATGTATGGGGTGGATAGGATGGACACAGAGGATGTATGGGGTGGATAGGATGGACACAGAGGATGTATGGGGTGGATAGGATGGACACAGAGGATGTATGGGGTGGATAGGATGGACACAGAGGATGTATGGGGTGGATAGGATGGACACAGAGGATGTATGGGGTGGATAGGATGGACACAGAGGATGTATGGGGTGGATAGGATGGACACAGAGGATGTATGGGGTGGATAGGATGGACACAGAGGATGTATGGGCTGGATAGGATGGACACAGAGGATGAATGGGGTGGATAGGATGGCCACAGAGGATGTATGGGCTGGATAGTTTGGACACAGAGGATGTATGGGCTGGATAGGATGGACACAGAGGATTATAGGCTGGATAGGATGGACACAGAGGATGTATGGGGTGGATAGGATGGACACAGAGGATTATAGGCTGGATAGGATGGACACAGAGGATGTATGGGGTGGATAGGATGGACACAGAGGATGTATGGGCTGGATAGGATGGACACAGAGGATGTATGGGGTGGATAGGATGGACACAGAGGATGTATGGATGTATGGGCTAGATAGGATGGACACAGAGGATGTATGGGCTGGATAGGATGGACACAGAGGATTATAGGCTGGATAGGATTGACACAGAGGATGTATGGGGTGGATAAGATGGACACAGAGGATTATAGGCTGGATAGGATGGACACAGAGGATGTATGGGGTGGATAGGATGGACACAGAGGATGTATGGGCTGGATAGGATGGACACAGAGGATGTATGGGGTGGACAGGATGGACACAGAGGATGTATGGGCTGGATAGGATGGACACAAAGGATTATAGGCTGGATAGGATGGAGACAGAGGATGTATGGGCTGGATAGGATGGACACAGAGGATGTATGGGCTGGATAGGATGGACACAGAGGATGTATGGGCTGGATAGGATGGACACAGAGGATGTATGGGGTGGACACGATGGACACAGAGGATTATAGGGTGGATAGGATGGACACAGAGGATGTATGGGGTGGATAGGATGGACACAGAGGATGTATGGGGTGGATAGGATGGACACAGAGGATTATGGGGTGGATAGGATGGACACAGAGGATGTATGGGGTGGATAGGATGGACACAGAGGATGTATGGGGTGGATAGGATGGACACAGAGGATGTATGGGGTGGATAGGATGGACACAGAGGATGTATGGGGTGGATAGGATGGACACAGAGGATGTATGGGGTGGATAGGATGGACACAGAGGATGTATGGGGTGGATAGGATGGACACAGAGGATGTATGGGGTGGATAGGATGGACACAGAGGATGTATGGGGTGGATAGGATGGACACAGAGGATGTATGGGGTGGATAGGATGGACACAGAGGATGTATGGGGTGGATAGGATGGACACAGAGGATGTATGGGGTGGATAGGATGGACACAGAGGATTATAGGCTGGATAGGATGGACACAGAGGATGTATGGGCTGGATAGGATGGACACAGAGGATTATAGGCTGGATAGGATGGACACAGAGGATGTATGGGCTGGATAGGATGGACACAGAGGATGTATGGACTGGATAGGATGGACACAGAGGATGTATGGGGTGGATAGGATGGACACAGAGGATGTATGGGGTGGACAGGATGGACACAGAGGATGTATGGGGTGGACACGATGGACACAGAGGATTATGGGGTGGACAGGATGGACACAGAGGATGTATGGGGTGGATAGGATGGACACAGAAGAAAACTCTCAAGAGGGAGAATTGTAAGGATGGCTCGGAGTGAAAAGAGGACGTTCTAATGAGGGTCGAGTGGATCACGGTGTTGGACGTTCTAACGAGGGTCGAGTGGATCACGGTGTTGGACTGGGGACGATCTGAGATGATGATTAACTGCTGTCTTGAAGACCTGGAGGGAAGAATGAGATTAAAGAGGACATGGAAAACTGGTTCCCCCAGGTGGGGAAATAAGAGGAACAAATGGAGGAGTTGAGCAGTGATCCTGGATTTAGGTAGTTTTACCAGAAGAGGGTTGATGGTGGACCGTATGCGTCCCGCAGAAAACTTGAGGGGATAAAGCACGGAGAGATTGGAGGGTTCAAGACCAGAAATTAGGTGGTAGAAGACCGATTATCTGTGATGGTGAAGTCGTACATCCATAGACTCAACTTCATCATGGGGGATTCCAATAATCTTGATGGCCTCAGTTTCCCCAGCATCAAGTTAAGCAAGATGTGAGGCAGGGGACCCAGCCCAGAGGGAAGAGCAGTACTGAAACTGTGGATGAAGGTCTTGTAGGTGGACAGGAGTCCAGGCGTGCCGAGGAAGGACTTTATATGACGTAGGATGCCCAGTCGGTGGCTGGCTTTGGAGGCCAACTTTGAAATGTGCTTTCTCCAAGAAAGATCATGACTGATAGTGAGACCCAGGACTTTGAATGACTGAACTTTCTCAAGATGATTGTTAAGGTAGACAGGAGAGTTTGCCAGATGGTCCTTTCAGAGAGTTAGTTAGTGAGAGTGTGAGATTTGTCAGGATTGAGAGACATATTCCAAGTGTTTGCCCAGCTTGTGATTTTTTTTCAAGTTCTGAAGAGAGAGAAGAATCTACAGCCTGCCACACATTGGCTGTGAGAGTAGGGGAAGTTAGTAAGCCGTGTGTGGAGTTGGCCTTCCATGCCATAGCCAGAGAGCTCGGAGAGTAAGGCAGGATGCCAGACTATATCAAAAGCATGAGTAATGTCCACAAAGACAGCCCTGATGTCATGTCTGACATTGAGGGCCTCCATTCATTGTTGGGTGAGTTGAAGCAGAATGTCAAAGGTGGAGTGTCCTGGTTTGATGTTAAATGAGGTTCTTGGAGAGAAGGAAGGGATTTTATATGAACTGCGATGATGGATTCCATGACCTCACTGATGACTGCATGTAAGCTAATTGGTCTGTAGTTGAGATCAGTTGTTGCACTTTTTTTTTTGCCTCTGCTGATGAAGTCGCCGGTTATATGATGTTTTTGGGTTGTCCGTCCGTCCGTGCTAGTTACCTCCGCCACTGAAGGTGAAGGATGTTATGGTTTCACCCCTCTCTGTGTGTCTGTCTGTTTGTCTGTTTGTGTGTTTGTTTACCCTGTAGCAGCCACACCGTTTCAGCGATCATGACCAAACTGGGTACAGACGTCGGCCATGGTCCAACTTAGACACTTGTCGTTTTTGGTGAATCTAGGTCAAAGGTCAAGGTCAAGGTCACTGAAAAACCGAAATTCTTATTTTCGCAAAAACGTCCGCTAAAATGGTCGTATCGACTTCAAACCAAATACAAAATGTGCATCTTCCAATTCTGCATCCAACCATATGTCTCATTGGGGGTGTCACACCAACACCCTTCTTAGCGGTCGGGGGTCGAATGTCAGGGGGGTCGGGTCAAAACCTTCAAATTGTGATAAAAACGCCATTTCAAGTCCGATTGACATCCAAGTTATGATCATGACCAAACTAAGTGCTATAACTCAATAAACAGTAGCACTATCGAATTATCAGAACCAAATTGATTTCCAGGTTTTCGTTTTTTTCAGAGATCATGGAGATATGACAAAGTTATTCCGGCAATTCCTTTCTCAACGAGCAATTTCATTTGTTTGTTTTTGTACAGGATATCTCGAAAAGTTGTGGATGGATTCGGATTAAATTTGTTGAGCACGTTGGGTGTGTGACAAGGACGAACTGACTAGATTTTGGTGAAGATCCCAATCCGGAACCGGATCTGATAATTTTTGAAGTGGAACCTGGATCGGGCATTATGTGGCGGAGGGATGCGCTCGACCGAGTGCCCTTCCAGTTTTCTCTGAAACCGCTTATCCGATTAAAACAAAATTTTCACCATATGTGTGTCGACTCATGTAGAATGTTTTTATACTAATTATTACTTCATAGGTTACATGGTGTGGCAGCCATGTTGGAGCAAAGGAAAAAATTTGGACCTCTGTTTCTCTGAAACCGCACCATGGAAAAAATTGAAACTTGGCACATATGAAGTACTCCTCATGGGAAAAAAATACGATTTTTTTGATGATGTCATAGGTGGCTTCATTTTGACATCATAATCATATAGGTCGAACATTTTTTTCCGATCAGTATGAAATATTTTCGGGTCATCTAGGGCTAAATTGTATGGAAGAAAAAATTGACGTCATCGGTCACGTAGTTTATGCCTGGTGTTGGCGTTATGATTAGGGTGGTGGGCTTGGGATCCTAGGATCCTGATTCAAATCCCACTCGGCTGTTGAATTAACACCAGGTGAGGTTGATTCTGCCTGTCATCATTCCGAGGTCGGCAAAATGAGTGCCAGCTTGCTGGTATCCTGTGTCGGAGTGGCGACCCGTCCAGGATTGTACCCAATAACCAAGGAGACTGCTTAGGCAGCACCAACGCTCTGCATAGAGTATTGTCCCAATGGATGGATGGATGGTCAGGTGGTTTGGCAGCCATATTGTTTTCAACATTAAAAACCTTCAAAAATCTTCTACTCCGAAACGGCTGAACTGATCAAGGCAAAACTTTACAGGTATGATCACCTATCTTTGAGGAACAAAAATTTCTCCATGTGTAATGTCATCGGTCATATGGTTTGGCAGTCATATTGGATTTACCCTCAACCCTTAAAAAATCATCTTCTCCAGAATGGCTGAACAGATCGAGGGGAAACTTCACCCACATATTTTGTGAATGTGATATTTTGAACATGACTGATAGGATTGGCGAGAGGTATGCACACTCACCTCGAAACTGTCTCGCCTGGGTTTAAATCCTGACCTAACTGTCATCCTGCTGTTTCACAGGCCGGGTGATTTATCAATGCGTGTGCTATCCCTTGGATGGACATTAAATGGGAATCCCATCTGCCAGCATTCGTTGGTCCACGTTAAAGATCCCATGGTGTCCTTCGCAAAGAGTCAGTTAGCTATCACTGGTACCATGAACAAATTCCTGCCATAACTAGTCAAACGGCTGACCTGGTCAGCTGGTTCGTAAAGACTTGGGCCAAGCTTCCCCCCTGGCCTACCCCACAATTTAAGCCGCTGTCACACCTTGACGATTTAGCCAGCTAATACCGACGTATGAAAAATTTGTCGAAAACGCTGGCACACGTCGAATACGTTATGGGTAAGTTTTGTATACATTAAGAGCACGCTGGCATACGTCGTAGTACGCCGAGCTCGTCGACAAATTTTAACATGCTCAAAATTTTTCGATGTATGGCAGCGTATGACTCACACGTTCCGCTATGCTGGCCATAAGTTGTAGGCACGTTACGCGATCGTTGACACACGTCGACACACGTTACTTATAAGTTACTCATAAGTCGAAACACATCGAGGTAATGATTAGCGTACCCAAAACTTATTTATAATCTATAAGTAACGTGTTGTAGGCACGTTACTCGATCGTTGACACACGTTGAGGCACGTTATGCGATTGTTGACACACGTCGAGGCACGTTACTTGTAAGGTACTCATAAGTCGAAACACGTTGAGGTAATGTTTAGCGTCAGTGTTCCAGACTCCATATTTATTTATTTATTTATTTATTTCCTTGGGCATGACGGTGATATTGACACTTCGATTTCTGGTGCGGTTATAATATAATATAATTAATAGGCTGCCGCTCAATGATTTAAATCATAACCACACTAGAAATCGAAGTGTCAACATCACCATCATGCCCAAGAAAAAAACAAACAAACAAAAAAAAAAACCATGGAGTCTGGAACACTGACAGGTTCCTCTTGTGAAGCCCATTTGTATATACCAATTCTCCTAAACGCTGCCAATACGCCATTATACGGTAACTGTAAGTTAGAAACAAGTTCAGTAAGTTCTGTGGTCGTCCGGAAGACGTCAAATACATCTACATACGTCAATATGCGTTGGAGATACGTTACACATAGGTTCAAAGCACGTGACTCATAGGTTAGAAATAAGTTTCGGGTACGCTAAACATTACCTCAACGTGTTTCGACTTATGAGTAACTTACAAGTAACGTGTGTCGACGTGTGTCAACGATCGCATAACGTGCCTACAACTTATGGCCAGCGTATGCGGAACGTGTGCATCATACGCCGGCATATGTCGAAAAATTTTCAGCATGCTTAAAATTTGTCGACGTACTCAGCGTACTACGACATATGCCAGCGTGCTTCAGCGTGCTCTTAACGTATATGAAACTTACCCATAACGTATTCGACGTGTGCCACCATATTCGGCAAATTCTTCATACGTCGGCATATGCTGGCTAAAACGTCAAGGTGTGACAGCGGCTTGACACTTCGATGTCTAGTGCGGTTATCATTTGAATCGTCGAGCCGCAGCCTTTTAATAGGCTACGCCACATGATCGTCGGCGATACGCTACCGCGCTATGCATAAGTTTGACTATCGTTGGGCATAGGTTGTGAACGCCGACAACATGCAAAGCATTCGTTGGTGTAACTTATCTATATGTTATCGAAACGTTCTGTGTACGTTACTAATACGTTATGTATACGTCCAACTCGTTATGAATACGCCAAAAACTGGAAAAAAAAACATCAATAGTTCAGCGTACGCCAGCGTTTTACATACATTTTGATACGTTGCCATACACTGGCTAAAACGTCAAGGTGTGACAGCGGCTTTAGGTGGGATAATGGTGGCTCTTAAAGAAGAGGAAAAAGAAGAAGTTATCTTTTGAGTATGAATCGGAAAGCGAACCTGCAGTTTAGCAGTCTTTTGGCTCTGAGTTTAGCAAATTGTACGGAATGGTGTCCCAATCGCGCATGCCTAGAGAGGAGTGAGATAATTTGTTTTACTCTATCTGCCTGTCTGGCAGTCAAACAAACTTCAAAAATATTCCCAAAAAGGAAACTTACTGTTTTTCGGGACATCATAAGGGACACAAACAACAGGCACAAATAACGAATGTAACGTGTTAAATAAGGTGGTACAATAGATGCAATGTCTGGTGTTGGCTTATAAGTTCGGGTTGTGGGCTTGGGATCTTTCGGTCCTGAGTTTAAATCCTGCTTGGCTGTTGAATTAGTACCAGGTGGGGTTCACTCAACCACTCATCCCTCTAAGGTTGGTGAAATGAGTACCAGCTTTTTGGGATGATTGAGCCATTTGAGTATTCTGTGTCAGAGTAGTGACCTGTCCAGGATTGTGCCCAGTAGCCCAGGAGACTGCTTCAGCAGCACTGATGCTCTGTATAGAGTATGGACTGATGGCTGATGGATGGAATAGTTGCTGCATCAACAGTGGGAAATGTCCAAAAAAACTTTTTTCAACAACCCTTTGAAATCTTTTTAATTTTAAGTGAATTATATATTTGAACACGAGAACACAAATTGCCTTATTGGCACTTTCAAAAACCTTCTATTTATCAGTAATTGGACAAAACTAGTACGGGCCCGTAGGTGCGTGCCCGTAGGTGAGTACCAGTATGTGCAGCCTCTCTCTCTCTCAAACCTCGAAAAGGCACATCCGCGGGCCCCCAGCAATATTCCTGGAAAGTTTCAATTGTGCAAAAGAAATAATGAAAAATAAATAAATAAATAAATAAACATTAATTGTGATGTCATTCGTGACGTCATCGCACCGTGTCTTGTCATTGGTCGACAGATAAATGGCCGTAACTTGGGAACCGCTCGTCCGATCAAACCTTGAAAAGGTACATCCGCGGGTCCCCGGCAATATTCCTGGCAAGTTTCAATCAGATCGGACCGTCAATCGTGCAAAAAGAAATAATGAAAAATAAATAAATAAATAAACAAACATTAATTGTGACGCATTCGTGACGTCATAGCACCGTGTCTTGTCATTGGTCGACAGATAAATGGCCGTAACTTGGGAACCGCTCGTCCGATCGATATCAAACCTCGAAAAGGCACATCCGCGGGTCCCCGGCAATATTCTTGGCAAGTTTCAATCAGATCGGACCGGCGGTCGTCGAGAAACGGCGGTCGCAGACAAACAGACACAAACAGACAGACACACACGCAGAGATTGCTGGAATTATAGATAGATATTATCATTTTACGTCATCTCGACCAATCAAATGTGCCGCTCGCAGACCCCTCCCATATCCTTTTTTTTTCAAGACTGGGCAGGTTAAGGTGTTCTATGAACTCTCAGTTTTACATGAGGTTCAAACTTGGAGTCATTCATTTTGTATGCAGCCTGTGACTGCTGTTTGCATTATTGCTGCGATTGAGGCTGTGCCACTGATGCAGTGCCTTCTGTAGGTTAGGGTCGGAATTTTGAATTTGTTCAGGGTGCCGGCAATAACTCAGCTACTCTTCACGGAGGACACCGTGGGATCTTTAACTTCCACCAACCAATGCTGCAGACTGGAATAAAAGGGCTAATCAGACATTGATGGTGCATTGTATTGTACTGTATTGTATTGTATTGTATTGTATATTTAACCCGAGCTTTAAAAATCCTGGCCAATATTTCTAACCAACCTCAAACCAATCATTGTCTGTAGAACTGGAAAACAAGAGATGTTTTATTCAATAAATTTTATTCGACATGGCCAAGAGAAGCTGCTTGTGGGAGAGGGTGAGGGAGGAGTGGGGATGATGGGGGGTGGGAAGGTTACTGTGGGCAGATGGATGTCCCAATGCACCCTCTTACCCCAACACATAAAATTAAAAGCATAGTAATATGCAAAATTATCAATGCCTTTTACATATTTTAACCAGGTGGTTTCTATTGGTGAACTGTTGCCCCGCGTGGCGAACAGATAGTGATGCTCACAAAGCCTTAGACAATCTGAAAACCTTTTCACTGCCTGTTAACATTTTAACCTGTAAAAACATAACAAGAGTTCCATTGACAAGATTTTTTTTTTTTTGGTTCATAACTGCTTCTTAGACATTCCACCTTTTCCCTACACATACCAGTTTCGGTTGCGGGTTGGTTTACCTTTCCTCGAGATTCTAGAAACTACAGCTTTCACAGGATGCGTTTATCTTTTCACCTCCCTTAGTTGATCAGGGGTGAATCTAAGTGAGGGGAGGGTGTAGATGGGGAAGGAGAGAGAGAGACAGAGAGAGACAGAGAGAGACAGAGACAGAGACAGAGACAGAGACAGAGACAGAGACAGAGACAGAGAGAGAGAGAGAGAGAGAGAGAGAGAGAGAGAGAGAGAGAGAGAGAGAGAGAGAGAGAGAGAGAGAGAGAGAGAGAGAGAGAGAGAGAGAGAGAGAGAGAGAGAGAGAGAGAGAGAGAGAGAGAGAGAGAGAGAGAGAGAGAGAGAGAGAGAGAGAGAGAAAGAGAGGAAGAGAAACAGAAAGAGAAAGAGAAACAAAAGGGAGAGACAGATTGATCAAAACACTTCATATCCTACAGGGGCTTTGCGCCAGTATTTGATGCCATAAATGATGAAAATAAGAATGACCATGACAGCGAGCACAATGCCAACCACAATTGGGACCACGTAGTCATCTTCACACTCAGGGCAAACCTCAGCTGTAGGGTGCAGGGGTGGGAAAAGTTTGAGATGTGAGAATTATGGCTGGGATTGTTGTTGAACCTACCAAACAGTGCAGTTTATCTACTGCGATATCGTAAGATGTAATTATATCACATATCTCCATCCATCTCCAAATGTAACCTTTCACTAAATATAACCTTTACCTTCATTGTCACCAGGTACTTTGTGATCGTGGGCCTTTTATGGGAAATAATTTCATTTGATGAAATTTCACTGCGATGCTATATTGGTCAGATTGCTTGGTAGCAGTTTTCATAAGGCTTAAGGATGATTGTACTCATTTTGACCCATTTCGAATTACTTCCAATCTATCTATAATTCCAGCAATCTGTGTGTGTGTGTGTGTGTGTGTGTGTGTGTGTGTGTGTGTGTGTGTGTGTGTCTGTTTGTCTGCGATCGCCGTTTCTTGACGAGCGCCGGTCCGATCTGATTGAAACTTGCCAGAAATATTGCTGGGGACCCGTGGATGTGCCTTTTCGAGGTTTGATATCGATCGGACGAGCGGTTCCCAAGTTACGACCATTTATTTGTCGACCAATGACAGTACACGGTGCTATGACATCACGAATGACGTCACAATCAATGTTTATTTATTTATTATTATTTTTATGCACGATTGACGGTCCGATCTGATTGAAACTTGCCAGGAATATTGCTGGGGACCCGCGGATGTGCCTTTTCAAGGTTTGATATTAATCAGACAAGCGGTTCCCAAGTTACTGCCATTTATCTGTCGACCAATGACAAGACACAGTGCTATGACATCACGAATGATGTCACAATTAATGTTTATTTTTATTTTATTTTATTTTATTTTTGCACGATTGACGCTCCCATCTGATTGAAACTTGCCAGGAATATTGCTGGGGACCTGCGGATGTGCCTTTTCGAGGTTTTATATTAATCGGATGAGGAGTTCCCAAGTTATGGCCATTTATCTGTCGACCAATATCTGCGAGAAAGGGGGACGGGAGAGGGGGGATGAGAGTGGGGGCGAGAGAGAGGGGGAGAGAGAGGAGGGCGGAGAGAGGAAGGGCGAGACTAGGGGGGATAGAGGGGGGCAAGAGAGGGGGCGAGAGAGGGGGGATGAGAGAGGAGGCGAGAGAGGGGGGATGAGAGTGGGAGGGCGAGAGAGAGGGGCGAGAGAGAGGAGGCGAGAGAGAGGGGGCGAGAGAGAGGGGGCGAGAGAGGGGGTATGAGAGTGGGAGGCGAGAGAGGGGGGCGAGAGAGAGGGGTGAGAGAGGGGGGCGAGAGAGAGAGGGGCGAGAGAGAGGGGTGAGAGAGGGCTGCACATACTGGCACTCACCTACGGGCCCGCCCCTACCGGCCCGTACTAGTTATTCTAATGTCAATATGTATGTGGATGTTCGTTGCCATTAGAAAAACAAAAAGCACAGGAAGAAAAAATTTATATTCTGACTGTCTATGCCCATATTTTTTCAAGTTAATTATCCCTCTTTATTAATCATTCTCTTATATAATAAAGAGGTACGCACACTCGCCTCGAAGCCGTCAAGCCTGGGTTTGAATCTCAACCCAGCTATAAACTGTCATCCTGGTGTGTCACAGGCAGCGAGATTCGTGTGTGTGTGTGTGTGTGTGTGTGTGTGTGTGTGTGTGTGTGTGTGTGTGTGTGTGTGTGTGTGTGTGTGTGTGTGTGTGCCGTCTCTTGGATTGATGATAAATGGGAATCCCATCTGCCAGCATTTGTGAGTGGGCATTAAAGATCCCATGGTGTCCTTCATGAAGAGTTGGTGAGATATTGCCAGTACCATGGCCAAATTCCTGCCATGACTACTGCTAGGTGGCAGGATTTGCACTCCGGCCACCGTAAAACCCTTCATTCCGCAAAACGCAAAAACGCAAAAAAATCTGAAAACCCACTCCGTGGGAGTACCTCCTGTGCAGCTCTCCTTTGCAGGGCAGCTCACCGGATGACGGGATTGGGGCAAAGCCTTCGGGACCCCCAATCTTTGATGATAGGAGGGAAACCACGGGGTAACATCCCTGGGTCAGATTGCGGGAGAGTGTGTCGGAGTGGTGCTGAGGTGTCGTCCACCAGACGGCGGTCTCCTTGGGTTAACCTGAGGCGGTCCCTTCGGGTGGGTGCCTGGAATGTCCTATCCCTAAGAGCGGATGATCACCTGTCTCTGTTATCATCTGAGCTCAAGCGTTTGGACATCGGGATTGCAGCTCTCTCTGAGGTTCGGAGACCGGATTGCGGCGAAATAATGGTGGGTGGTTACACCTACTAATGGTCTGGTCGCTCTGATGGTTACCATACCCAAGGAGTTGTTGTAGCTGTGTCCAATAAGCTGACCCCAATGATAATTGAGGTAACACCGGTCAACGAGCGTATTATGAGATTAAGGATTCGTCACTCCTTAGGTGTCATTTCCCTCGTCTCTGTTTATGCTCCGACTGAGGCGAGTGATCTCACCGTGAAGGATGCATTCTATGCCACACTCGAGTCTGTGGTTGATCAGTGCCCCAGACGAGATACACTTCTAGTCTTGGGGGATTTCAATGCATCGACTGGAACTGATAGGGACGGTTATGAGGTGTGTGTTGGTCCCCATGGGTCAGGAACTATGAACCAGAATAGCACTAAGTTCCTTGACTTTGCAAGAAGTCATGGACTTAGGGTGGCTGGTTCATGGTTTCAGCGCCCACAAGCTCATCGCTGGACTTGGTATTCCAACGCTGGCGGTGTGGCAAAGGAGATTGACCATGTCCTCATTGACGGTCGCTGGAGGATGATCCAGAACTGCAGCGTCTACCGGAGTGCTCAGTTCCTCAATAATGACCACAGGCTTGTTGTAGCAACTCTAAAGCTGCACCTTAAATCCTGGAGAATGGTACCATCCCAGCCGAGGCTGGATGTTACCAAGCTCAGGGATGAGAGAGTAGCTGAGGAGTTTACGAACAGGCTGAGTGGACACTTGGGGGGTCTGGGTGCTTTGGGGGGTCCTGAAGAGTTGTGGAGTGCCTTCAAGACCACCGTCCTTGATGTTGCCGGTGGATGCCTTGGAGCTCACCGCAGGGCAAAGAAGAATGTTGTCTCTCAAGGGACACTGGATACCATTGACCAGTTGCAGGGCCAGGCTGAATGGCAGAGCTGAGCTGTTCAGGGAGCTGAGGCGTAAAACTGTGCGTGCACTGAGGGTGGACAAGGAGGCCTATGTGTGAGGAATCTGTGAGGGGGTAGAGCATCACCTGTGCACAGGTGATTCTCGTCCCGCTTACAGGGGAATTCGCGCATTACGTTCATCCAAGCCCATCCCTCGGAGCACTACAGTTCGAGCAGAGAGTGGTAGGCTCTTGACAGAGGAGTCTGAAGTGAAGGCCCGCTGGGCCGGTTACTTTGAGCGGTTGTACCAGGCTGATCCCCCAACTGTCGAGTTGGACGTCAAGGGTGTTACAATCCCTGTTGCTGACCCTCGAATCAACTGTGGTCCACCTACGCTTGTGGAAACACGGGCTGCGGTGAACCAGTTGAAACGGGGCAAAGCTCCAGGGATCTGTGGCATCCATGCCGAACTTCTCAAGGCTGGTGGAAATGCTGCACTCGTGTCGTTGCATGCAGTTTTGTGCTCTGCCTGGAACACAGGCATCATCCCAACTGACTGGAAGAGGGGCCTTGTTGTCCCTCTCTGGAAAGGGAAGGGTGATCGCCAAGACTGCAACAACTACCGAGGGGTGACGCTGCTCTCAGTGCCGGGCAAGGTCTTTGCTCGGATAATTCTCGATAGGGTTCGCCACCATCTGCTTGAGCACCAGCGTCCAGAGCAGTCAGGCTTTACACCAAAGAGGTCAACGATTGACCGTATCCTTGCACTTCGTGTCCTCACCGAACGCAGACGAGAGTTTCGGCAGGGGCTGCTTGCAGCCTATGTTGATCTCTGTAAAGCGTTCGATTCAGTGAATCGGGATGTCCTCTGGAGGATTCTTGGTCTTCGTGGGGTGCCACCAAAACTGATCGATCTGATGTCTGAACTCTACTCTGGTACTGAGAGTGCTGTGAAGTGTGGTGGTACCATCTCTGACTTATTTCCAGTTGTTACTGGAGTTCGTCAGGGATGTGTACTTGCCCCCACACTTTTCAGCACTTGTATGGATTGGATTCTAGGGAGGATGTCAGAGAGATCAAGTTGCGGTGCGTCATTTGGGAATGTCAAGATCTCGGACCTTGATTTTGCAGATGATGCAGTCATCTTTGCGGAGACTTTAGACATCCTCTTGGGGGCCCTCGCGGTGCTGAATGAGGAGTCGGAGCCGTTGGGATTACGGGTTTCTTGGGTCAAAACTAAGATCCAGGCTTTCGGTGACATCTTGGATGCTGCTGTCCTGTCTGTGTCTGTTTGTGGTGAGGATGTTGAGGTCGTGGAGAAATTCACTTACCTTGGCAGTGATATTCATGTCTCTGCTGGCTGCGAGTCAGAGGTCAATAGACGTCTGGGTCGGGTCTGGGGAGTCATGGATTCACTGGATAATGGGGTGTGGCGCTGCCGGTACCTGTGCGGGAGGACGAAAGTCCGAGTCTTCAGGTCCTTGGTACTTCCAGTCTTGCTCTATGGGTGCGAGACTTGGACTCTGACCAAGGATCTGAGACGGAGACTTAATTCCTTTGGTACCAGGTCTCTTCGGAGAATCCTTGGCTATCGCTGGTCGGATTTTGTGTCCAACGAGCGGTTGCTGAGAGAGACTCGGATGAGGTTTGTTACCTGCATAGTCCGTGAGTGTCAGTTGCGGCTGTATGGACATGTGGCTCGTTTTCCTGACGCTGATCCTGCTCACCAGATTCTCTCAGCGAGGGAGTCTCATGAGTGGAGGAGGCCAGTGGGTCGACCACGTGCCTCATGGTTGCAACAGGTTGACCATCATCTCAAGGAGATGGGGATGGGCCTGGCATCTGCCTGGGGGATGGCCAGACGGAGGCCCCTGGAGTACCGGCGGAAAGTGGACGCAGCGACGTGCTGTTCTGGCACATGCTCCCATACCTGACCTGACCTGACTACTGCTAGGAAAGCAGAGGAAAACCACCCGGTATAATCCTTGCCAAGAAACTACTTTGATAGCACTGAAAGTTTCGTGTATTCATAGTTTACATTTATGCTTCTTGTTTGTTCATTATATTAATTTATCAGGTTCTGCTGAAGGGGTAACGGGACTTTGTAAACACCCTGTAGATTAATAGCTAAAAGGCATATAAAAGTGTGACCTCAGAAGTGGAATTAGATGTTATTCGTCGAATGGAAGTTCGTGAATGTACTGTTGATGTTTTTGCATTAAGTTTGCCCCTGATCTGGAAATATGGGGCCGTTCAGGAAGAAAATGTACTGCCAATTTCGACTGTTTCCTGAAGAGGTTTATTTGTATTTCAATGTCTGGTAATTGTTTTGTATTTATTTATACAAATGTGTGTACTTGAATGCAACTGTCATTAATCAGAGGCTTCAGCACCAGTGATTAAAAAACAAGCTCAAATGAGCTAAGATCCTCATCCTCTTAATGATGACGTCATAAAAACGAATATGACGTCATTGTGATGTATCAGGTTTGCGATAAATTTTCTGTGCTAATGCCCGGCTTGATTCCCGCAAACAAAATTCAAACAGCTTGCCTAGTTTCGGAGATAATGGTATAGGCGATTGCCAGTAGCGGCGATATTATGACGTCAACTTTTTTCTAGGAAGAATTTCCAAAATCGGAGATGGTTACTGCCTGCGCGTGGGCTTTCTGCATATACCTGGCAAGTTTCACGAAGATCCGATGAAAACTCTGGGCTGTGAAACAAAAAATGTCAAAAAATAGGAATGACGTCATAAAAATTGATATGACATCATAGTGATGTATCATATGTGCGGTAATTCATCTCTGCTCATGCCCTGTTCGATTCCGGCAAACAGAATTCAAAAAGCTTGCCGAGTTTCGGAAATAATTTTTTCGGCGATTTCCATTAGCGGAGATATTTTGACGTCATCACTTTTTTTCTAGAAGGAATTTTCAAAATCGGAGATGGTTACTGTCTGCGCGGGGTATTTTTACATATACATGCCAAGTTTCAGGAAGCTTCGATGAAAACTGCAGGCTGTGAAACAAAAAAGTCCACAAGAAGAAGATGAAGAACAACAACGTCAGTAAGACTTAGAGATCCTCCACGAGGATGTAAAAATTTTTTTCCCCCTAAAACACTCCCAAGCACTCACTAATGGATCTCTAAAAGTTTGACGAAGATCCGTTCAGCCATCTGTGAGAAAAATGGCGACATACATACAGACAAAACACTCTTTTATAAATACAGATCATGTAGATGATTCACTTCTCAGTTACTCTGGATGATGCGCTATAACTTTCCTGAGTACTGGACTATGTCTCATAGTTTTGTAGCTTGGTTCGTCCACAGCAATGTTGTTCAACTGCATGCTGAAATAAATAGAAAACTTTCTTATTTTCATTTTTCCACACTATGTCCAGGCTTGAATGAGAGCTAACACACAACGCACAGCAAGGGGGGCATGAGACAAGAGGGGAGGGAGTGGGAAGGACAAAACAGTGGGGAACAGAGACATTCAGAGATCTGTGGAAGGGAAAGGGATGGGGCAGGGAACATGAGGAATACAAGATGGACATTGCAGGGACTTTCAGGAAGGAAAGCAGGGAAGTTGAAGGAGGTGGGTTTGGGGGTGGATTAACGGGGGTACAAAAGATCGAGGTTTTGGATAGGGGAATATGAGAGATGGTGGTGAACAGCTTTTTTGAAGGCCTCGAGGGAAGAGTGGGATTTAAGAGATGTGGGAGTTTGTTCCAAAGGCGGGGAAAAAAGAGGAATGAAAGGGTGAAGGTGAGCAGTGATTCGTGATTTTGGCGGTTTTGGCGGTTTCGGCAGAAGGAACTTTTTGGTGGACCTTTATGAGTGCCCTGCGGAAATATAGGGGGGACATATTGTTACAAATTTTGAAGCTTACTGCACACAACAACCAGGTCCTATAGATCAGTTATATCGGTAAGTATGTGGTTCTAGTTAGGGTCCTGTCCCCTGTGTCTCATGGGAATTAAGTGTACGTGCGCTGTGGATTATTTTATAGATAGGATTTTTACATCACCTACAACAACAACAACAACACTCTGCTCTTGGCATTCTTCGCCCCTGGCTGGCATGCGGGCGTGTCTGGAATTCCATGCCCCAGGCGGTGTGCGTTTCGGTGTGGATTTCGCACTGTATATGGTAACAAAGCGTTTCGCACCAAATAAGGGTATGCGTCGTTTTCCGCCCAATGGGCGACGAGCAGACCAGAGTCGGGGCAGTCCTTGGCAAGATGGCGGAGCCACGACAGGCCGTCCACCCAATGGGAGCAAGCCACAGGAGCGAACGGCCCCAAAAGAAAAGTGACAAAGCAACAAATGATTGCGTCCCTTTGGCTCCAAGCGCTTCGGTCTGGTCTGCGCTGACTCCATCGCGCGCTTCAGTCCAGTCTGCTCGAGTGCACGTCCAGTCTGCTCAAGTGAGCATCTCTGTCCAAGTCTGCGGCCGACTGCATTGCGTGGATCCGAGGCGTCTCGTCTGGCGCATTGCTGCGGGCAGTCGACCATCTCAACTCAGGAGATCATCTCATGTCGCCTGCCTGCGAGCCGCAGGAGCGTGCCAATGCCCGACACTACCCTCCGTACCTGGTGCTTGGAGCGGCCTCGTGTTGCGGGTTCAAGTCCCATTACCCCAAGATCGTCGAGAACCACATGAGATGGACAGGTCCAAGCTAGCTTCTCTTCCATCAGCCGGTCTTACCTCTGAGCTGACGAGGTCCATTTCTTTCTGGGCATTTGTGTGTGAGTGTGCGTGTGTGTGTCCTTGGGCCCCGTCTATAAGTAACAACTATGTAAGTGCTTTCTCTGCTCATTGTACATTGCATTTCTTATAGTTGTGATAACTCGGCTCTGTGTGTGCTTCCCCTCCCCGATTATTGGAAAATAAGTACCCCTATTGTTGAATGTACCAGCTTGTTTCTGTGATTCTTTCATTGGCTTATCACGGTGCATGTTGGGAAATTGGGAAACGGTAATTGGTGTATTTGGACCGACAGGTCTTGGTAACCATCCGCTCGGGTTATTCACGGTTCGAGCATGGTAATGGCTCGTTCCGCTCGAGCTCCGTCGAGGGTGTGAATTCCCCGGTAGCTTGCTGTGTGTGTTTTTAGGTATATTGAAGTTTGGCAATTAAGCCTATTCGACGCGGCCGAATTATTGGCAATTCATGGTCCTGTAAGGGACCCGTGCCTTTCGGAGTTCTCCGAAAAGCACGATCTAGATTCCGGGTGTTCGGTGGAGCCGGCTATACTGCTCTACCTAGCGGTCGTTCTCGCCGCCGACACCCGGCCCCACAACAACATCGCAGAGAGAGAGAGAGAGAGAGAGAGAGAGAGAGAGAGAGAGAGAGAGAGAGAGAGAGAGAGAGAGAGAGAGAGAGAGAGAGAGAGAGAGAGAGAGAGAGAGAGAGAGAGAGGGGTGAGACCAGAGAGGGGGGGGGGCGAGACCAGAGAGGAGACGGTAGAAGACAGAAAGACCACCAACCTGCCTGCAGTGAGAGAGTGAGAGGCCCAAAGACTCAGCCTCATTGCGGGAGATGCCAATGATCCGAAATGCCTTGGTTTCTACAACGTGAAGCCGAGAAAGGTGACGGGCAGGAGCACCAGCCCAGAGGGGAGAGTAATACTCCATCAGGCCATGGATGAAAGCTTTGTATATGGTCAGGAGCTTAGGTGGGCCGAGGAAGGACTTTGCACGACGGAGGATTCCCAGTCGGCGACTGACTTTGGAGGCCAGGTTGGTTTGTGGTTTTTCCAGGAAAGATCAGGGCAGATCGTGAGACCCAGAAGCTTGAATGAAAGGACTTCTTCCCAAGGATTGTTGAGAAAGTAGATGGGGGGGGGGGATCCAAATGGTCCTTTTGAAGAGACATAGTGAGAGTGTGAGATTTGTCAGGATTGAAAGACATGTTCCACGTGTTGGACCAGTTTGTGATTTTACCAAGATCTGCAGTGAGTGAAGAAGCTGCTGCTTGCCGGTCTGAGGGATGGCAGATGGTACGACAGAGGGTGGAGTCATCAGGAAAGAGATAAAGAGGATTTTCCATAGAGTCGGAGATATTATTGATGAAAACCAGAAAAACAACAGGGCCCAGAACGCTGCCTTGAGGAACTCCAGCCTGGACAGGAATAGGGGATGAGAGAACTCCATTAAGGGCCACACGTTGGCTGTGAGCCATGAGTGGAGATGGCCTTGGATACCATAGGAAGAGAGTTTTGTGAGCAGGATAGGGTGCCAGACCATGCCAGACCGATTTCCAAGCAGATGGCAGATGACCTTGAGCAAATGAGAGGGTGAATAGAACAGAGAGAGGGTGAGCAAGAGCAGCGGAGCAGGTTTTTAGGACACGTGGGATGATGCCGTTTGGACTGGTTGTAGAATCTAAGGCAAGGTTTGACAGCAAGCTCTCCTTTTCGTCAGAAGAAAAGGACACAGAGTCCAGGGACAGTTGGGTGTGACCGTGTAAGGTGTCTTCAGAAAGTGATGGGTTTCGGACACAATATTTAGATGCAAACACTGAGTTTAGGCATTCAGTCGTTTAATGTGCGGTATCAGCAGTGCGGCCATTTGAGATAAGGGAGGGATGGAGGGGGAACATACACCAGAAACAGATTTGATTAGATGCTACCAGGATTTGGAGGAGGGAGAGAGGTTTGAGAGTTCAGACTTGAGCTTAGAAATATGTTTTTACTTAGACACTTTTAACATTTTTTTTTTTACTTTGTTGTTTTTTTTACTTTTACTTTTACTTTTACTTTGATGTTTACTTTGACAAGCACGTGGTCAGAAGAACCGATTGGAGCAAAGGAAGAACAGCAGATATTTTCAGGGAAATTTATCAAAATCAGATCTAGAAGTGATGGAGCACCATTGGTTGAGATCCGGGTCAGGAAGTTGACCGATTGATTCAGTCCCAATGAGTCGCAGAAGTCTTTTACTGAAGTGCCGTGACAGGTGAGAGAGGAACCTACACTCAGCCAACTGGCAATGATGACAATTGAAGTTATCACATATGAGGAAGAGGTAGTTAGGATGAGAGGATAGAAGTTGGTCCATGTTTTTGGATAGTGAGGTGTCAATGGAGTCATCACTGTTTGGTGCACGGTACAACATGTATAAACTTGAGATGGGAGTGGATGGGAAGCCGTAGCCAGAGGTATTCCTGGGGTGTGGGGGAGTGAGGGCAGTGCATGGAGAGTGAGGAATAGAGTCTTTGATGAAGAGAGCAACTCCTCCACCAGGGCGAGGCTCACGTCTATCATACCGGAGGAGGGAGTAACCAGGGAGAGATACTTGGGAGTCAGAGATGTCTTTAGGGAGGAAAGTTTCTGTAAGGCAGATTATTTCTGGTTTGTCAGTGGCAACCTGTATGGAAAGATCTGTAAGGTTTGAGCGAAGGCCCTGGATATTTGAGGTCGACACTGTTAATGAAGAGGGAGGGGAGGAGTCTTTGGGTGCAGGGGATGGGAGGGGAGGGGGAGAGTAGGACAAGGGAGGAGGGGGGGTAAGGAGAGTTGTTGAAAGAGTGTGGGGGATTGCAGAAGAGCTTGGGGAGGGGCCCGGATGAGGAGCAGAAAAGGCTCTGTGGTGCTGGATTGAGGTACAGTGGGGAGTAATAAGTTTGGGGGCAGAAGGCAGTTGAGGATTTGAGGAGGTGGAATGATGAGATGGAGGAGAGAGGGCAGGGGAAGTTAGCAGCTTTGTGGATGTGAGGGGGGGCAACTTTGAGAAGGGTGAGAGAGGAGGGTGAATGGGGGGAGTAGGGTGAGTGGGGAGAATTGAGGGAGAAAGGTGAGGGGGGAGTTTTTGATAAAGGCGAGAGGGAAGCTTGGAGGGGGAGGAGTGTGGTAGTTGCTTTGAGAAGGAGGGGTGAGAGTTGTGAATTTGCACTGAAATTGGAAAAAAAAAAACGAATGGTTGATGGATAGCGAACATGCATTTTGCAAACTGGTTGTTTTTAATTTTTCGTTCGGAAATGCGACTTCAGAAATTTCCTGAGGGATACAATAAAGGCGAATTAAGAGAATGGAGAGAAGAAACACTGAAACAGTTGGATTTTTTTTGACAAGGAATGAAGGAAAGGTCGAATTGAGAGCAGTCTGTTGAAATAGAAAAAGAGGAGTGAATTATGGTACAGTAATGAGAACCACACGTGTGAACAAGGAAGATGAAGCATTATAAGAGATCGTTTTTATTATTATTATTATTATGTTTTTTTTTTTTTAATAAAGATTGCATAAGATTATGTAAAGGAATTGTTGAAGAAGAAATCATGAGGTGAATGGTGAATTTGGATCGGTAAACGCAGAGTGAAGCTGATGGATCGATGAAAAGTACCAGGAAGAGGGTAGAGAGACACGTGGTTACAGGAGGTGTTTCGATAGAAAGGATACAAGGAAGATTATAATGTTTTTTGATGGATTTTTGAAGAATAGGTAAGATTAGGGAATGGAGGGTTTTAGGAAGAAATCGTGAAGGTAATGGTGAGAGTGGGTCAGCTCAAATAGAAGAAAGATGGTGTGCTAGCAGAAGGAATAATAATAATAATAATAATAATAATAATACGAAGAAGAAGAAGAAGAAGAAGAAGAAGAACAAGAAGAAGAAGAAGAAGAAGAAGAAGAAGAAGAAGAAGAAGAAGAAGAAGAAGAAGAAGAAGAAGAAGAAGAAGAAGAAGAAGAAGAAGAAGAAGAAGAAGAAGAAGAAGAAGAAGAAGAAGAAGAAGAAGAAGAAGAAGAAGAAGAAGAAGAAGAAGAAGAAGAAGAAGAAGAAGAAGAAGAAGAAGAAGAAGAAGAAGAAGAAGAAGAAGAAGAAGAAGAAGAAGAAGAATAAAGATCAGTATTCGTGGGTATGGAGGGAGAAAGGGTTGTTGTTGTTTGTTTTTGTTTTTTAAATTTAAGACAAGAAACAGAGGGTGTAGTTGGGAGGGAATAGGTGGGAACATTGGGAAACTGGGGAAAATAAGAATTGAAGGTAACAGGGAGAGAATACAAATAAAAACGATCATATACCTAGACTGGAAGGACGGGTAGGCCTCAAGGAACCTGGTAAGACAAGGTCGACGAAAACTCACAAAATAGCACGATTTTTGAAACAAAACCGAACTAGGAACACACAGTAAACATGTAGGTTAGAAAATAAACAGTTAAAACGGGACAGATAATGACCGGAAACTTAACTTTGAGAAAGTCGGCAGAGATCTTTGAGAGAAGCTGTCGTCATTACAAACCCAGAACTTGTCAATAACTTTGAACATAACCTTGGTTTGTCCACATCAGTAAAGCTTACATTTTTACTCTATGTCAAGGACTGCCTGGGAACCCCCACATCTTCCTCCGATTATTCCTCAAGTTCAAATCCAGTTGCTAGAGCTTATTGGGATTGCTGTTGGTATGTCTTTGGGCTAACTTCAAAGCTAGATATCAACTGGGCATTGTTTGTTTGTCAAGTCCATCCTTCTGCAGTCTCAAGGAATTATGCCGTGCCACTTTGTAATATGGCTCCAATCTCACTTATAGACTGATAATACCGATCTTCTTAACTGTAGACCAAATAGCTCACTTCCAATCATCATCAAGGTCATGAAATCCATCATCACAATCGACATGAAATCCTTCCTTTTCTCAAATGGCCGAATCTCAGACCATCAGTTTAGATTCAGACCTAGTCCACTCTACCTTGGACATGCTGCCACTGCTCTCCCAACAGTGGATGGAGGCATTTAATATCACATTAGATCAGAGATGCCTCTCCAGACATATCTGAAGCATTCAATAGTCTGGCACCTTGCCTTGCTCTCCAAAGTCTCTGCCTTTGGCATTGAAGGCAAACTCCACTTTTGGGTTACTGACTTCCTCCACTCTTTTCGCCAACATATGGCTCTCAAAAGGATCCTCTCATCTCCCCTCCCTGTCAAGGCAAGATTTCTCCAAGGCAACATTATAGGTCCAGTCCTTTTCCCAATCTTCATCGATGATTGCTCTGACTCTCTGGAAAATCCTTTTCTTTGCTGATCACTCCACCCTATTCATAACATCCTTTATTCTTCAGTTAGGTAACAGCATCTATTTCCATCTCTGAAAATCTTGAGAGAATCAGGAGCTAGTCAAACACTTGGAATATGTTTTTCAATCCTGACAAATCTCACACTCTCACTTTGTCTCTGTGAAAAGGTCAGGTCAGGAATGGCAGCATGCGCCGGAGCAGCGCGTCACCATGCCCTCTTTCCACCGGTACTCCAGGGGCCTCCGTCTAGCCATTCCCCAGGCAGATGCCCGGCCCATCCCCATCTCCTTGAGATGCTGATCAACTTGCAGAAACCACGAGGCACGTGATTGGCCCATTGGCCTCCTCCACTCATGAGGCTCCCTCACTAAGAGAATCTGGTAAGCAGGATCAGCATTAGGAAAATGAGCTTCATCTGTGAAATCAAGGTCAGAGATTTTGACTTTCCAAAACGATGCACTGCAGCTTGATCTCTCTGACATCCTCCCCAGAATCCAGTCCATAAAGCACTGAAAAGTGTGGGAGCAAGTACACACCCCTGATGAACTCCAGTAACAACTGGAAACAAGTTGGAGATGGTAGTGTTATGGATTTGGAAACCTTGTGCACAAAAACAGCCAGTCACCGTAGTTCAGTTATTTCGATAAGCATGTGTTTATAGTTTGAATCCATCCCCTATGTCTCATGGGAATTTCGTGTGTGCGCTACGAGTTATTTTTTAGTTAGGTTTTTATTACATCTACAACAACAACAACAACAACAACAACAACAGCGACGCCGACCCGCACTTAACCCGGTCGCCATTGCCTACGCGTTATTGGCTGAGGGCATGGGCGGAGCCTCCGTCGCTTCGGATCGAGGCTCCACCCCAAGGAGGTGCATAGAGCATTTCCTCCAGCCAATGAGCGAAGGGCGAGCATCGCACGCACGCCCCAGCCAATCAGGGGGGCTGACTACCTCAGAGGTGGCCCCGCCCAGCCAGATGGAGTGTTTGGCCCGATCAATGAAGGGCGGCCACGAGTCGCCCGCCAACCCCTCGTCCAATCTGTAGGCAAGTCCCTTAGAGCGGTGCCCTCGACCCGCGGGGGAGGGGGAGGATAATATGAAGTGGCGAGCGGTGGAGAAAAAGCAAGAAAGGTTCACCTCGTCAAAGCAAGCAGGCTTGCCTGGTCAAAAGCAAGCAAGGTTCGTCCCTTCGTAAAGGAGAAAGAGAGGAAGCTGCTGGTGTTCTCATCTGGTCCGTGCCCATGCTGGCTGGTGTCCGTGGCGCCGTTCTTGGTCCCCGGAGATTGGTGCGGCATTGTTGGCAATGGGTTCGAGTCCCGCCACCAGACAAGCTCGAGCAGACCGCACGAGGCGGGCAGTTGCAAATACAGGCTGCGGCCATCATTTCTTTGTGTGTGTGTGTGTGTGTGTGTGTGTGTGTGTGTGTGTGTGTGTGTGTGTGTGTGTGTGTGTGTGTGTGTGGTGCCAGCCTGTTAAGTAGATTCGTTAAGTGCCTTGTTAATTGCACATTACATTTCTTTATTCGTGATAACTCTGCTCTGTGTCTCCCTCCCGATGAATGTAAAATAAAACCCGTTGAAAGTACCAGCTCGTTTTCTGTGCTTTCTCTTATTGACCCAGCACTGTGCGGGTTTGAGAAATAGTAAGGCCATTCATGCCGTAAATTGTTCATTTGGACCGACGGATCTTGGTAATCCCTGTTCGGTTCACACCCGGATCAGGCTCGGTAAACGGTCCGTTCCACCCTAGGTCTGTCGAGGGTGTGGTTTTCCCCGGTAGTTGGAGGACGTGGGTATTTAGATATATTGAAATTAGGCAATTAACCCGACCCCACTCCGTGTATATATTGGTGACTACGGTCCGCGAAGGGACCCGTGAACTCTCGGACTTATCCGAGAGTCGCGACCTAAATTCCTGGTGTTCGGTGGGAGACGACTCCACTGCTCCACCTCGTGGTCGTTTATCGCCACCGACCCCCGGCCTACAACAAATTGGTGATCAGGAGTGCGATTCGGCCCCTCCGCCTCTGTGGAGAAATTCACGTAATTTGAATCAGGGGTCTTCGGAGCAACCCCCCCCATTCCCTCCAAATTACGAGCGTCAAAATTGTTCTCAAATACGCACCATGGCGGGCCAAAATGAGCTGGAGCAGGTGGGTTTAGACTTTAGAGGAACCGATGGCCCAGGACGAAACCCCCATGCAAGAACTTTCCCCGCAGCCAAACCCAAAAGGGGTATTGGGAGTGGCAGGGGCGGCGTATGACACCCCCCCTCCATCAAACTCCCCCCCCCCCCGATCCCTGCCGGTTCCACACACCATCATGGCGGATCGGCTGCACCAAGTCCACTTGACATGGGCCGGTTCCTGGAGGTGATGAGAGGCATGATGGACGAGAATGCGCAACGGATGCAGAACAAAATAAAAGCGAGTGCACAAAGAATGGAAAAACGGTTTGAAAACAAAATGGATGAGATGAGGGGAGATATGTGAATACAGCGAGGGGAAATGCAGAGCATGGGGTTGAACCACCAGGTGGGTCAAGAAGCGATGAAGGTGAAAATGGCAGAGGAGAAAGGCAAAATGGCGGAGGAGATCGGCACTGTACGTTCGGAGATGACCGAGTTGAGAGGGAGTGTTGAAGGTGTTTGGTCCGCGATGGAAGAGGGTAAGGAAGACGTAACAGACAAAATAATGACGGTTGGACGAGAGGTAGACAAACTCGGGCAAGGGGTGAAAGACTTTAAAAAAGGACAAGGGCAATTAGTCCGGTGGCAGAGCAGCATATTTGTAGTGAACCTTGCAATGTTTGGTAACAATCGTTTTTTGGCTTATTTTGATAGATATTGGTGTCGAGATCAATTTTAGGGTGAGTGGCCACTTGTCACTGCCTTGGCTTTTGCAGAATCCAAGATGGCCACCAAATACAATCAAAATATAAATTAGGTTGTAAATCCTGTTCCAAGTACAGCAAAAGGATGATATTGGTGTCTAAATCTATGTTTTAGAGACCAAGGAAGTGGATTATGATGTTATTGGGTCATTTGCTGGCCATCTTGGTTGCACAAATCCAATATGGCCGCCAAAAATACCTGAAAATGCCAAAATCACAAAGAAATCACACTAAAAACTAACATAATCGATTGTGAATGCAGTTGAACAATGATCCTGCTGGTTACACATGTGCTTGACATGTTATATAATCTGATTGTGAAGTAATGATGCCGTTTAGAAGCCACCTACTCAAGACGTAAATATCATGGTGCTTCCAATGTGAAATACACCAATATATCGATAACTTTTAACGATCTTTGTTTTTGTTGTAGGTTCTGATGTGAGTAATGATATGGCTGAAGCAGGAGACAGCAAGGATGCCGAGGAATGCTTCTTCAAGACAGTTTACAACTGTGGGGTTGGGAAGTTGATGCAGTCTTCACGAATCGGCACAATATTGGAAGCTAGTAATCTTCGCCAAGATGATATCAGACTACGAAAAGAACTATCTGATGGATCATCTACTGTTAGATGTCACAAAAATTGTGTATCCAAATATGTATCTCCTCCCACTCTCAATAAATTGGCCAAGCGTATGCCAGAGGAAGAGACAGATGATGACTCCAACGCTGGTTCCAAGCGATTGCGTTCGAGTACCGGTGGTGATGTTTTTGACTTTCAGAAGCACTGTTTGTTCTGCCATGACATAACTCCTTGCATATTACTGAATGAGTATGATCCCAAGGTGCCACAACAGTACAGAGTCCCTGCGTCGAGAGTAACCACAGACAAGATGGCTGATGGGGAGACGTACAAGCAGTACCTACTTGACCTTTGTGATAAACGTGGAGATGAACTGGGTAGAATAGTCCGTGACCGTATCATCGGAGCACCATCAGATTTGCACGCTGCAGATGCAATGTATCACCGCCGTTGCAATATGAGTTTCCATCGTGATGCTCAGAGAACTACCACGATCAATAGCAAAGGTACTGCTGATGACCAAGCTTTCGCTGAAACTGTCAAAGTAGTCGGTTATGATCGCTCAAAAGTTTGGAATTCGCTCGATGTTGAAGCAGTATACACAGACAAGGGTGGATCTGTCATGTCCAGACGTGTCCTTGTTGAGAACGCCATCCAACATTTCGCTGAAGATATGTTGGCATTACATTCCCCAGGAGTGGCAACGTTACTAGTGTTCAGGAAGCATGTTGCCACAAATCTCAGGCTTGTGGATGATGATCAGAATGGCGACATGGATGAATGTATCCGGAAAGTTGGCAAGCAGATCATGAAGGAGACCAATGCAGCCAAGGATGACTTCAAATCCTACACTAAGCACATTGATCGAGAATCAGCCTCAGAGTGTATTAGTGAGACGTTGGTGAAACTACTATCAGCTATCAAGCCTACTTTCCACAATTCACTACAATCCATCATGGTGGGTAATATCGTGAGCTCAGTGGTAACGTCTCAACCGACACCATTACAGATAGCCATAGGTGTACTTCTTGGTGACCATAAGATGATCATCACAGAACTGTACAAGTATAATGTTTCTTGTTCCTCCGATGAGGTTCGACGATTCAGAAGGTCAGCGGGTGTTCAATCATCAAAAGCACAGCAGTTAGCCGGACTCAGAGATGCCAGACTGGGTGGACTTGTGCAAATCATCATTGATAACTTTGATGCTGTGATCAGTTCCCAAAACTGCCGCCTCGAATGTCATTACATGGCAATGCTGGCAGCTCAGTGGAAGACCGAACTTGACCACCTTGAAGGTTTGGATACATCGATCCCTCGCCTAACGAAAGAAGAAATGAAGCACCCTATCCCATGGAAGACACGAGTCGTTGAGTATACGGGACCGAAGAAACCTCCTATGCCATTTACTGCTACAAACCGATTTGCCATGTTAGACGACTTTGTACAAGCCACAACAATCTCAATTGGCAGAGCCAAGGATTTAGACTTTAACTTCATCAAAGACGTGCTCTTTGAAGCAAACACTCCTGAGTACAACGGGTACAATACACGTCACTGCCGTGAGTCAGGAATGACCCCAGCACCCAAGACAGCTGTGGTATATCTTCCACTCATAAACATGAAGCCAGGGGACCCAAGTACTGTCCTAACTTCCATCACCCGAGGATTCGAAGTCACCCGAACATCCAACCAGGATATTGTCGTTCTCACCTGCGATCAGGCCATATATAAGATCGCCGTTGACATCACATTTCATCAACCAGATCTGCTCACCAACATGGTGGTGATTCTTGGTGGGATGCATTTCCTCATGGATTTCGTGGGTTGTGTTGGCACTCTCATGGCAGACAGCGGCCTGAAAGAGATTCTGATAACGTCCTTCGGCTCCGTCGATAAGATGTTGCAAGGAAAGAAATATCCACAGAATGTTCGGGCACTGAGATTGCTCACAGAGGAGCTGCTTCGACCAGTGTTTGTGTGGGAGAATCTACACCTGACCAGCATGGATGATTTGGAAAAACTACTTGATGAGATCGCCACTCAAAGTCGTACCACAAAGCTGTGGGTGTACAACGTCATCAAACCCACATTTCTAATGATGATGTTTTGTCGGGCGATGCATGAAAGCGACTGGCCACTCCACATCAAAACAGTAGAATCATTGCTGCCATACATGTTCGCAGCCCACAAGTACAACTATGCAAGGTATGGCCTCTACTACGTACGCTCCATGACTTGGTTGGGACCAGATATTCTGGACAAGTTCTGCAGAGGAGAGCAGTCACTACACCACACTGCTGGTGTCTAAAACGGACAGTGGAGCGACATGTTTATTGAAATGACCTGGATGAGGAAGGGGCATGGGCCGGGTGGCATCATTGGCAACACAGAAAATCCTCAAACGATAGCGACATGGGTGTACAGTATGGATGCGACCATGACCCTGACTGGTGACCTTAAGAAGATGTCTGGAGCTGACGAGAAGGTACAGCTTAACCACAAGGAGGAATCTACCAGTCGCATTCGTGGAGATGGCAATGATCGTAAATCACTGAAGGCTACTCTAGAGTCATGCATTGACCCATTGGATCCAGCTACCCACGATGCAGGATGTCTGCTCAACATCTCAAATGGTCAACTAGCTCAACGGAATGTTAATGTTGACAAGGCAGTGGAGATTGGAGCTGATCAGCTGATCCAGTTTGAAGCATTATGGCCAGAGGGCTTTTACAGCTCACTCGCAAAACAGGTGACAACCTTCGCCGCAAAGAAGAAACGTCTAACAATCGATGATAATCCCGTCATGGATCAAGAGGCTATATACGCTCGGGTAATTGGCCTTCTCGTGAGCGAGCGCGATCTCGATCTGGAACAAGTCCTCTCCACAGAGCTAACTGCATATCCGCCCTCGATGTTTCAAGCTGATGGCCAGATGCGAGTGGCAACGGGAAAATCCACACTGAAAAAGAACCTCCAAGTCGAAGTTTCAAAACGCCTTATCACAAGGCCAACATCTATGGTGATTGATGTTTCCGCTCTTTTGTGGACATTAGAATGGCCATCCCAAGGAACCGTTGACACGTTCATTTCGGTGTTCAAGGTCTGGGTCAACACGCGGCTGCTTGAAGCTGATGTCCACCTGTGTTTTGATCGTTATTATGACTACTCTACAAAAAGCAGCACCAGATCAGCTCGAGCCAGCGCTACCCGGGTCCATCAGCTCGAACGGAAAACTCCACTGCCGGCTTGGGACGCAGTACTTAAGAACTCAGCCAATAAAAAACAACTCAACACACTGATTTGCGAATCAATCCTGAGTGATGACAACTTCCTGCAGCATGCGACACAGGACCACCAGTTGGTGGTTACTGGGGAAAACGACACACCTACGCAGGTATCGAAGGGTCATAAGTCGCCTCGTCTAGACCTAGCATCAACACATGAAGAAGCTGACATCCTCCTGACACAACAGGCCATCCATTTGGCAAAATACCATCCAGAATCACGGGTGCGGGTGGTGTGTGATGACACGGATGTGTTTGCGTTACTTGTGTACTACTACTTGAGCGAGAAGCTCCAGTCTTCAATAACTATGCAGTCTCCAATCATTGGTCAGTCTTGCATTGACGTGAAGGAAACCGCTCTTAAAATTTCAGCAATCGTACCCGAGCTCTTAGCGCTTCATGCTTTGACTGGTTGTGATTCAGTTGCTGCGACTTATGGAATTGGGAAAACAAAAGCAATCGCGGCCGCTCGAAAAGGCTACTCTCTGGATCAACTTGGTAAACCCTTGGCAAATATCATTGAAGTCACCGAACAAGCAACAGCTTTCATGGGTGCGTGCTATGGCATTACAACTCCCACCTCTTCGATGACCAAGAGCCACCAGAAACTATGGGCACAGAAGACTGGAAAATCAACAGCAGCACCTAAGCTGTGTAGTTTGCCCCCACCTACAGAAGCGTTTGAGCAGAACGTCCATAGAGCACACCATTAAGTCGCTCACTGGTACAGTGCCCTGAGTGGGGATCCACCAACTCTCGCTGCAGTGGAACACGGATGGGAAGCTGATGACACTAACAAGTGTCTCTTCCCTCGGAATATGGAGGACGGGGTACCCTATGCCCCGGAGCACATTCTGAAGCTGGTCAGATGTGGCTGCACATCTGAGCAAGCATGTAGAGGTGGGAGATGTGGATGTATGGGGCGCCAACTTCCGTGCACAATGTTCTGCACCTGCGGTAGTGGTACTGCCTGTTCCAATCCATTCAACATCAATGAGAGTGCAACAGATCATGCCGACATCCCTGATGACAGTGATGAGACAAATGACCGAGCAATGGATGTCGAGGATGAGGACGATGAATAGTTCGAGATATAAGATATTTTGTCCAGTGGGGTGTTAATTTTGCTTAATTTTTTTTAGTATAATTTGTATTGACATAGCGTTGAAACATTGAGCAATGTGAAGCTGCCAAATTATTGTATTATTATTATTATCATTATTATCAATATTATTAATGGAAGTATCATATACTTTAATGTATGTCGACTTTTGAGTCACGTGAATGTCATGTCTGAGAGAATTATACAATAAATATTGTCCGATTCTAATTACATTTTGTTCTTATATTTTGCTTGAAATCGATATTGCTATCAAAATAAATATTTCTTATAAATTTGCGAATGACTTCAGAATCATAATATACATGTCTATACTTCACAAAGCACACATATGTACAGAAACTTAACTCAACTGCATTTACAACCGATTACATTACATTGTGTGTGATTTTGGCATTTTTACAGGTAATTTTGGTGGCCATATTGGATTTATGCCATCAAGATGGCTACCAAATTATCCAATAACATCATAATCCACTTCTTTGGTAACTAAAACATATAGTTAGACACCAATTTCATCATGTTACTGTACTTAGAACAGGAGTTGCAGCCGAAGTTATAGTTTGATTGTGTATGGTGGCCATCTTGGATTCTGAAAAAGCCAAGACAGTGACAAGTGGCCACTCAGCCTAAATTTCATCTCGACCCTAAGATCTATCAAAAAAATTGAAAACATGAATGTTACCAAACATTGCAAGGTTCCCTGTCCCAACCACCGGACTAAATTAAAGAAAGGAATGGAAAAGAACACGACGGCGATAGAAAAGTTTTAAGAAGACCAGCAGGAAACGAGGGGTGAGTTGGAAGCCGTGAAAGAGGGATGTAAATGAAGACACTAGGAAATGACGGGAATAGTTAGAGAATTGGGACGGCAGGCAGACACAGAGACGCAGGAACTGGGAGAACGATTGGAGAAACACATGGGCGAGACGAAGGAAGAATCGGCAGAGACACAAGGGGAAATAGAACGGGAGAGGGATGAGTTAAATAAAGTGAAGGATGAGCAGGCGCAGGTGGAGGGGAAGGTAAAATATACAAAAACGAAGCTGGTGGATCGCCTCCTTCAGGAACAGAGGGAGAAAATACGCTCCCTCGAAGCAGATCGCGACCAGGCGAGCCCGGTGAGACCGAACGAGGTGGGGCGGTCGAGTGATGCGAGGGGGTACATGCCGAGTTTGGGGTGGGCAGAGACTTCGGGGTCTCTTGGCCTAATACAGGCCCCCAGTATGATTGTTCCGGAGTGTATGCGGAATGCGAGTGGGATGGCATGGGTGAGTACGCAAGACGGTGCGGGGCGCGCACTGACCCAGACGGGGTTGACAAATTGTCCGGGCGAATGGCTCAGGCTCTGCGGGGGTAGGGCACCGCCGGAATCTGGAGGGTCCGGCCCTCCATTTGTCCCTCTGGGACTGGTGAGTGGGACACAGAACCCGGGAGGCCGGACAGTGCTGCTGGCTCCGTACGATGGAAAGACCGACCTGAGGGCATATTTGGCCGAGTTTGACCACTTGGCCAGGGGTAATGGTTGGAGCGTGGAGGAGAGCGGGATCCACCTTGTTGCGGCGCTGTGCGGCGTGGCGGCCGAGGTCCTGACCATAATGCCCCCGGGGAGGGATAACATTGGCAGGCCTCCCTTCAGCCCTAAACAACCGATTTGGAGTGGAGCAGCAGAGCGAGCTTGTTAAACCTCAGCTCAGTGAGCGCAAACGTCAGCCCCATGAAAAGATGGGGGATTTGGCATTCGACATTCGCCACGCGGTGGGGATCGTGCATGCAAACATGGCGCCGCTCTACCAGGAAGACCTTGCCCTGGACTACTTCATCCAGTTTCTTGCGGGCACCGACACCGGAGCCCTGCTGACAACATTTCGCCCAGAAAACCTCCAGAAGGCGGCCGACACTGCCGCCCGATGGGAGGCAGCAAAGCCGCCGGCTGGAGGATCCGAGTGATATACGATCGCTGTCCGGCAGGTGGGCCCCGTGGACAACCGTACGCCGGGAGCCGGAGCTGGTCTTGGCTTCCAAACGGATCTGGAGGGAATGGTCCGGGACATGGTCGACCGCCGGTTGGCGGGGTCTGGGCCATGGCAGGCGGCTCACAGACAGACACGTGATGGGCCATTGGCAGATACCCTAATTCGACACGGGGGGGGGGGTATAGTGTGGAACAACAGAGGCATGCACCATACCCGGTGAGGTGTTTTAATTGTGGTTAGCTGGGCCACCTGCAGCGGCAGTGTAGAGCCCCGCGCAGGAAAAGACCACGGACCCCCAGACCACCAACTCCGCCCCATACAGACCGGAATAGCTGGCCCCTAACACCACCCCCCCGCCAGCCCAGGGAAACTAACAAGTGCTGAGCATATAGGGCCGTGTTCGGCAGACCCAGATGGAGAAGAGCCCTCAGAGCTGCGACGGGTCATTTATTGTGGCCAAACTGGCAATGGTAGTTTAGCAATTAGGTGCAAAATTGCTGGCGTCGGGGTAGACGCCGTTGTGGACACAGGAGCAACCGCCATGATCATCAGCCCTGTGGTCCTTAATTTGAGTGTGGACTGGTGGGAAGAGATCCACCGTCTGCAAAATCATAGTTTGCAGCTAGCTACGGGGGCAACGGCCCCAATCACAGGGCATGGTTTCGTGACCCTTAAATTGGGCATGGTTAAAAGGAGAATAAAGGTTTGGATGGCGGAGGTGTGCGACCCATGCTTAATAGGGTTAGATGTGCTGACCGCCGGTGGTTGCAAAATCGACTTGGGCCGAGGAGTCATGCAGTTGGGTGGTGAGGAGTTGCCGTTGGGGGGAATGAGCACGGATGAGAGGGTAGAGCTGGAGGCTCCCAACTCCACGGTCATCCCCCCGGGTGCTGAGGCAGTGATCCCGCATGGTGGCGGGCACACCCAACCTGGCAGGTCTCCTGCGGCCTGGCCGAACTACTGGCGGGGCAATCAACCCCGGGTTTAGTCGTGGGCCGCACCCTGGTAAATACCGACGGGCCTATCGTGCCCGTCAGGGTAATAAATGTAAGCATGGAACCACGCACTATTGGACGGGGCACGAAGGTGGCAGATTGCACCCCAGTGGTACGATTCGCAGAGCTGAGGGACGATAACATCGAGTTGGACCGGCCCCAACGGGGGTCTCCAAGGCCTGTTAGGAATTGGCCCGATTCCATTTGCGAGATGGTAAATCGGAGTAGTGTAGATTTGGAGGACACCCAGCGGGAGGCCTTGCACAAACTGGTCAACCGACATATAGAAATCTCCTTGTCACCCGAGGATATTGGACGTACGGGCCTGGTGAAACATCAGATCCACACTGATGGGGCCCGGCCTGTCCGTCAGCCTGCTCGATGGCTCCCATGGAGCAAGAGAGAGGAGGCTGACGAACAGGTAGAAAAGATGCTCAATGCAGGTGTCATTGAGCCTTTGGGAAGTCCTTGGATGTCACCGGTTGTGTTGGTCAAGAAGAAGGATGGGACCATGCATTTCTGCATGGACTATCGCCAACTTTACAACGTGACATTCAAAGACTCCTATCCCCTGCCTAGAATTAACGATACCCTCGACGATGTTTCAGGCTCAAAAATGGATTTCAACTTTGGACCTCAAGAGTGGGTATTGGCAGGTGGAGATGGATAAGACGGGGAAAGAGAAAACGGCATTTTCAACAAGGAAGGGACTGTATCAGTTCACTGTGATGCCGTTCAGTTTGTGCAACGCCCCGCCACCTTTGAGATTGATGGAGCGTGTGCTGGGCGACATGCAATGGCAATCATGCCTGGTGTACCTGAATGACGTCCTGGTACATGCTAAAACATTTTCCCAGGCAATAGCTAATTTGGACCAGGTGTTTGGGCGCCTCAGGCAGGCAGGATTGAAGTTGAGCCCGGGGAAATGCACTTTGTTTGCAAAGGAAGTGGCCTATCTCGGACACGTGATAGGCCACGATGGGGGTGAAAACCGACCCATGTAAAATTACGGAGGTAGAGGAGTGGCCCGTACCTCGTAACGTCAAACAGGTACGGGGTTTTTTGGGTCTCTGCTCCTACTACCGGCGCTTCGTGGCAAAATTTGCAGAAATAGCTAGACCCCTTCACCGGCTTACAGTGAAGGGGTCGAAATTTAATTTGACAGGGGAATGCCATCAGGCCTTCCTTAAATTAAAGGGGTGTTTGACATCCGCACCTGTTTTAGCATACCCCACCGATGACGGGATGTATACCCTGGACACGGATGCAAGCCAGGAAGGATTGGGTGCAGTCTTGTCTCAGACACACGGGGGCGTGGAAAGAGTGATCGCGTATTACAGTTGGGCCATGAGTAGGCCCGAACAAAATTATTGCATCACCCGCAAGGAACTATTGGCCATGCTGTCTGCAGTGAGCCATTTCCACCCGTACGGGAGGAAATTTTTGGTTTGAACTGAGCATTCCTCCTTGCAATGGCTCTTGCAGTTCAAGTAACCGGAGGGCCAAATTGCAAAGTGGTTGGAAAAGTTGCAGCAGTACGATTTCAATGTGGCCCATAGAGCCGGTAAGGCTCATGGGAATGACGACGCGCTCTTTGGACGCCCCTGTCTGGGAGAAAACTGTAAGTATTGCACGAGGCATGAGGAGAGGGACCAATTGGCAGACACCTCCCAAAAGCTCCTAGCCTGTGCAGCCCCGGTGGTAGGCCCAATTTTGCCACTAACCACAGATGAGGAATTTGGCGATTTGGCGTGGAGCACGGCCCAGCGGGAGGACCCCGTGATAGGGCCCGTGTACGAGTGGGTCCGGGCAAATAAGAGACCCAGTGGGGAGGAGGTCACCCCATTCGGAGCGCGAACAAAGGCGTACTGGGCTCAGTGGAAAACCCCAGAAATGAGGGACAACATCTTATATCGCAAGTGGGTGGAGATCCCCTCAGAGAGAACTTCTTGGCTTGTGGTAGTCGCTGACCAATTAAAAGCAAAATTTGGAAAAATGCACGGTACCCGCCCCGGCCGCCATTTGGGCAGGACCAAAACAACATCTCGGGTCCACCGGCGGTTTTGTTGGGTCAACATGGGGCGTGATGTACAGGACTGGTGTCGAGCATGCGATGCCTGTACTGCCAAAAAGGGACCGGCACGGAGGATGAGGGCCCCGCTTCAACAACATCAGGTTGGGGCCCCACTTGAGCGAGTGGCCATGGACATTTTGGGACCACTGCACCCCACTTGCTAAGGTAACCGATACATCATCGGAATTATGGACTACTTCACGAAATGGCCGGAGGCCTATGCCCTTCCCAACCGAGAAGCCGGGGTTGTGGCACAGGCCTTCATGGAAGGATTTGTATGTTGGCACGGGATTCCGGAGGAGCTGCACACCAACCAGGGCGGACATTTTGAGGGTGAATTACTAAAAGAAGTGTGCAGTCTCCTATCAATTCGAAAAATCCGAACAACGCCCCTAAGGCCACAATCCGACGGTATGGTGGAGAGGTTCAATAGAACCATCATACAACAATTGGCCCTCTTCACCGCTGATTGTCAGTATTGTTGTCAGTCAGAACATCTCCCGTATTTGCTGATGGCCTATCGCACGAGTCAGCATGGAGCCACCGCCTGAAGCCCCGCTATGCTCAGGTACAGACGGGAGCTGCGAGCCCCCGTCGATTTGCTGTGTGGCCCGACGGACCCCCAGGGAAGGGCTACGCGTGTGAGTTGGAGGAAGGCATGGAAAAAGTCCATGTCTTCGCTCGCCGCCAACTCCAACAGGCGGGTGTGAAAATGAAGCGCAGATACGACCACCAGAGCCAGGCCAGTGAGTACCCCCCGGGGATGAAGATTTGCTTCTTCAATCCCTGGAGGAGGGAGGGCAGATGCCCGAAACTCACCTTGCCCTGGCAGGGCTCGGGGGTAATCCTGGTGCAAATAAGTGACGTGGTCATTAAAATTAAGATGGGACCATGGGCCCTTCCCCGTATCGTCCACGCGGACCGCCTGAGACCCTATAAGGGCGACCTTATGCCCTCATGGATGGATTGGACTGGAGTAGCAGGAGTTAGGACCACTGCTCCCACGGAGACGCAAGGCTCGTAGAGCCTTGACCCGAGTACACGGCCCCGGCCAGGATGTGGTAAACATCCTGCACGGGCATAGGAGCATTAGTTAGTGGGAAGGGGTTAGCATAGATAGACCGGCCTTATGGGGGCATGAGCCGTCCTCCATGGGGCCCGTGGAACAAGTTAGTGGGAATTTAGCTTAGATTAGAAATGGATTGGGAGACACGGACCGACATGGAATGTGTAGTGGGGACGTAGCTTAGCAGTAGAGTTAAATGGAACATGCACTAGTTTAAGGGATGACGAGGGGCACGAGCTAGTTAGTGGGGAATTTAGTTAGCAGAATGGCAGTGTTGAGTGATGGGAGTGAATTGGAAAAAAAAAAAGTGTGCAATGAGTGAATGTGGGACAGCGGGCCCAAGAGTGAATGGAGCGAATGTGGAATGCATGGTGCGAATGAATGATTGGGGGGAGGAGTGAATCCCACCCAAAGCACCCCAGGGTCAGTGTAATGTTAGTTCGTGGGTTAGTCAAATTTACCAAAAGGAGGTCCTTTTGTTGGTGTGGGAAGAAGGCTCGAAACCTTTTTGAAGGGTGCAGGAGTTCATTGACCGGCTGGGAGCGTGGCTGTGGAAAGGTGAGTATTGAGTAGAGGGCACCCCGGGCACCAGACTAGTCGGCCAGAGTAGGCCAAGGGTCCAAGGGACAAGGATAGTGTAATGGGCACGGGCGGTCCGTCGGAAACGAGACCCGTAGCGCCAAAATGCCACGTTGGCATATTCGGGGGAGTAGCCGGGAAGGGCACTCCCTGCGTTCATAGGGAGCAGGTAGGCTCGGAGACAGCTCCAGGGCCCGGGGGTGCCGTTGTTTGAGTTCGGCAGACGGAAGTCCCTGCCAGTTGAGCCACGCTGCCCAGCCACAAAATTGTACAAGGGCACGAGAGAAAATTTGTGGGCAGGGCCCAAATTAATAATGGACACCAACACAGGCGATGGGAATCTTGGTTGGTAGAACCAGTAGTTTAAGCGAGAGGCGCTTTTGAAAAGCCCCGGGGTAGTTTAAAGTTAATAATGTTAGGGTAGATAGAGAAATGTACCCCTCTGCACCATCCATCCCTTCGCTCGTTGTGGGCAGCTGGACCCACCTTGGGTTGAGATCGCTGAAATCTGAGGAGGTCATTCTGAGGCTTCGTTGGGCTTTGACACAGGACACTAGTCTCTCCCTTATTCCCCTCCAAAAAGGATCTTAGGGGTTGGGAGTAGGCGAGGTTGACAGGATAGGTTAGTCGGACAAAGACAATAGTGGGGTTTGGGATGAGCAATTATAGAGAAAAAAAAGAAAAAAAAACTAAAAAAAGAAAAAAGGGGAAGTCTAAATTTTGTTGTTGCAAACTAAAGGATTGGGTGTGGACAAAGACAGGCAAAGGCGATAGGTTGGGGGGAGACAGTAGGGTAGGCCCAAGCCCGTTTCTGGACCGGCCGGCACCACCGCATTCCCTCCACAACCTCACAGACCAGACTAGAGGCCGCCCAGCTTCATATGCCGGCCTGTTGTGCTGTATTTGCTGGTCCGCATTTGCCATGCCTTCATTTGCCTGCCTTTGCCTTGACCCCATGCCTGCCTGCCCTTGTTGCATTTCCCCCATGTCACCAACTCACCATGTGCGCCAGGACCATCTTCCAGTATTTTGCAAGGACTGCCCTGCAGGCAGCCACACCACGAGGACTGCATTGTGCAGCCCGTGCGCCCATCTTTTTGTGTTCATTCCAGCCCCAATGACTTCTTTCTTTTTCCATCCACAGATCACCGGTCCTGCGCCAAGGTTAGTGTCAATAGATAAGGTAAAATTGTAAATATTTTGAAACCCACCTGTTGTTTGTGTTAGTGCCGGCAATTTAGTTAAGTTGTCCATGTGAGTCTGATAGTTTAGTTATGCAGCGCACTAGGTTATTTATTTTTGGGACATGTATACCAATGTCGCACTCAGGGATCCGTAGGTAAAACGTAGTCGGGGAAAAAAGAACTTACACATGCATGCCAAACGAAAATTTGAGGACTCGGGACGAGTCTGTAAAAAGGGGAGGGGGTAGTGTTACGGATTTGGAAACCTTGTGCACAAAAACAGCCAGTCCCCGTAGTTCAGTTATTTCGATAAGCATGTGTTTATAGTTAGAATCCATTCCCTATGTCTCATGGGAATTTCGTGTGTGCGCTACGAGTTATTTTTTAGTTAGGTTTTTATTACATCTACAACAACAACAGCGACGCCGACCTGCACTCAACCCAGTCGCCATTGCCCATACGTTTTTGGCTGAGGGCGTGGGCGGAGCCTCCGTCGCTTCGGATCGAGGCTCCACCCCAAGGAGGAACATAGAGCATTTCCTCCAGCCAATGAGCAAAGGGCGAGCATCGCACGTGCGCCCCAGCCAATCAGGGGGGCTGACCACCTCAGGGGCGGCACCGCCCAGCCAGATGGAGTGTTCGGCCCGATCAATGAAGGGCGGCCACGAGTCGCCCGACAACCCCTCGTCCAATCCGGAGGAAAGTCCCTCAGAGTGGTGCCTTCAACCCACGGGGGAGGGGGAGGATAAGACGAAATGGCGAGTCATGGAGAAAAAGCAAGAAAGGTTCGCCTCGTCAAAGCAAGCAAGGCATGCCTGGTCAAAAGCAAGCAAGGCTCGCCCCTTTGCAAAGGAGAAAGAGAGGAAGCTGCTGGCGTTCTCATCTGGTACGTGCCCGTGCTGGCTGGTGTCCGTGGCGCCGTTCTTGGTCCCCGGAGCTTGGCGGTGGGTTCGAGTCCTGCCACCGGACAAGCTCGAGCAGACCGCACGAGGCGGCAGGTGCAAATACAGGCCGCGGACACCATTTCTTTGGGTGTTTGTGTGTGTGTGTGTGTGTGTGTGTGTGTGTGTGTGTGTGTGTGTGTGTGTGTGTGTGTGTGTGTGTGTGTGTGTGTGGCACCAGTCTGTTAAGTAGAATCGTTAAGTGCCTTGTTAATTGTCCATTACATTTCCTTATTCGTGATAACTCTGCTCTGTGTATCCCTCCCGATTAATGTAAAATGAAACCCCTGTTAAATGTACCAGCTCGTTTTCTGTGCTTTCTCTCATTGACCCAGCACTGTGCGGGTTTGAGAAATAGTAAGGCCGTTCGTTCAGTAAATTGTTCATTTGGACCAACGGATCTTGGTAATCCCTGCTCGGTTCACACCCGGATCAGGCTCGGTAAACGGTCCGTTCCGCCCTAGGTCCGTCGAGGGTGTGGTTGTCCCCGTTAGTTGGACGACGTTGGCATTTAGGTATATTGAAATTAAGCAACTAACCCTACCCCACGCCATCAAAATATTGGCGACCACGGTCCGCTAAGGGACCAATGAACCCTTGTACTTATCCGAGAGTCGTGACCTAAATTCCGGGTGTTCGGTGGGAGACAACTCCACGGTTCCACCGAGTGGTCGTTTATCACCAACGACCCCCAGACCAAAACAGTATCACCACATCTCTCAGTCCTCTCAGTTCCAGAGCATAGTTCAGACATCAGATTGATCAGTTTTGGTGGCACCCCACGAAGACCAAGAATCATCCAGAGGGCATCCTGATTCACTGAATCAAACGCTTTACAGAGATCAACGTAGGCTGCAAGCAGCCCCTGCCAAAACTCTCGTCTGCGTTCAGTGATGACCTGAAGGGCAAGGTGAGGTCCATCGTCGACCACTTTGGTGTAAAGCCTGACTTCTCTAGGCACTAGGGCTCAAGCAGATGGTAGCAAACCCAATCACGAATTATCCAAGCAAAGACCTTGCCCAGCACTGAGAGCAGCGTCACCCCTCGATAATTGTTGCAGTCCTGGCGATCACCCTTCCCTTTCCAAAGAGGGACAACAAGGCCCTCTTCCACTCAGTTGGGATGATGCCTGTGTTCCAGGCAGAGCATAGAACTGCATGCAACAATATGAGTGCAGCATTTCCACCAGCCTTGAGAAGTTCAGCATGGATACCACAGATCCCAGGAGCTTTACCCCATTTCAACCAGTTCACCACAGCCTGTGTTTCCACAAACGAAGGTGGACCACAGTTGATTGGACGGTCAGCAAGAGGGATACTAACACCCCTGATATCCAACTCGACAGCTGGTGGATCAGCCTGGTCCAACCACGCAAAGTAACCGGCCCAGCGGGTCTTCACTTCAGACTCCTCTGTCAAGAGCCGACCACCCTTCGCTCCAACTGCGGTACACCAAGGGATGGGCTTGGAGAAACGCAATGCTTGAATTCCCCTGTAAACAGGATGAGAATCACTTGACCACGGGTGATGCTCTACCCCCTCACGGAGTCCTCGTACATAAGCCTCCTTGTCCACCCTTAGCGCACATGCAGTTTTACACCTCAACTACCTGAACAGCTCAGCTCTGCCATTGCGCCGAGCCCTGTGACTGGTCAATGGTATCCAGTGTTCCTTAAGAGAGAAAATTCTTCTTTGTCCGACGTTGAGTTCCAAGACATCCACTGGCAACATCATGGACGGTGGTCTTGAAGGCACTCCACAACTCTTCAGGATTCCCCAAAGCACCCAGACCCCCAAAATCCCCACTCAGCTAGTTCGCAAACTCCTCAGCTGCCTTGTCATCCTTGAGCTTGCCAACATTCAGTCGAGACGTGAATGGTACCATTTTCCTGGATTTAAGCTGCAACTTCAGAGTTGCTACAATAAGCCTGTGGTCAATTTTGAAAAACTGAGTACTCCAGTGAACCCTGAAGTTATGGGTCATCCTCCAGCGACTATTAACGAGCACATGGCCAATCTTCTTTGCCACACCACCAGCGTTGGAATACCAAGTCCAGTGATGAGCCTGTGGGTGCTGAAACCATGAACCATCCACCCTAAGTCCATGACTTATTGCAAAGTCAAGGGACTTAGTGCTATTCTGGTTCACGATTCCAGACCTATGGGGAGCAACATGTGTCTTATAACCATCACTATCAGTTCTAGTCGATGCATTGAAATCCCCCAAGACAAGAAGTGTACCTCGCCTGGGGCACTGATATTTCTCCAAGGTCTGATGAAAAGATGGATTGGCAAACCCTCCCATCGACTTCCTTAACAATCCTCTTGATGAAGTTCAGTCACTTAAACTCTGGGCCTCACTCTCCTTCTCTCCTTCCCTTCTCTCTTCAATGATGCATGTTCTTTCTTGGGCAAACCATATTTCCAAGTTGGCCTCCAAAGGCATTCACCGACTAGACATCCTCCATTGTGCAAAGTCTTTGCTGAGCACATCTGAACTTTTATCTTCCTACACCGCCTTCTTCCGCAGCTTGATGGATGCAGCACTGCTTGCCTCTCTGGGATGGCACCCCTACCTTCCAACTCGCTTAGCTTAATGCCATGGAAACCAAGGCCTTCAAAACCATTGGAATCGTCTGCACTAAAGCAGACCTTATCACTTTCACATCGCAGACAGGTCAGTGGTCTCTGTTTTCCATTGCCTCCTTTCTGGTCTTGCACCCTCTGCTCTTTCCATACTTTATCCCATCCAGGTTTTTGCAGGGCACACACAGTCTTCCAGTAAACCCCTTCTGTTGAAACCAGACTTACTGCTCATCTCTGCTTATTTGTTTCCCCCCACATGTGGAACCAACTTCCTCAATCTCATTCTTCGTTCTTGGGCTTCAATACATCTGTTCACCACCCTCTCAGGTCATTCTGCATCCACAAACATGATCTTTTGTACTCGACATCAACTCTCGCCTCCCCATCTTTCCAAATTTTTCCTTCAACTTCTATGATTGAGAGTTTGTGGCTGTATCCATATTGTTCACCCAATGTGTCCTCTCCTTGCCCTCATTCTTCCCTATATCTCTTGTTTCTCTAAGTCTCCCTCGATTTTGTCCCCCAGCCATGCTGTTAATCAGGTTTAATAAATAAAAGCACAGACGCATCGGGAGAACAAGGAGAGCCACGTATCTCGCAATTATTATTTATACACAATCATCTCACGAACTGCAACGGCTTGCGTGATATTTTAAATCATTCACATCACGAGGAGTCAGACAGTGTGAAGTCACAAGACAATGAAAGAAAGAACCTGTTACCCACATGATGCCTGTGAGGTGTCGCCATTGTTTGGGGGAGAAGGAGAGCGGGATAGTGAGGCTTTTTGTGTGCAAGAGAGACGTATTGAGTGCTGCGTGTCCAGGCCCTGTAGCTTCTCAGCACGTGCGCGCTTGTCTGGTGTTGTTGTCCCTTCTCTCTCCGGGTCCACTAGCTGGACTCCATGAGAAATCTCACCACCATCCTGCGCTACATCTCGAGCTGCTCGCCCTTCAACTGCTTGGTGCCAACTGCCTTTTCTGTCCCAGCCCCTCAGCTATTCTTACATCGCACCCGTGCATTAAATCGGTTCTCTGCCAGGCCTCAAAGAGCTTCTGGCCCTGCCCAGTTACGAGTGGTTTCTGTGGGGTAAGCAGCATGGCTGCAGTTCTTTCCTTTGCACACGGTCACAAGGTATTACTTTTGCAATCATGTTGGGGGAGGGAGGATTTGTTGGGGAAGCTGCTTAAATGGTGTTCATAAAACAACCAAACATATAGATTATGGAGGGAACAATTTAAAGGATTAATGAAGGGGAACAGTCAGGAAACTTGACACACAATGGTGTGGAAGGGTCAAATCACCATCCCCAAAACAAATTTTGACATGTTCCATCATTTTCACACAGAAACCACACACTTATGCTCAATATGTACATGTAGTATAGCTCGTCTATTTTACACCCTTTACCCCTGAACACCATGACTGCCACAATATATTGTTAATGTAAGAACACCCACTTCAATATTTGAAACAAGTGGAAGGGTTTATGTATGTCAGACCATTCCACTGTTTGAAGCAAGTTGATTTGTATATGTCAGTACCATCCAAAGCATTACGCTAATAGTTAAGGCTATAGGAGTCTGAATGAGTTGACAAAAGTTCAGCAGACTTCATTTCGGAATGCTCACTCTACGAGAATACCAGGGCTAACAATCATTGTCAAAGACATTCACATTCAACCTTATACTATACAGGGTTTACTAAAAAGACCTGGACAACTTAAGTTGTTAATACGTTTAGAACCACAAATGATACAATATCCTTTGGTTTTATGATACAGAAACTCATAAAGTTTTGTGCACACCATCAATAGACTTCAATGTGAGCTCAATTTGTCATGCACAGGACATCAAGGCAGTGAGTTCTGCTGAACATAAAAATGTGAGCACTCACGCAGGTGATTGTGCGGACTGGCCAGTTCGTCCTTCTTGGCCAATCCAGCGACCTGGAAATTTTTCATTCAGGATGGCTTGAACGACAAAGGCACAATGACAGGGAGCACCGTCCTGTTTAAAAATGATCTCGGGTTGCAAGTTTTCAATTTGTGGGAAGACAAATCCTTCCAACATGTTCATGTAAATCGTGGAGGTCACGATCCTCCGTAAAGAAAAGCGGACCCAACAAGTGCTCATGGAGAAGGCCACACCACACACTGACCTCTTGACTGTCACATATGTGTTCAATGACCATGTGGGGGTTTTCAGAGCCCCAGATCCTCACATTGTGCCAGTTGACCTTCCCTGATAGATGAAAGCAAGCTTTGACTGTGAAGATGATCTTTTTAGGGTAATCTTCATCATCCTCTATACGACTGAGCATTTCCAAGGCAAACACCTTCCGTTTGGGTCTGTCATTTAGTTTGAGTTCCTGCAGAATCTGCACCTTATAGACATAAAGCTTCAGTCTTTTGGGCAAAATCCTGTGTAAAGTGGTGGTTGGTCATCCCAGTTCTCTGGATGCGCATCAAATTGATTTTTTGGGACTTTGTTGAAATGATTCATGCACTCGTTCAATGTGTGCTTTGCCAATCTGTACTTTTGTTTTTGACAGCTTCCAGTCTCCTTAAGCCTCTTATATCACTCTCCGACAGTAATCCACAATGGTAGATTCCTTCCATACCTTGTAAGGAAATTACGTTGAACTTGCATGTTGGAGCTTGTCTTGATGAATTATTTGATGGTGAGCTTCCTCCTATGGAGTTGCCATTTTCTTTTACATTAAACCACCAGACCTGAAAATGAAGAAAACTGAGTTTCTGTATCCTATAAAACAAAGGCTATCATTTATGGTACTAAATATATTAACGAAAGTTGTCCAGGTCTTTTTGGAACACCTTGTATATCCAGATCCCAATATGTTTCAGGCCTGATAATAACACTATCCTTAAGGCCAATGTGGAAGAGCACTGGTTTGCAAAAAGTGACATGGTCTGTCTGAACATTCCTGCAATGGCTAATACAGTCTACAAATACACCTATTTAAAACAGTGTGTATTTGTATTGCCCCTTTCATAAGGACGATTTGGGTAGGGTTTTAAAGGGTAATCTTTTAACACAACTGGTGTTCAATACGGCCTATTTTCCAGGATATTAAAAAATATAAAAATAATCGAAAAACATTTTCCATAAAAGAGTAATTACATCTCTTCTGTTGGAAATGTAGACAGTGAATTGCAAACCGAGCCTCAAGGGTGGTATACAGAAGCATAAAACCCCCCCCCCCCAAAACAATAAATATAAAGCGCAGGGAAGTGAAATTCGCTGCACATGACGCGTAACGCGTGCAGAGTAAAACGAGTGTTCATTTATGTCTGCAGGATGTTTGCCTTTGTTCGAGAATAAATAAATAAGATAAAACACCCCCTGACGCGAGGCCGAGGCTTCAGGCTTTGGCACACTCACACGGCTGTACTGTTAAAATGAAATGTGCCAGAAGATAAGGAAAATGGGCACGTCCACAAAAAATTTCTCCTTGAAATATTTACCCCAACCTGTCATTTTTGACAGGCTTTTATACTAGCACCTTAATAATTAGGAAGACATCATCAGGACCCATTCAAAGCTGTCATCTGTTAGAAGCAACATAAATAAGTGTTGCTCACCCAGATGTCAGTTACCAGAAAATAAATCGACATCATAACACTCAAGTGCTGCCATCATTTCCTTGAGTGTTGATTTGATCAAGTATCATGTGCATACTAGTTATTTTGGCCCTTAGCTTGTAGCACTTTCAGTAACTTGGCTTGTCAATAGAGCTCAGCTGATGCCATCTAGTTCAGGAATTGGATGGGCAGGGCATAAACATGCAGAGTAACTATCTCTGCCCAAGCCCAGTCATTGGCACCAACTATTGTAGCAATCTACTTGCAATTCAGAAGTGTCATTTTGACAATTATAGTCCATGGACATACTCTGGTAACATGAAAGACACATTTATGGAAGGTACACCTATACTTTGATTGAAAAATGTCTTGCAAAAAATATTATCTATGTAAATGTGTATCATGTAGCACCACCTCCAGGTGGGGGAGGGTATTACAGGTCTCCACCATTTCCAGTATATTATTCCTGTCCCCACATTTTCCAGGACAGTGAGGTGTTTTGAATTATAAGCAGTAGGTATGTTTTTGCTTTATGCATGTCACCCAGGTTGTTTTATTTAATTTTCCGAAGTGATTGAGGCAGCTGTCAGTTGCCTATACACTGCCCAAATAAAGGTTTGCGTCCACAAGAATGTGTTGCACGCTTTGAACAAGATCGCCCATAGGGCTGGTACTCTACTTGTAATAATAATAATAACAATGCCACCTATATTACTCGTCTCTCGACAGTTTTCAAAAGAGATCTCGAACAAAGGCAAACAATTGTTTACACAAAAGGATAGAAATTGTAGAAGAGAATCAAAATTAGTTTTTACAACATGCAATCACAGTGAGGGGGGTGTTTGGGTGCCACATGCAGATGAAAAAAAAAATTAGAATCAGTTTTGTTGAAAAGGTTTTATTGCAAAAGCACAAAACAAAATCCCAGACAAGATAATGAATGGGGGAAGGGGGGGGTGGTGGAGGAAATCAAGATGAAAGTGCATACAATCTCATTTATTAGTCATAATAGCATTCAATCAAAGGAGGGGAAAAAGTTGGTAATTTTAAATTGGAAAAAAGGAAAGATTATTTATTAAACAATGCCAGATCAAAGCTTGTTTCAAATCTTCCTCCCTCATGAAAATGAACATGATATTGCTGGAATTCCAATCACAAGAATAAATTCTGGATAAAATAGTTGCAAACAATGAACAAAAATTTGGCAGAGGTGAGGGGAAGTAGCATGACATAGTGGGAACAACCAAAGCTTGTGACATGGCCACTTAGAATCAATGCTCAAAACTATTGAAATGTTTGCTCACTGCATTACAGTGTCTTTGGAGTTCCCTGAATCAGGGAGGGATGTATATTGTAGTTCATGTTGCAAAATTGCATCCAATTGTGTAGGAGCCTATTTGGTGACTCGCGTCTTCATACCAAGTACTGTTCGTAGAACCTGTTATTTGTCGTAGAATGGTCCTCGATATTAAATATAATTGGCGGCCTTGACAAGGTTAAGTCAAATTCATTTTATAGATGGATAATTTGATGGCGAAGTTAGACGAGGAGAGCAGCTCATTGATAGAGAGCACAGAACACTTCCGATTGTGCCAGTATCTTGTCACACATTTTCATGTTCAATATCTGATTCAAAACCCCTTTCACTCTTTCATTCATTCGCCTCCCAAACAAGATCTTGTACTGCATCAAGCAGAACCAAGATGTACGAGTACAAAGATATAACTTACAGATTCTGAAATACACAAAGCTTTTTACACAAGTCTTCCTTTTATATCTCCCACAGTCACTATTATTTCCCTTAAGTACAAATTAAATCCTGAGCAAGGAAAAAAAGTTCATGAGATCAAAGCAGCAAGTCAACGAAACGAGCAACAACAAAAACTATAAACAATCTCTAAATTTAAGAACCTTAAAAACCCCAATAAAGTTTGAAATAAACATCAAGTAGTGAGAAAGCAAAAAAGCAAAAAAAAAAAGATGTTTTTAAAAAAAGGCATTAATTGGGTGTGGAAATGCTCAACTTTATGGGAAGTTAAAAACAAACAAACAAACAAACTTTGGGGAGAGGGGGAAAAGCCATTGAAACCCACATGTTTTTCGGGCAAAGCGAATCGAGATGGGGGAGGAGAGAAGGGAAGGAGAAAAGGGAATGAGAGAATGCAAAGGGAGAAGGGAAAGGGCTGAGAGACCATAAAGACCAAGTTTCGGACTAGATAGCCTGATAACCAGCATGGCTGCGGCGTCGGCCAATGACATAGACGATCAAAACGATGAGCAGAAGGAGTGCGAGCACCGCACCCACAATAATGGGAATCAGCAGTCCTGCAATGTCCGAGGCACAGTTCTCCGCTAGGAAAAATTACAACAAAGGGCATGAGGATAGTAATCGGGTTGTAATCAAAGGGGTCATAAAAACTGCCACCACAGAGACACAGCTGAAGGAGATTTCAGTACAAGCGATGTCGGAAAAATATTCCACCTCAACCAACCGATCTTTATGGTCAGACCGAGCTTGATGAGGTGGTGGGCAATTTACTAACAAAGTCAAATCCAAGTGACAAAATTTAGTTGGTCAAGGATAAATTATTCAACAAACATGCGAGTAGTGTCAAAAGGGAGGGTTTGACACAGTAATGTGTCCCATTTCTCAAAGTCGCAATATTTGCTCACTCATATTTCTCCTTTTGACACTACTCCCCTGCTAGGGGCTGGGCTTCGCCTCCCTTTCACATGATCATTTATTTAACCAAATTGAGGAGTCAAATAGAGATCCTATGAATGTTTGTGTTCTATTTTATAAAATTGTTTTGTAGCACTCGTCTGTTATAAAATATTTTTTCATACTCGAGCCTTTTCTCAAACACGAACACATTAAGTATTTGAGGAAGTGAGAAACAGCATTTCTCAAGTTGGATATTTTTCCAGACTTGCCCCATTGTTCTCTTTTGTGTTTTTCATGCGGACCCAGTAAGTCTGGAAAATAGACTGCTCCTGACTTCCTCAAACATGCTTTATAAGTGAGGCATGCCTCTCACTCAAAAATAATTTTATCCAATGAAGATAAATGAGAATTTGCTTTATGCTCCAACGGAGATGAACCATCTTTCATCCAATGAAGAATATGATGATCCATCACAACATTGGCAAGTTTCATACACTATTAAACCGTTAATGTAAGCCGATATAGTGTGTGTGTGTGTGTGTGTGTGTGTGTGTGTGTGTGTGTGTGTGTGTGTGTGTGTGTGTGTGTGTGTGTGTGTGTGTGTGTGTGTGTGTGTGTGTGTGTGTGTGTGTGTGTGTGTGTGCGCGCGCACGCGCGCCCATGTGTGTCTCCGTATTGTTAAGTCTGGCTTCCTTCTTGGGACAACGGTGCAATAATTGGTCTTCATTTTGATTGTATATGATTAATTATATAACTAATTATTTATTTCCCCTTTTATTACAGTATTTCAAACTCACTCGTAGACGAGGTGAATTGGCATGCTAATGATGATCTTCACAAGGAATGGAAAGCTCTGAATGACGTCTTGACAGAAATCCAGTTCGTTCGTCAGGCATTTCACAATGACCTTAATAAATGCATGAATAACCTGCCTCCGAGATGAATACCTCCGACATCACAGAATTTACCCAATGTTTCAACGTCCTTTGAAGATTTTCTTGAAAGGTATTACACATAATAAAATACAATTAGTTTAAATTTCAATGCTCTTTGAAGATTTACTGGAAAAGGTATAACACATAATAAAATACAATTATGTTAAATGAGTGCCTATGATTCCTGTTTTTACAGTGTCAATCATGAAGAAAGTGCAGATATGTTGCCTCTTGTTCCAAACGGTCAAACGGTCACCAGGTAATTAATTATTAATCTCTGACTGAAGCTGTTAGGGTTCGCTCGCTTATGCTCACTCATATTTCTCCTTTTCAAACTGGAATACATTACTGAAGCAAACACCTCCCTTTTGACACTACTCATGCGGTGCAAGGAAGTGCAGCAGAACGAATAAACGGAGATGAAAATAAACTGGTGGAAAAAAATTAAAAGCTCTTACCAGTACCAAATTTTCCGTTATTCACATGAAAAGGCTGCAGTTGTACGTTTCTCATGTGCAATGTGATGCCCGAGCTCAGAGTCACAGTTTTCTCATCCACACACAAGTACGAGTTACCAACCTTTGCCGTGAAAAGCTGCAGAGTGGAGTTGGTTCCAATATACGTATCTGCAGAATAAAATGGAAGAACAAACAAGCCACCATGGCAATCGTCACAAAAATCAATATTTTTGTGAAATGATCTGTCAAATGGTGCTGCCCATACACACCATTTTTTGCAGAAGGGAAGCTGTAAGTAGCATTGATGTAGATTTGTTGCAAGATGAACTTTTGTGTGGCGTTATCCTGCAAACATACATACAAGAAAACACAAAGCAGAGAGTAAAACATTGACGGGGGGGATTGGGTTCCTTGCAGATTTGCTCAAGCTCTGTCAAGTCGGATGGGGAGCATCACTGAACAGCAATCTTCAAGTATTTCCACAGATTCTCAATGGGAGTCAAGTCTGGGCTTTGGCTGGGCCACTCAGGGATTTTCACATTCTTGTTCTGAAGCCATTCCAGTGTAGCTTTGGCTGTATCCTTGGGGTTATTGTCCTATTGGAATGCAAGTTTTGCACTCTGAAACAGGTTCTACTCAAAGATTTGTCTGTATTTGGCTTCATTCATTGTTCCCTCTGTCCTTAGAAGTCTCCCAGTCCCTGTCACTGAAAATCATCCCTATAGCATGATGCTGCCACCACAATGCTTTATGGTAGGGATGGTGCTAGATGGGTGATGGGCTGTGCTCGGTTCCCACTAGACGTAGCGTTTTGCATTCAGGCCAAAGAGTTCAAGTTTCATCTCATCAGACCACAGAATCTTTTGCCTCATTCTCTGTGTCTTTCACATGCCCTTTTGAAAACCCCAGGCATGTCATGTGCATTTTTCTCAGGAGTAACTTCCATCTGGCCACTCTTCCATAAAGCCTAGATTTGTGAAGTGCTGCAGAGACTGTTGTCCTTCCACCAGGTTCTCTAATCTCATCCAATGAACTCTGTAGTTCTGTCAGAGTGGTCATTGGGTTCTTGGTCACCTCCCTGATCAAGGTTCTTCTTTCCCGGTTGCTCAGTTTGGTCAGACGGCCAGCTCTAGGACGAGTCTGTATAGTTCCATATTATTTCCATTTCCTAATGATGGAGCTCACTGTGCTCTTGGGAACTTACAAAAAACTCTAGGAATTGTTTTATACCCTTCCCCAGATCTATGCCTCCTCACAATTCTATCTTGGAGTTGTACAGACAGTTCCTTGGACTTCATGGTGGAGTTTCTGCTCTGACATGCACAGTCAACTGTAGGACCTGAGATAGAAAGGTGCGTTTCTTTCTAAATCATGTCTGATCAATTGAATTGGCCACAGGTGGACTCCAATCAAGTTGTAGAGAGAGACATCTCAAGGATAATCAAAGGAAATTGGAAGCACCTGAGCTCGATTTGGAGGGTCAGAGCAAAGGGGTAAAATACTTATTGACAAAAGACATTTCAGCTTTTCATTTCTAATTAATTTGAAAAATTTCGAAAATCATGTTTTCACTTTGTCATTATGGGGTATTTTGGGGAGATCATTGAGAATTGTAATTTTTTTTTATCCATATTAAATTCAGGCTGTAACAACAAAATGTGAAAAAATGGTGTGAATACTTTCTGAAGGCACTGCAATTATAGAATCACTTTATGATTTAAAAAAAAGTACATTTAATGACATTTTAATGCAAGAAATGGGTAGGGGTTCAATTTGTGTTTGGGAACCAATTAATCACATTACATTTATTGATAACCCCCCCCCCTCCCCATACAGTAACGGAAAGCTCAAAATCACGCAGTTCACCCACACCTTTCATGCAATCTCATGTATCCAATGCCAAGATTGATTGGTTTCTCTGCAAAATGCATAACTAATTTGGCAATAATTTGACAAATTAAGACATGAAACTTCTTTTTTTTAACCATCACGTTAATGATGTGATCTTTGCGTGTGCACATTTTCAAGTTTATCGGACCATCGACGGCCGAGATCTGAGGGGGGAGGGTGTGCTGGGAGTTTCAGCATGACCCAGTTCAGTTTGGGCTAAAGGGGATTTATTATTCTGGTTTACCAACATCCAACTAATGAACACATGATGTTTGGAAACTGGGGACTGCCTGTACATCCACAAAGTATGTACAATTATAATGCGAGTATGTCATTAAAAAAGGTACTACAACACCACATGAAACAAGTCTGGGCAAGGGTATGCAATCTTAGATTGCTATTTCTTGCTTCAATTATGATGTGCTTATTTTTAGCTGCCACCGAGATTCTTTTCTATTTTCTCGAAATCCAGGAACCCAACCCCCATATTTCCACAGGAAATTGGTTTTAAATATTGCGGTTTTGAATATCGCAGCATTTTCCAGAAACATAACCTTTGCAATATTTCAGGGTTCACTGTCATGGTAACCAAAGACATCGACGACTAATTTAGGTGCCAGGGATAATTCAATATTTTATCAAAGCCACAAAGTTAGTTTGGAGAATGGGAGAGGACAGACACAAATGACAGTAACAGGAAAAAAATTTGAACGGTACTTGGTAGAGCATATACCTCCACCAGACTGAACAGTTTACGTTTTTTATCCCACTGACAGACCGGATCTGGATCTGGACGTGAACCAAAACCTTTCTTGTCACATAATCAACTCATCTACCTAATTTTGGCATAATCATTCCACAACTTGGGATATTGTTCTCCATATCATTATTGGCCCCATCTGTCAATGGTGAAGAATCACTTAAAAAATAAAAATAAAAAAAACTTCATGTCCAAATTTCGATCTTCACCAAAATCTAACCATTTCGTCATCGCACACCCAACCTTATCTGAATCCGTTCACAACTTTTTGAGATATCCTGTTCACAGACTGACGGACAGACAGACAGACAGGAGTGAAAACATAACCTGCTTACACCTTCGTTGGCAGAGGTAACAATAAAAAACAGCTCTCGACTCAGTTCTGCCATCACTATTTGGCCCATCAATGAGTTATTGCTGAGCAACAGTGCAGGCAAGAGTCCATCGCTGGCTCATATGTAAGTGGGCAGAGAGTACCAAGGACATTCAAGGAGAGGTATGAAGGATAATAGGATATGCAAGGTGAAGGGGCCATGCCCATCTTTAAATATTATATGTGCAGGGGGAAGGGGGGGGGGGAATTAATTTAGAAAATCTAAATTTAGAAAATTGGATGGGTAGGAAAAAGAAATATGGAGGGGAATTTTACCATTTTTATGTACATAATAGATTATAAGTTGAAATTATTAGTACTAGTGCGGGCCTGTAGGTGCAGCTTCGTTCCTTCACTCTCGTAAACGACGACTGGATTGGGGCATTATTTCAATTAGATCGGACCAACCGTATCATAAATGGCCATAACTTGGGAAACATACTCAGGTCCCCAGCATCAATTGTGACATCATATCAAACAAAGAAGAAGAATTGTGATGCTCCCCCCCTCTCTCATCCCCTCTCTCCCCCCTAGTCTCACCCCTCCTCTCTCCTCCCTCTCGCCCCCATTATCACCCCCCCTAAAACCCCCTCTCCCGCCCCCTCCTCTCGAATTGTGACACCACCCTCTCTCTCGTCCCTTCTCTCTCGCCCTCCCGCCAAACCTTGGGATTAATTAATAATTTGAACAATTAATTCAAACCTTGGGAAAACAGCTTTCAAACCTTGAAAAGGCACAATTTTTCCCAGCGTCAATTGTCCCCAGCATCAGTTGTGACGTCATAGCAAACGAAGAAGAATTGATGTCAATCGTGCAAAAAAAACAAAAGAAAACCAAAAAAAACATTAATTGTGACGTCATAGCACCGTGTCTTGTCATTGGTTGACAGATAAATGGCTTAAACTTGGGAACCGCTTGTCCGATTAATAACAAACCTTGAAAAGGCACATACTAAGATCCCCAGCGTCGATTGTGACGTCATAGCACCGTGTCTTGTCATTGGTTGACAGATAAATGGCCGTAACTTGGGAACCGCTTGTCCGATTAATATCAAACCTTGAAAAGGCACATACTAAGGTCCCCAGCGTCGATTGTGACATCATTCGTGATGTCATAGCACCGTGTCTTGTCATTGGTTGACAGATAAATGGCCGTAACTTGGGAACTGCTTGTCCGATTAATATCAAACCTTGAAAAGGCACATACTAAGGTCCCCAGCGTCGATTGTGACGTCATAACAAACGAAGAAGAATTGTGACGTCAATCGTGCAAAAAAAATAAATAAATAAAAATAAACATAAATTGTAACGTCATTCGTGACGTCATAGCACCGTGTCTTGTCATTGGTTGACAGATAAATGACCGAAACTTGGGAACCGCTCGTCTGATTAATATCAAATCTTGAAAAGGCACATCCACGGGTCCCCAGAAATATTCCTGGCAAGTTTCAATCAGATCGGACCGTGAATCGTGCAAAAATAATAAGAAGAAAATAATAATAAAATAAACATTAATTGTGACGTCATTCGTGGCGTCATAGCACCGTGTTTTGTCATTGGTCGACAGATAAATGGCCGTAACTTGGGAACCGCTCGTCCGATTAATATCAAACCCCGAAAAGGCACATCCGCGGGGCCCCGGCAATATTACTGGCAAGTTTCAATCCGATCGGACCGGCGGTCGTCGAGAAACTGCAGTCGCATACAGACAGACACAGAGACAAAGACAGAGAGACAGAGAGACAGAGAGACAGAGAGACAGAGAGACAGAGAGACAGAGAGACAGAGAGACAGAGAGACAGAGAGACAGAGAGACAGAGAGACAGAGAGACAGAGAGACAGAGAGACAGAGAGACAGAGAGACAGAGAGATTGCTGGAATTATAGATAGAAGAGTTGAAATTAAGAAGGTTAATAAATGATGTTCCTGCTTTTGAAAATGCACACATACACTATGCAGTGTGTTATAACAAGCTGTGGGCAGCTGAAGAAAAGAAAAAAAATCCATTACCATGATTGTGAGATTAAGATGATGAAGGCAACAAGCATAATCATTGGCATAAGATATGTAATTTTAAGACGGTAAGGTGGAGACGCACAACATTGGACGAAGGTAACGCACATTGGATAATAAAAATTTAATGTTCTTAAATAGTGAGATGGTGGAGAAACAATTTGAATGGCAGATATATGGACAGTTTGCTTTAAAATAAGTGTGTGTGTGTAAATATATATATATATATATATAAATAAAAAAAAAAAATTTATATATATATATACATATATACATACATATATATATATACATATATACATACATATATACATACATATATATATATACATATATACATACATATATATATATACATATATACATACATATATACATACATACATACATATATATATATATATATATATATATATATATATATATATATATATATATATATATCCTGGTGTTGGCGCAGTGGTTAGGGCAGCGGCTTGGGATCCAAAAGGTCCTGAGTTCAAGCCCCGTTGGGCCACTGAATTAATACACCAGGGGGTTGACTCAGCCTGTCATCCTTCCGAGGTCGGCAAAATGAGTACCAGTGTACTGGGCCGGTGTATACCCCGGTTAAAATAGGTGTACCATATCCCTGTGTTGTAAGAGGCGACCAGGGTTGCGTCAGGAAGGGCATCCGGCGTAAAACATGTGCCAAATCACTATGCGGATCATACGGATGATCCGCTGTGGCGACCCCGAACGGGAGCAGCCGAAAGAAGAAGAAGAAATATATATATATATATATATATATATATATATATATATATATATATATATATATATATATATATATATATATATATATATATATATATATATATATATATATATATATATATATATATATATATAGTCACGAATTGTCGCCCGCCGGCGTGCGGACAGCCGCTTTTAGCCGAATCGTGGCCGTACGCCCACCGGACGGACAATTCAGTCGTGACTTTCCGGAACAACGCCGAAAACCAGTCACGGGTGTGCTCCAAGCACACCACAACCCTGTCCGCACTCTTCCCGCGCTACAGGGTCCGATCGTCAAATAATCGATTTACATAATTATTCGCGTAGGTAGATTACCGAGACATTGTACCTCAGCGAGGCCTGCTTGGACACGAGCCGCTTAAGCAGCTCGCTCCGTTTTGGGATAACCGAGCGGAATATTATCTCGCGAGACCTCGCTGGACCCGATTCTATTATCGGCTATCAAAAAGCCCGCTATTATTCCGAAATGCAATATGGCAGCTCAATTAAGGGAAAATGAAGTGACGAACAGGTTACATTTAAACAAGCACATTTATTCACAATGCACACGTAAACAGGGATGCATGTATGCAGGAATGCAATCAATACAAAACACATGCAATTCAAAGGAGCTAATACCGTCTATCTATTATGTAGTCACTTATACAGTTTTACTTGACGGACTTGGCACCACAACTTTCATACAAAGAAAAGCACGGAAAAACCCCCTCAAAGACAAGGGGGTAGACTGGACCTCTCAGGGTCTTTATAACGTGGAACTTGGCGGACCGAAGGAGCTCCACGAGACCGCGCAGGTTACCTTCCTCGCTGGGGCGACCCACGACGTTCTGTCCCCATGGCAGCTGGCGTAACCATGGTTAGGCCCAGGCCTCGCCAAGCGGCTGGGTGATTCGGGCCCCAGCCGGCAACGCCTGAGAGGAACGAATGGGTCTTTGCTCTCTTAGAGTTGATGCTCTGTAAGAACCCGTCCGTCCCTCAGCGATGCTCGGACTGTCCCGAAGCCCGGTCACCTTGGACTGTCTGGCGCTGGCTGGCGAGCTCTCTCCACGTTCCGCACACGAACGCGCAGCTCCGCGCGGCACAGCAGGCTTAGTCGCGCTCCCAGTTCGCACCTCCACCGCTCTCCTCAGCTTCTCCAGCTACTGCAGGCTTCGGGCTCCAGACTTCCACGCGGCTCCTCGACCTCTCCAGACTGACTGCGCTTGGCGTTCCGCTCGCCCTTTTATAGGGGCCGAGAGACGAGATTTTGACCTCCGCTCTCCGACCTTCGACCCTCCCGCTGGCTCGGCCCCTTTCTCTCTTTTGATCCGAATCTCGGACGAAGCTTGCACAGAGCGGACGTGGCAGAAATCATCAACGCTGAAGGGAGAGCGGACGTGGTAGAAATCACCAATGCTGGGAACAAGGAAACCACCGCGTTGGTTTGCAGCGATCTCACCGTTGCCGGCGCAAAGATGGCGGCGCCTGCGGAGTTGAAGGTGAAGCAATGTTGTTCCATTGTTGGGTATTGGGGGAGATGCGGATTGAAAGATGGTGAGGAGATGTCGTTGTTGTGAAGGCGGTTGTGGAGAGGGTGGTTGGCGTAGTGGAGAAGGTGGTTGGTGGTTGGTGGTTGGCATTGTGGTTGGTTCAAAATAACAATAGTAAAAGAAAAACGGCTAACTCAAAGATCACAGCCCGGGTGACACGAATAATTCCCATTAGACAACGGTGGGGAAATCTATCTGAACACAAACTTATCGGCATAACTGATCTAAGGACCTATATGGTGCTCTGCGAATTTCCACAGCCGTAACTATATATATATATATATATATATATATATATATATATATATATATATATATATATATATATATATATATATATATATATATATATATATATATATATATATATATATATATATATATATATATATATAGATATCTTCCTCTTTCGGCTTGCTCCCGTTAGGGGTCGCCACAGCGGACCAACCGTCTCCATTTCGCTCTATCCTCCACATCTTCCATTGAAACTCCAACCACCCGCATGTCTGCCCTCACCGCATCCATGAACCTCTTCTTTGGCCTTCCTCTTCTCCTCCTGCCTGGCGGCTCCATCTTCAACATCCTTCTCCTGATATACTCCGTTTCCCTCCTGTGCACATGTCCAAACCATCTCAATCTCACCTCTCTCACTTTGTCTCCAAACCGTCCTACCTGCGCTGTCCCTCTAATATACTCATTTCTTATCCTATCCATCCTCGTCACTCCCAACGAGAATCGCAGAATCTTTAACTCTGCCACCTCCAGCTCCGCTTCCTGTCTTTTTGTTAGCGCCACCGCCTCCAAACCATACAACATAGCTGGTCTCACTACCGTCTTATATACTTTCCCCTTCACTCTTGCAGCTACCCTTCTGTCACAAATCACTCCTGCAACTTTTCTCCACCCACTCCATCCTGCCTGCACTCTCTTTTGCACTTCTCTCCCACACTCTCCGTTACTTTGGAGAGTTGATCCCAAGTATTTAAACCAATCCACCTTCCCCACCTCAACTCCTTGCAACTGCACCATACCACCACCCTCCCTCTCATTTACGCACATGTACTCCGTCTTACTCCAACTGACTAACATTCCCCTTCTCTCCAGTGCGTACCTCCACCTCTCAAGGCTCGATTCAGCCTGCTCCCTACAGATCATGATGTCATCCGCGAACATCATAGTCCATGGAGACTCCAGTCTGATCTCGTCCGTCAACCTGTCCATCACCATTGCAAACAGGAAAGGGCTCAGAGTCGATCCTTGGTGCAATCCCACTTTAACCTTAAACCGGTCTGTCGTTCCTACCGCACACCTCACCGCTGTCACACTGTCCTCATACATATCCTGCACGATCCTCACATACTTCTCCACCACTCCCGACTTCCTCATACAATGCCACAACTCCTCTCTTGGCACCCTATCGTAAGCTTTCTCTAAATCCACAAACACACAATGTAACTCTTTCTGGCCTTCCCTATACTTCTCCATCAACATTCTCAAAGCAAACATCGCATCAGTGGTGCTCTTTCCTGGCATAAACCCATATTGCTGCTCACAGATCGTCACCTCTCCTCTCAACCGAGCTTCCACTACTCTTTTCCACAACTTCATGGTGTGGCTTAACAACTTTATCCCTCTGTAATTTCCACAGCTCTGCACATCACCCTTATTCTTGAAAATCGGAATCAGTACACTTAATCTCCACTCCTCCGGCATCCTCTCACTTTCCAAGACTTTATTAAACAATGTGGTTAACAACCCCACTGCCATCTCTCCTCAGCACTTCCATGCCTCCACTGGTATACCATCTGGGCCAACCACCTTTCCACTTTTCATCTTCTTCATAGCAGTCCTCACTTCATCCTGACTGATCCACCCCATTTCCAGATTCACTATCTCCACCTCTTCCAACCTTCTCTCTCTCATTTTCTTCATTCATCAGCTCCTCAAAGTACTCCATCCACCTTCTCAACACACTCTCCTCGCTCGCCAGCACATTCCCATTTGCGTCCTTTATCACCCTAACCTTTATCACCCTATCCTTCCCAGCTCGGTCCCTCTGTCTTGCCAATCGGTATAAATCCTTTTCCCCTTCTTTTGTATCCAACTTCTCATACAGCTCGTCATATGCCTTTTCCTTGGCCTTTGCCACCTCTCTTTTTGCTTTTCGACGCCACTCCTTGTACTCCTGCCTACTTTCTTCATCTCTCTGACTATCCCACTTCTTTTTCGCCAACCCCTTCTTCCTTATACTTTCCTGTACTTCCTCATTCCACCACCAAGTCTCCTTATCTTCCTTCCTCTGTCCAGATGTCACACCAAGTACCTTCCTAGCTATCTCCCTCACAACTTCTGCTGTCGTTGCCCAATCATCCCACCCATCTTTACCACCATCCAACGCCTGTCTCACCTCCTCCCTAAATTTCACGCAACAGTCTTCCTCCTTCAGCTTCCACCATCTGGTCCTTGGTTCAGCCCTCACTCTCTTCCTCAACCTCACCTCTAAAGTCATCCTACAGACCACCAATCGATGCTGTCGAGCTACACTCTCCCCTGCCACAACCTTACAGTCACTAATCTCTTTCAGGTTGCATCTCCTACTTAAGATGTAATCCACCTGTGTGCACTTTCCTCCACTCTTGTATGTCACCGTGTTCCTCCTTCTTCTTGAAATACGTATTTACCACTGCCATTTCCATTCTTTTTGCAAACTCTACCACCATTTGCCCTTCCACATTTCTCTTGTTGAGACCGTACCTCCCCATCACCTCCTCATCCTCTTTTTTCCCTTCCCCAACATGTCCATTGAAATCTGCTCCAATCACCACTCTTTCATCCTTGGATACACTCTCCACCACTTCATCTAACTCACTCCAGAAATCTTCTTTATATTCCATCTCACACCCCATATGTGGGGCATATGCACTGATGACATTCATCATCACCCCTTCAATTTCCAACTTCACACTCATCACTCGGTCAGACACTCTCCTCACCTCCAATTAAATACCCTCTTGACATAATCTTCCTTCAGGATTACCCCGACACCATTTCTCCTCCCATCCACACCATGGTAGAACAGTTTGAAACCACCTCCAATGTTCCTCGCCTTACTCCCCATCCACTTGGTCTCTTGTACACACAGTATGTCCACCTTTCTTCTCTCCATCATATCAGCCAACTCTCGCCCTTTGCCAGTCATCGTCCCAACATTCAGAGTTCCAACTCTCACCTCCACACTTCTACCCTTCCCCCTCTCCTACTGCCTCCGGACTCGCCTTCCCAGTCTCCTTCTCCTCCTTCGCCCAGCAGTAGCACAATTTCCACTGGTACCCTGCTGACCACCGGTACCGGTGGCGGTCGTTGGTAACCCGGGCCTCGACCGATCCGGTATGGAAATTCGTTTTGTTGTCCGCATAATGATTTGGCATAGGTTTTTACGCCGGATGCCCTTCCTGACGCAACCCTGGTCGCCTCTTACGACACACAGGGATATGGTACACCTATTCTAACCGGGGCATACACACATATATATATATAAAAAAAATGTATAATTACACACACACACACACACACACACACACACACACACACACACACACACACACACACACACACACACACACACACACACACACACACACACACACACACGAGCAGGTGATGCTTATACATTGGAAGCAATAACGTACCGTGCTTCTCCATTCTTTTGGGTTGCTCGGTCGCTCACCTGCGTTTGATTTTTCATTTATTCATTTCATTACCTCCGCCACCGAAGGTGAAGTTTATGTTTTCACCCCTTTCTGTCTTTGTTTGTTTGTGTGCAGGATATCTCAAATTTGTTGAAATAATACCAGGTGGGGTTGACTCTGCCTGTCATCCTTCCAAGGTCGGCAAAATGAATGCCAGCTTGCTGATATCCTGTGTCGGAGTGGCCACCCATCCAGGATTGTGCCCAATAGCCAAGGAGACTGCTTAGGCGGCATCAATGCTCTGCATAGAGTATAGTCACAATGGATGAATGGATATCTCAAAAAGTTGTGGACGGATCCAGATGAAATTTTGTGGACAGTTTGGGTGTGAGACAAGGACGAACTGGTTATATTTTGGTGAAGATCCGGATCTGGCTACTTGAATTTTTCGTGATTCTTCACCATTGAGAGATAGGGCAAAACCGATATATAGCAGGATATCTCAAAAAGATGAGGACGGATTCAGACGAAACTTGTTGGATATGTTTGGGGTGTGGCAAGGACGTATTGATTCGATTTTTCTGAAGACCCGAATCCGGATCTGGATACGAGAATTATTTAATTTTCAAAGTGATTCTTCAACATTGAGAGATAGGGCCAAAAATGATAAATTGCATGATATTTCAAAAATGTATTGGGTCCGATATGCTCTCGTGGATCAGGCATTGCGTGGCGGAGGTATACGCTCCACCGAGTGCCCTTCTAGTTTGTATATATTTTCATTTACAGAGGCTTTCCAACAGTTCTGTGATTTCTTTCCTCGAGTATTGGCTTTGATGTCCGTTGGCACGCAAAGTTACTGTGCTTCCCCATCGTCTCGGGTCGCTCACCTGCATTTGATTTTTCATTCACAGATGCTTTCCATTGGTTCTGCGATTTTTCCTGGTGTATCGCCTCGATATCCGTCGGCATGCGAAATTACATTGCTTCCCCATTGTTTCAGGTCCTCATCTGCATTTATTTATATTTTCATTTTACGGACGCTTTCCAGCAGTTCTGCAATTTATTTATATTATCAAGATGAACATTTTCTTTTTAATCCAAATGTATGTTTTAAGTCACACATTATTTAAACTTATTCATTTAAATGTGTTTACATGTCAATCTCACTTTAATATTCCACTTGGAAGGAGGGGGGGAAAGAAGAGGAGGGGGGGGAGGAAAGAGGAGGGGGGAGGAAAGAGGAGGGGGAGGAAAGAGGAGGGGGAGGAAAGAGGAGGGGGAGGAAAGAGGAGGGGGAGGAAAGAGGAGGGGGAGGAAAGAGGAGGGGGGAGAAGAGAGGAGGGGGAGGAAAGAGGAGGGGGGAGGAAAGAGGAGGGGGGAGGAAAGAGGAGGGGGGAGGAAAGAGGAGGGGGGAGGAAAGAGGAGGGGGAGGAAAGAGGAGGGGGAGGAAAGAGGAGGGGGAGGAAAGAGGAGGGGGAGGAAAGAGGAGGGGGAGGAAAGAGGAGGGGGAGGAAAGAGGAGGGGGAGGAAAGAGGAGGGGGGAGGAAAGAGGAGGGGGGAGGAAAGAGGAGGGGGAGGAAAGAGGAGGGGGAGGAAAGAGGAGGGGGAGGAAAGAGGAGGGGGGAGAAGAGAGGAGGGGGAGGAAAGAGGAGGGGGGAGGAAAGAGGAGGGGGGAGAAGAGAGGAGGGGGAGGAAAGAGGAGGGGGGAGGAAAGAGGAGGGGGAGGAAAGAGGAGGGGGAGGAAGAGGAGGGGGGAGGAAGAGGAGGGGGAGGAAGAGGAGGGGGGAGGAAGAGGAGGGGGAGGAAGAGGAGGGGGAGGAAGAGGAGGGGGAGGAAGAGGAGGGGGAGGAAGAGGAGGGGGAGGAAGAGGAGGGGGAGGAAGAGGAGGGGGAGGAAGAGGAGGGGGAGGAAGAGGAGGGGGAAGGGGAGGAGGGGGAGGAAGGGGAGGAAGGGGAGGGGAGGGGGAAGGGGAGGAAGGGGAGGAGGGGAGGAAGGGGAGGAGGGGGAAGAGGAGGAGGGGGGAAGAGGAGGAGGGGGAAGAGGAGGGGGGAGGAAGAGGAGGGGGGAGGAAGAGGAGGGGGGAGGAAGAGGAGGGGGAGGAAGAGGAGGGGGGAGGAAGAGGAGGGGGGAGGAAGAGGAGGGGGAGGAAGAGGAGGGGGAGGAAGAGGAGGGGGAGGAAGAGGAGGGGGAGGAAGAGGAGGGGGGAGGAAGAGGAGGGGGAGGAGGAGGAGGAGGAGGGGGGAGGAAGAGGAGGGGGAGGAGAGGAGGGGGAGGAGAGGAGGGGGAGGGGGAGGAGGGGGAGGGGAGAGGAGGGGAGGGGAGGAGGGGGAAGGGGAGGAGGGGGAAGAGGAGGGGGGAAGAGGAGGAGGGGGAAGAGGAGGGGGGAAGAGGAGGGGGGAAGAGGAGGGGGGAAGAGGAGGGGGGAAGAGGAGGGGGGAAGAGGAGGGGGAAGAGGAGGGGGGAAGAGGAGGGGGGAAGAGGAGGAGGGGAAGAGGAGGAGGGAAGAGGAGGAGGGGGAAGAGGAGGAGGGGGAAGAGGAGGAGGGGGAAGAGGAGGAGGGGGAAGAGGAGGAGGGGGAAGAGGAGGAGGGGGAAGAGGAGGAGGGGAAGAGGAGGAGGGGAAGAGGAGGAGGGGGAAGAGGAGGAGGGGAAGAGGAGGAGGGGGAAGAGGAGGAGGGGGAAGAGGAGGAGGGGGAGGAAGAGGAGGGGGGAAGAGGAGGGGGAAGAGGAGGGGGGAAGAGGAGGGCGGAAGAGGAGGGCGGAAGAGGAGGGCGGAAGAGGAGGGCGGAAGAGGAGGGCGGAAGAGGAGGGGCGGAAGAGGAGGGCGGAAGAGGAGGGCGGAAGAGGAGGGCGGAAGAGGAGGGCGGAAGAGGAGGGCGGAAGAGGAGGGCGGAAGAGGAGGGCGGAAGAGGAGGGCGGAAGAGGAGGGCGGAAGAGGAGGGCGGAAGAGGAGGGCGGAAGAGGAGGGCGGAAGAGGAGGGGGAAGAGGAGGGGGAAGAGGAGGGGGAAGAGGAGGGGGAAGAGGAGGGGGGAAGAGGAGGGGGAAGAGGAGGGGGAAGAGGAGGGGGAAGAGGAGGGGGAAGAGGAGGGGGAAGAGGAGGGGGAAGAGGAGGGGGAAGAGGAGGGGGAAGAGGAGGGGGAAGAGGAGGGGGAAGAGGAGGGGAAGAGGAGGTGTAAAATGGTGTGCTGGAAATGTCGGTAATGGAAAGAGGAGGAGGGGGAAGAGGAGGAGGGGGGAAGAGGAGGAGGGGGAAGAGGAGGAGGGGGAAGAGGAGGAGGGGGGAAGAGGAGGAGGGGGAAGAGGAGGAGGGGGAAGAGGAGGAGGGGGGAAGAGGAGGAGGGGGGAAGAGGAGGAGGGGGAAGAGGAGGAGGGGGGAAGAGGAGGAGGGGGAAGAGGAGGAGGGGGGAAGAGGAGGAGGGGGGAAGAGGAGGAGGGGGGAAGAGGAGGAGGGGGGAAGAGGAGGAGGGGGGAAGAGGAGGAGGGGGGAAGAGGAGGAGGGGGAAGAGGAGGAGGGGGGAAGAGGAGGAGGGGGGAAGAGGAGGAGGGGGAAGAGGAGGAGGGGGGAAGAGGAGGAGGGGGAAGAGGAGGAGGGGGAAGAGGAGGAGGGGGAAGAGGAGGAGGGGGAAGAGGAGGAGGGGGAAGAGGAGGAGGGGGGAAGAGGAGGAGGGGGAAGAGGAGGAGGGGGAAGAGGAGGAGGGGAAGAAGAGGAGGAGGGGGGAAGAGGAGGAAGGGGGAAGAGGAGGAGGGGGAAGAGGAGGAGGGGGAAGAGGTGGAAGGGGGAAGAGGGGGAGGGAAAGAGGGGGTGGGGAAGGAGGGGGAAGGGGGAGAGAGGGGGGGAAGAGAGGGTGGGGAAGAGAGGGGGAAGAAGGGGGGAGAGGGAACCTCCCTTGCCCCCTGACCCACCCCATCAGGTCTGGTCAGGTCAGGTCAGGTATGGGAGCATGCGCTGGAGTAACGCATCGCTGCATCCACTTTCTGCGGGTACTCCAGGGGCCTCTGTCTGGCAATCCCCCAGGCAGATGCCTGGCCCATCCCTATCGACTTGAGATGCCGATCAACCTGCTGCAACCACGAGGCATGTTGGTCTCCTCCAATCATGAGGTTCCCTCACTGAGAGAATCTGGTGAGCAGGATCAGCATCAGGAAAATGAGCCACATGTCCATACAGCCACAGCTGATGCTCATGGACTATACAGGTAACAAATCTCATCAGAGTCTCTCTCAGGAGCCGCTCGTTGGACACAATGTCCGACCAGCAATAGCCAAGGATTCGCTGAAGAGACCTGGTACCAAAGGAGTTAAGTCTCCATCTCAGATCGCTGGTCAGAGTCAAAGTCTCACATCCATAAAGCAAGACTGGAAGCACAAAGGACCTGAAGACTTGGACTTTCATCCTCCTACACAGGTACCAACACGCCACACCCCATGACCAGTGAATCCATGACTCCCCAGGCCTGACCTAGATATCCATTGACCTCTGGCTCACAGCTAGCGGAGACATGAATATCACTGCCAAGGAAAGTGAATCTCTCCGTGACCTCAACATCCTCACCACAAACAGGTACAGAGAAGATAGCAAAATCTAAGATGTCACTGAAAGCCTGGATCTTAGTTTTGACCAAGGAAACATGTAATCTCAGTGGCTCAGACTCCTCACTCAGCACATCAAGGCCCCCCCAAAAGGATATCCAGAGTCTGCAAAGCTGACTGCATCATCTGCAAAATCAAGGTCAGAGATCGTGACATTCCCAAGCGATGTACCACAGCTTGATCTCTCTGACATCCTCCCCAGAAAACAGTCCATACAAGCACTGAAAAGTGTGGGGGCCAATACACACCCCTGACGAACTTGTTACAACTGGAAATGTCGGAGATGGAACCACCACACCTCACAGCACTCTCAGTACCAGACGACAGTTCAAACATCAAATTGATCAGTTTTGGTGGCACCCCACGAAGACCAAGATTCCTCCAGATGGCATCACGATTGACTGAATTGAACGCTTTGCAGAGATCAACATAGGCTGTAAGCAGCACCTGCCGAAACTCTTGTCTGTGTTCGGTGAGAACCCGAAGAGCAAGGATACGGTCAATCATTGACCTCTTTGGTATAAAGCCTGACTGCTCTGGGCGCTGGTTCGCAAGCAGATGGTGGAGAACCCCATCAAGAATTATCCGAGCAAAGACATTGCCCAGCAATGACAGCAGCGTCACCCCTCGGTAGTTGTTGCAATCATGGCGATTAACCCTTCCCTTTCCAGAGAGGGACAACAAGACCCTTCTTCAAGTCAGTTGGGATGATGCCTGTGTTCCAAACAGAAGAACTGCATGCAATGACATGAGTACAGCATTTCCACCAGCCTTGAGAAGTTCAGCATGGATGCCACAGATCCCAGGAGCTTTACCCCATTTCAACTGGTTCACCGCAACCTTTGTTTCCGCAAACGAAGGTGGATCGCAGTCAATTGGAGGGTCAGCAATAGAAATAGTAATACCCCTGACATCCAACTCAACATCTGGTGGGTCAGCCTGGTACAGCCGCTTAAATAACCGGCTCAGTGGGCTTTTACTTCGGACTTCTCTATCAAGAGCCTACCACCTTCCGCTCGAACTGCAGTACACCGAGGGACGAGCTTGGAGGAATGCAATGTGCGAATTCCCCTATAAGCTGGATGAGAATCACTTAACAGGTGAAGCTCTACCACTCACGGAGCCTTCACACATAGGCCTCCTTGTCCACCCTCAGCGCACATACAGTTTTATGCCTCAACTCCCTGAACAGCTCAGCTCCACCATTCAGCCTGGCCCTGCGACTCTGGTCAATGGTATCCAGTGTCCTTTGAGAGAAATTTTTTTTTCTCCCTCCGGTGAATTCCAAGACATCCACCGGCAACATCAAGGATGGTAGTATTGAAGGCGCTCCACCACTCTTCAGTGTTCCCCAAAGCACCCAGACCCCCAAATCTCCACTCAGCCTGTTCACAAACTCCTCAGCTACCCTCTCATCCTTGAGCTTGCCAACATTATTTCATTTACTCTACTGGGTCTCACTATTTGCCATGATCTTTCCTGGGAAAGCCACTTTTCCAACCTGGCCTCCAAAGTCAGTCGCCGACTGGGAATCCTCCGTCCTGCAAAGTCCTTCCTTGGCCCACCTGAGCTCCTGACCACGTACAAAGCTTTCGTCTGCAGCCTGATGGAGTACTGCTCTCCCCTCTGGGATGGTGCTCCTGCCTCTCACATTTCTCGGCTTCACGCTGTGGAAGCCAAGGCATTTAGGATCATTGGTCTTTGGGCCTCTCACTCTCTAACCGCAAGCAGTTCGGTGGTCTTTCTGTCTTCTACAGTCTCCTCTCCGGTTCTTGCCCACCCCCCTGCTCTGTCTGCGATATGTCCCTCCCCCCCCCCATATTTCCGCATGGTGCTCAAGGTCTGCCAGCAACCCCCTTCTGGTAAAACCACCAAAATCACAAATCACTGTTCACCTTCACTCTTTCATCCCTCTTTCTTCCCGCCTTTGGAATAAACTTCCACACTCTCTACAATCCCATTCTTCCCTCCAGGCCTTCAAAACAGCCGTTCACCACCACCTATCTTCCCCCATTCAAAACCTCGATCTTTTCTACCCACGTTAATCTACTACAAACCCACCTCCTTCAAATTCCCTACTTTCCTTCCTGAAAGTCCCTGTAGTGTCCTTGTATACCCTATGTTCCCCACCCCATCCCTCTTCCTTCCACAGATCTCCTAATGCCTCTGTTCCCCACTGTTTTGTCCTTCCCTCTCCCGCCCCTCATCTCATGCCCCCTTGCTGTGCGTTGTATATTAGCTCTCACACGAGCCTTGACAATATATACAACCCCCCCCCCCTAAAAAACCAAACATCCAGCCTAGGCTGGGATGGTACCATTCTCCCGGATTTAAGCTGCAAAAGCTGCAACTTCAGAGACAAATCCTCAGTCTCATAATATGCTCGTTGACTGGTGTTACCTCAATTATCAGGTGAGTCAGCTTATTGGACACAGCTCCAGCAACTCCTTGGGCATGGTAACCATCAGAGTGACCAGAACAATCGTAGGTGTAACCACCTGCCATGATTTCACCACTATCCGTCTCCGAACCTCAGAGAGTGCTGCGATACCGATGTTCAAACGCTGGAGCTCAGATGATAACAAAGACAGGTGATCGTCCTCTCTTCGGTATAGGATATTCCAGGCACCCACCCGAAGGGACCGCCTCAGGTTAACCTGAGGAGACCGCCGTCTGGTAGACGACACCTCAGCAGCACCCCACCACACACCACCGCAATTTGACCCAAGAAGTTTACCCTGTGCTTTTATTCCCATCATCGAAGAATGGGGGAGGGGGGGGGCGCAGAGGCTTTGGCTATTCCCGTCATCCAGTGAGCTGCCCTGCAAAGGGCAGCAGCACAGGAGGTACTGCACAGAGTGGGTTTTCAATTTTTTTTGCGTTTATGGGTTTTGCAGAATGAAATGTTTTACGGTGGCCGGAGGTGCAAATGCTGCCACCAATCTCATAAAAAAATTAAATAAATAAAAAAGTAACCCAACTGCACCCCATCAAACACCCCCCCAATCAAATTTCATTGGAGATAAACTATTCCTGTTGATATGCATGCTTACAATTGCGAAGATGAACTTGGTGGAGCAGTTCTTGTACTTGAGGGACAGCATAGTTTTGTTTTTGAAGCAATTCCCTGTGGCATTTGTCATATTCGGATAAACAGCGATGTACCCATTGCTTGTCTGGGGTGTGGGAGGAGAGGTGAGTGGAAGCACAAAGGGGCAAGAATAACAAAAGAAAAAGGAGAATAATGAGACCAATAATAAAATGTAGGAGGAAAAATAAATAAATAAATGGAACAAACAAATGTCCCAAGTACCTTGTTGTCCTTCATTGTGTAATTGACAATAATGAGAAGACTGAAATTGAACAGTGCACAGATTGTTCCATTATTCGACGACACACTGTAATTCCCTACAGGGGGCAACGGAGGAGGCGCGGGAGCTGGAGGAGTGGTTTTTGGAGCTGGAGTTGTTTGATCCCGCTTACATTCATTGGCTGAAGTTGAAGCAAAGAGTTGGGGATGAATGGGGTGTGGGAATGAGAAAAAAAATATACTATGAAAATGATCAAGTTATTTTGCCTTCAAACAAACAAAAATAAATACACAAGCGACATATTATGGAATTACTGCTGGTCATTTATGCCAAACCTGCAATGCATATCAAAATGAGCAAAACTCAGCAATCCTTCCACAATCACGTTTGCATTCATTTCGTAAAAACAAACAAACAAAAACAAAATGGGTGAGATATAGCACAAGTGTAGTTAAGCCTTACATTCAGAAAACTTTCCTCCTTTCACGTCAAAAGGCTGCACATGCACTTGCTTCAGGTGGAGACTAATGTTAGAGTCCAGTTGCACTATTTCGTTCAAGTGGCACAAGTATGCCTTGCCAATCGAAGTAGCAAACATTTGCAGGCTGGAGTTGCTTGCATTGTACGAGTCTGGATGAGTGAACGTGGGTGAAGGTAAACGGGGAAAATACAAAAAGTTCAGATTAGGACTGTGTTAGTTATACATGTACATGTGATGCAATACACAGGAAATTTGCTCGGGGGGGGGGGGTGGGGGGAAAGAGACATTTGAACAACTGCAAATGAAGAAATTAAATAAATTGCTGACAAGATATTATGTATGTGTACGCACCAGTTTTGGCCGAAGGGAAGGAATTATTGAATTTAACTGTTACATTTTTCAAGATGAACTTGCCAGCATGATCAACCTATAAAACAAGTCAACAAGGAGATGGAATCAATGAAGGCACACACGTACATGCACTTGCACTTATGCAGCAGCAAAACCCAACTATTAAACTTTATTACTCCGATTCAGCTCAGGCAATGCACACAATACCTTAACATACACCAATAACATTTACTTTTCAGGTGGTGTACACACTAACTCGATAATTACCATGGCAGTCATGAAAAAATTTCTTCTTCTCTGCTTTAACATACAAATAATCCCAAAACTGAGCACCAAAGGGATGACAAGTTCATGCCTATAAAGTTGGTTTATAAGTGCTTTTTTCAACAACCAAATTAATGCATGGTTTACCCAAAATCCCTTTTTAATCTAACTTGTCCATCTTATTACCTCCGCCACCTAAGGTGGACGGAAGTTATGTTTTCACCTCTGCCTGTCTGTTTGTGAGAATGATATTGGATGAAACGTGGTGGACAGTTTGGGTGTGTGGCAATCACAAATGGATTCGATTTTGGTGAGGATCCGAATCCGGAAAGTAAAATTTTTAAAGTGATTCTTCACCATCAAAAGATGGGGCCAAAAATTATGTACAGCATATTTCAAAAATATATTGGGCCTGATATGTTCTGCTGGATCAGGCAATGCGTGGCAGAGGTATGTGCTCTCCCGAGTGCCCTTTCAGTTATTTTTTAAAAGTGATTCTTTGTAATTGAGAGATGGGGTCAAAAATGATATTTCAATAAGTTTTGGACTGGTTATGACAAAACTTGGAGGATGAGTTGGGTAGATGACAAGAACAAGTGGAATAGATTTTGGTTTTAGTGGGTTACAAACTGTTCACTTTGGTGGAGATGTGCGCTTTACCAAGTGCCGTTCTAGTTTTAACAGATTACAAGTCCAATTTTTGGCAAGCTTATTCCTGTTGATTTGCAAGCTTACCTTTGTGAAGTTGAAAATGAATGCGCCATTATCGTTATGAAGGAACAGCACAGTGTGGGATTTGTTGCAAGACCCAGTGGCGTTTGTCATGTTAGGAAGAACAGCCATGTAGCCAGTGCTCGTCTGGGGTGTGGGAAAAGGATGCAAAAGAGGCAAGATAGTCAAAAGGAGACTAATGAGACGAGGAATAAAATGGAAACAGATTTTCGGAAACAAGTGTCACACGTACCTTGTTGTTCTTCATTGTGTAATTGACAACAACGAGAAGACTGAACTCAAACAGTGCGCACACTTTTCCTCCTGAATTAGATACATTATACTTTCCCACAGGGGGAAACAGAGGCGACATGACATTCAGAGGACTCTGGGCTGTCGGGGTGGTTGTTGAAGCCGGAATTGCGTGATCCAGGCTACATTCACTGGCTGAAATTGAAGTAAAGAGTAAGGGATGAAAAACGAATACTATCAAGACTAATTAGTTGTTTTGCAGTTTAAAGTTAAAAAAAAAATAATAAAAATACACCATGAAAAATCATGGAATGTCAAAACAGGTTGCTGGTGATTGTATTAGAGCTCATTTATGACAAACCTGCAATGTATATTAAAACAAGCCAAACTTTCAGTAACAGTACATAAGGGATTATGTTTGTGTTTGGTTAAGCAAAAAACAAAAGTGTACAACAACAATAACACCAACAACAAAAACAAGAAGAATAAGAGAGGAGGTGTCGTACAAGTGCAGCTCAGTATTTCGAACAGAGAAAGCTCTTCCTTTCATATCAAAAGCGTTGGCTTGGCAAACATCCTGGTTGACAACTGAGAATTTGTGAGCCAAAAATTATTCATATCCAAGCAAAGCATGGTACACAAATGTATAACTGGGCCCACCTGAGGAAAAGGTGTTGTTCTGCACACCAAATGCTTGCAAATGAAGATTCGATGCAGATACAGAGATGCTTTCTGAGAGGTTTATGGCTTGCTCAACCTTGCAGATGTACGACATGTCTGCTCGGCTCATACGAGCCTTCAGATTGTCAACTTTACCAGTAAACACTGTCAACAGAGAACAGCATCAGTCAAGGTTACCTTCAAATAACGTGAGCATTGGTGAATTCAGAATCAACACGAAGCTCGTATGCATTTAGGTAAGGCAGATGAAGCCCGTTTGATGTGATGGCCAAGACAACAGAGCAAAAAAGTTTTTGTTGTTGCAGTGTTTAGGTCAAAATACAGAGAGTGAACAAAACATTCTGCATGCCAGGGAAGAACATGAGAAGACAATGGTGTAACTTACATTGAATCGAGTTGACCTATTTTGCAGCTGCATCTGAAGCCAGGTTCAAATTTTGAACAAGTATTCTGTATTTACTCTCGTGCTGGACCCGAACTCGAACTTGGTGAGTTGCGCTTCTGAGCCGAGTTACAGTCAAACTGGGCTTGAATGTCAACCCGGAAAATAACTCGGATGTTTTCGTCACATGAAATGAAGCAATTGTGGTATTTTGTGTGCAGTGGTGTATGATAGCATGTTTCTCTTTGTGAGTTTCAAAGCAAAATGTTACCCTAATTGGACACTGCACATGACTTGATACCTGTCTGGCTCTGTTTGTCATGAGCATGGGTCTCATGGGGTGGCCAGCTCTGGCTGAACTCTGATGTTGTAGTTGTTTTTACCCCACATGTGAAGTGAGAAGCGGGGTTAAGCAATTGGTTCATGTCTGTCTGTCCATCTTATCAGTTTGTGATCGAGGAACAGCTTATTTAAATGGAACTATATTTTGAACACGAATACAAAGAGTAGTCTTCAGTTTTCCGTACTTTGTCTCTGAATTCGACCCAATCGCACATGTGCAGAGAGGAGCGAGATAATATTGCTGTGGTTTTGAGGGGTCTCAAAGAGATCCTCCAGAGTTAAAGCAGATATTTCATTGTATACAGCTTAGTTAAACTGTCTGAAGTCCGTGTCGATAGATCTGCATTGCGATTGTGTATTTTGTTTTTGTATACATTGTCGAGACTTGTATAAGAGCCAACACACAGAATGTATAACCAAGTGAGCAGGAGCATTGGGACCAATGTTTTGTGATGACTTACATAAGTAATCTACCTGACGTTTTAAGTAGCTGTTGCAAATTGTTTGTGGATGCAGCAAGGAATTATATGGAAAGATGAACGATGGATGAGATGCCAATTTTCTGCAAAGGAATGGCAGATCATTGGTTGTTTCAACGAGGAGAAAAATTAAGGTTGTGGGGAACAAAATAAACAAACCAACATTTTTCAGTATGATACGAGAGATGACCCAGAGATTTATACTGTGAAAGAGATTAGCGCTGAAAAGAACAATGGCAATGTGGTTGCCAACTAATTATCAACAAGCAGGGTTTGCAGGTAGCAAATAAGGCTAAGTCTATTCAGCATTATCAAGAGAATGATTAAATTTAAGAAACAAAAAATGTTTTTGCATCTTTACAAGTCTTTCGTTCACCCTAAGTTGGAATATACAAATTGTACGTTTTCCCTGTTATTATTATTTTCACCCTTTCCAACAACAACAATAACTATAACAGTCGCTTATAACTGTGAGCAGTTATGCCGGGTACCGAATGCCGCCCGTTCCAATGACAATGCCATCCCACACCACCTGTTCCAATGAGGATGCCATCCTATTTCGCCACGTTTATCAAACGATATTTCTCATGGCTTGTTGATCTCAAGAACTGCCATTTAAAACTGCAAGCAGTGATTTCAACATGGGCACTTACAAAACTATGAGCCACAGAGAATAATAATAATAATAATAATAATAATAATAATAATAATAATAATCCTTAATATAATTCATGGACAGGTGTTTGTTTGTTTGTTGTGCTACTCAGACTACAGTTCTGGGCTGATTTCACCCAGACTTGCTCCATAAGATCAGCGTGACCTCATTTAATGTATCGGGGTATTTTTTACCTTTGCCAGTTGTCCTGGGAGGGGGAGGGCGGGGGATGCAAATTCTCGACGTAAATGTGTATCATGTAGCACTGCCTCCAGGTGGGGGAGGGTATTACAAGTCTCCACCATTTACTGCATCCTGTCCCCACATTTTCCAGTACAGCGAAGCGTTTTGAACTATAATCAGTGTATGTTTTTGCTTCATGTACGTAACCCATTTTCTTTTTTTGCCTATACAGAGCTGTCAGTTGCCCATACACCGCCCAAATAAAGGTATGCGTCAGAAGAAGGTGTTGCATGCTTGGAACAAGATCGCCCGTAGGGCGGGTACTCTGTGAGTAGTAATAAAGGGCCAACCAAGATTGAGGATTTAGACCAACTTACTTATTGAAAAATGGTTACACGTTTTTAAGACGAGCTCATATAGGAGAAGTGGTGAACTCCTTCAGCTGGAAGATTAATCAAGTGAATTGACATAGTTAGGCCTAGCTGGAGTTCATCAATTTCTAAGAGTATGAGAAAACACGAGATCACAAATGCAAGTTACAAAACTTTCACTGTCGAATGAATTTGAAGAGACTTTTAAAATAAACATATCTGGATGAATGGAACAGAATTGTTTTTTCCCTAAATTCCCTAGATTGGTGCACATACGATAGGAGTATTATTTAAAAGGGCTTTTGATAAGCTGTTATTGAAGACATTTTGGATTAAAAGCCACAATGGTAGTTTTCTTGAGGTTCTTCCATGCTACACACAAGTTGCGTATCACATTAACTTTTTGGTGACAAACGAGGCAGAAGTTAGACGTGAATTTTGACCTGAAACGAATGTGCTTCACATCCTACACAGACGAAACAAAGTGCATAACCAATTCACCACTTCCAAATTTTATCATTTGCTTCATTTCCATTCCAACATGCTAATGCAATGGAAAGGCTCAAACAGGCTGGTGGCTCAGCTCACTTTAGGAAAAGCAATGCCCTTCAGAATGGTAGTGAGTAGTTTGAATAGGGGACAGATTTGCTTGCCAGCACTACCCATTAAGCTTATACCTTTCTTACCTTGGTATTTATCTGAGAAGCTGTAGTTGAGATGGGCCTCAATGCTATTAGCAACTGCGATGCCATTCACCTGCCACAAAGAGCACAATTCAAGTACAGAAACAATCAATGATGGTTAAAATGAGGAAAAACTTTGGGTGAACTTATATGATATAGCAAGAGGTATTTGTAAAATAATGGTTCCACTCCCAGTATAATAGTGGACAGACAGGAAGAGACAGACGGTACCTTCTTCATTTCAATCTGCACAAAGCCCTCAGGAAAATCCAGGCGGAGATGCGCCTTATTTTCTGAACACGAGCCACTGGAGTGCGTAACATTTGGGTTTATGTTGAAAATCTTCAGCTGAGGGGAACAGTGACAAGTGGAACCATGGTAAAGATCTGTTCTCTAAACATGAAAGTGATCCGCAACTTGCGCAAACCCTTCATTTTTGAAACGAGTACACCCACTCCCGAGGGGAGCAACTAGGGGGGACGGAGGAAGGAAGGGGATCACGTGTATACACACCATGTGGTCGGCGGTTTGTTAATATCCTTATTGTTTAACTACCACAATTATTCCCACGTTATTGTGGGATTGGCTGAGGGAAACTTGGCCGAAGTCATTCATGAACAGGCTGGCCGGTCTGTTAAGGTTAAGAAAGGAATTTAGAATTTGTTCAGGTGCCACCGATAGCTCGACTACTCTTCATGAAGGATACGGTGGTATCTTTAAACTCCACCAACTAATGCTGGTAAATGGGACGTCAGCTTAACATCCATTCGAGAAATGACACACATTGATGAATCAACCTGCCTGTGAAACACGAGGATGACACCGGAATGAAAGCTGGGTCGGGATTCGAACCCAGGCTAGACAGCTTTGAGGAGAGTGTGCATAGCTTGAGGCTATCCTGCCAGATCCAGAGTTCATATTGTCATTATGCCATTATTATTGGATGGAATTGACCGATTAATTTGTGGTGAGAATAATTTTGATGAAAAAGATAACTTGGATGACAGAGGTGAAAGTCGGGATTGGAGGAAAATGCATCAACAACCTAAAGTATGCTGATAAAATACCACTCTGTTGGCAGAAAGTAGAGAGGACTTGATGAAATTGCTGTAGACAGTGAAGAAGGAAAGTGAAAAGGCTGGTCTTTATTTAAACCTCAAAAACATTAAAATCTTGTCAACTGAGAAGAATGATGTGACAAGTGTGTTCCATTACCAATTACCATTACTGTTCCATTCCCAAAAAACTGAGGAACAAACGAGTGGAGGTGAGCAATGATCCTTGGTTGAGGTAGTTTCACGAGAAGGTGGTTGATGTTGGACCATGTGAGCCCTGCAGAACCGAGGGGATGGAGGCACGGAAAGAGCAGAGGGTGCAAGACCAGAAAAGAAGTGGTAGAAGACAGAGACCACCAACTTGTCTGTGATGGCCAAGTGACAAGCCCATGGACTCAGCTTCATCGTGGGAGATTCCAATAATGTTGTTGGCCTTGGTTTCCACGGCATCAAGTTGGGCACAATGTGAGACAGGGAAGACAACCCAGAGGCGAGAGCGGGGAAGCCATCAGGCTGCGGATGAAAGCCTTGAAGGTGCATTGGAGTTCAGGTGTGCCAAGGAAGGACTGTCATAATATTGAAGACATGTATCCATATTGTGTGTGTGTGTTTAATTATTATATCTCCATAATTTGGGTTTCAGAAGATGGGACTCGAATTATCCATCTCCACTTTGGTAAGGCATCAAAGTTCATGGAACAAGCTGTTCAACTTTGTTGTTCTCAGAGTTTTGTTCCGAGGGCTCTTTTCAGGATCCTCACCAAACCCAGGACTGCCTCTAATTGTAGTTCATTTGTGGTATTATTCCTGGGGATGGTTTCTAAAATCTCAGTGCAGTTCTTATTTGTTATTCCCATTGCTCCAATGATCACTGATGCAATTTTGACACTTCAGCTTCCAAGATCTCTTGATATCATTTCTTGAGGTCCTGGTATTTGGTCATTTTCTTGATTTCCACATTATTTTAGCCAAAAAAAAAAAAAAAAAAAAAAAAAAAAAAAAAAAAAATCGCTGGGTACTGATATCTCAATCAGCAATGCTGTCTTTTCCTTCTTGTTCCTGAGTACAATGTCTGGGCGCAATGCTTCGTTTCCTATGCTCACGCTTTATGGGATCATCAGGTCGTATGGGAGTGAGACATCTTTGTTTTCAATGATTGCCCTTGGTTCATGTTTCCATGAGTTTTGTGGAACTGGGATGTTGAAATTACTGCAGATATGCCAATGAATCACTTTGCATACCTTGTTATGGCATTGTTCTGATAGTTTTTTTTTGCATCCTGAAAGCAGGCGACTCATACTTTCTGTTTGTCTTGCAGAACATACACTTGTCCGTTTGGTTCAGTCCCACCATCTTTTAAAATACAATGGTGTCGGGTCTTTGATGTTGGGCATTTATTATGATTCTTTCTCCGTCCCAGTTGAGCTGACCTCGTTTTAGCCATTCCAATGAGACTTCTTTGTCTATCCCCAATACTTCCAATTCTTTTTTGTGTTTCCCTGCTCTTTTGTCGTTCTCCCAGTTGTTGGTGTATATATATATATATATATATATTTTTTTTTTTTCTCTCTCTTTTATGTAATTGTTAGGGTTGTATTTGTTGCCGTTTCATCTTCTATTCACACTAGGTTTTGGAAATTCTTTGTGAGTTAGGAATACATTTTCAGCTTTGTTGTGTTCATGTTTGTTAACAGATTGAATCCAATAGTCTGTTGAACATTTCACATACTCAGCTAGTCAAACACTTGTCGCTCTGTGCAGCTAGCTGAATTCCATCAGGCCGCTCCCTCCCTCTTGTCTCGGCAGGTATATTCTCAGCATGCACTAGTTTATGTTCTACCTTGTACAAATGTGCACTTGACACACTTATCTAGTCCAAATATTCCATTTGAATGTCTTCAGAGAACAGTTCCATTAGTTTTAGTTGCTCTGTCAATTTTTCATCATTTGGTGCAAAGAGGTGTGTGTGTGTGTGTGTGTGTGTGTGTGTGTGTGTGTGTGTGTGTGTGTGTGTGTGTGTGTGTGTGTGTGTGTGTGTGTGTGTTTTCTGCATTCCTAAACCACTGGACAGAACGAGCTGAAATTTGGTGGTTGTAGTTGGTTGGGTTATGCATGGGAATGTTTTGGTAAAAAACATTTTTTTTTTCAGTCACAGTGGTGGTTGTACATGGAAATGTTCTACCAAGTTGGGAGTGCCACCTCCAACTTAAAGCTGCCTGCCAATCCCTTCTGCTCCCGAAGGGAGCAGGTGATTCTACCAAAATAAACTAAACCATTGTTTACACTCCACTGGGTTGCTCAACAATGCTAAGAGGCAGAGTTTATTAGGGTACCCTGTGAGTACAGGGTACCCTATTGTTTTCCTTCTGTTTATTATTATTATTACGCATTATTATTAGGGTACCCTGTGAGTACAGGGTACCCTATTGTTTTTCTTCTGTTTATTATTATTACGCATTATTATTATTATTTTTCCGCCGGCATTTTGCACCCTTTTTCGCTTTAAAAATCATTTTCTCTGGGACACTAAGTCCGATCGACACGAAATTTTCACCATAGTATGTATCTTTTTTGATAGCACAATCACGTTATAATTATGACGTCATTGGTCACGTGGTACGGTCGCCATCTTGAAAAAAGTGATAAACTTTGGACATCTGTATCTCGGAAACCGTGCAATGGAAAAAATTTTCGTTTGATACATTTTACTAAGCTCCCTATGGGGAACACGTGTGATTTTTCGTGACGTCATAGGTGAAGCGATATACCGGTGAAAATTCGTCAAGTAGAACGCTGTATAGGAAAAATCTGAAAAATTTTGAGCATCATCTACGCCTAAAATCACCGACGAAAATGTTTTTCTTGTCGTCATCGATGACGTATTTCGGCCGCCATCTTGTTTTTTAGTGTTTTTTAAAAAAAAAATCTTCTTCTCCAGAACGGCTGTGCAGATTGAGGCGAAACTTTACAGGCACATTCCCCCTGAGGTCCTCTTTCAAGTTTGTTAATTTGTTGTTGATACGTCACATGGTTTGGCGGCCATCTTGAAAAAACCCTAAAACCTTCAAACATCTTCTCCAGAAGCGCTGGTCCAATGAAGGCGAGATTTCAGAACTATATTCGTGACATGTATGCGATGCAAGTTTGTTAATTTCGAAGTGATAGGTCACATGGTTTGGCCGCCATGTTGGATTTAAGAAAAATATTAAATAATGTTTTCTCTGGAATTTCATAAGCCATCGAAGCGAAAATTTGCAAGTGCCTTCCTCCCTCAACTCTGCATACATGGTAAAAAAATTTTACCTCAGAAGTCACATGGTTTGGCGGCCATCTTGGATAGAAAAATAGACCTTATCCGATTTACACGAAACTTCACACACTTGTTCGGGTCGACGATAGAAAGCAGAATTTAAATTTATGATATCATGGGTCACAAAGTTCGGCAGCCATCTTGGATTGAAAATGAATAAATTTTAAAAATCTTCTTCTCCAGAAGGGCAAGACAGATTAAGACGAAACTTCACACATATATTCCCCATGAGGTCCTTTCTCAAGTTTGTTAATTTGTTCTTGATCGGTCACATGGTTTGGCGGCCATCTTGAAAAAACCCTAAAACCTTCAAACATCTTCTTCTCCAGAAGCGCTGGTCCGAAGAAGGGGAGATTTCAGAACTATATTCGGGACAGGTAGGCGATATAAGTTTGTTAATTTCGAATTGATAAGTCACACGGTTTGGCCGCCATGTTGGATTTAAGAAAAATATTAAATAATGTTTTCTCTGGAACCGCTTAACCTAACAAATCGAAAGTTTGCAATTATAATCTACCATCGTGTGTGCACGCGTGGTAAAAATTATGACGTCACATGGTTTGGCGGCCATCTTGGATAGAAAAACGCACCTTTACCGATTTACACGAAACTTCACAAACGTGTTCCAATACCAAGTTGGATGCAGAATATAAATTTGTGATGTCATAGGTCACATGGTTCGTCAGCCATCTTGGATTGAAAAATAATATCTTTAAACGTCTTTTTCTCTGAAACCACTGAACAGATCCAGGCGAAACTCCACCACTATGACCGCCTCTCCATGACGAATAAAAAGTTCTCACCCCCTTTTGAGGTACGACGCAACGTTTGGCAGCCATATTGGATTGAAGGAAAATATTAATTAATGTTTACTCTGGAATTACTGCATCAATAAATGTGAAACATCAAGTTTATGGTGGAACGCTCATGCGGAATGAGGGTTTGAAATTTCAATGGGATCGGGCCCAGGGTTTGGCAGCCATGTTGGTTTTAAGAAAAATATTAAATAATGTTTTCTCTGGAACTGCTTAACCTGGAGAAGCGAAAATTTGCAGTTATCATCCACCATCGTGTTTGCACACGTGGTGCAAATTATGACATCACAAGTCACATGGTTTGGCCGCCATCTTGGATTGAAGGATAAATATTAATTAATGTTTACTCTGGAACCGCTGCCTCTATATATGCGAAACTTCACATTTATAATTCAGGTGACATGCAAAACAAAAGTTTAAAATTTCAACCTGATCGGTCACGCGGTTTGGCAGCCAGAATTATTTAATTATTTGAATCTATTCGCCAGTAATGAGGAAATTGAACGCTTTGTGCTGCCCCGTTCGTAGGTCTTCAGTCCCACGCCATATCGAAGCAGGCCTCTGTTTGTATCACTCTTCAATCATGTTTTTTTCTGGAACCACTTTCCCGATGAATGCGAAACTTTGCGACTGTCATCTGCAGAAAGTCCCATGTTGTATCAAAGGCGGACGTGGACTGGGTACCCGGTCATCACTGCCAACAGTTATAAAGTGGCAGTTCTAGTTAGGGTACCCTGTCAGTACAGGGTACCCTATTGTTTTTCTTCTGTTTATTATTATTACGCATTATTATTATTATTTTTCCGCCGGCATTTTGCACCCTTTTTCGCTTTAAAAATCATTTTCTCTGGAACACAAAGTCCGATCGACAGGAAATTTTCACCATAGTATTATCTTTTTTGATAGCACAATCACGTTGTAATTATAACGTCATTGGTCACGTGGTACAGTCGCCATCTTGAAAAAAGCGATAAACTTTGGACATCTGTATCTCGGAAACCGTGCAATGGAAAATTTTTTCGTTTGATACATTTTACTAAGCTCCCTATGGGGAACACGTGCGATTTTTCGTGACATCATAGGTGAAGCGATATACCGGTGAAAATTCGTCAAGTAGAACGCTGTATAGGAAAAATCTGAAAAATTCTGAGCGTCATCTACGCCTAAAATTACCGACGAAAATGTTTTTCTTGACGTCATCGATGACGTATTTCGGCCGCCATCTTGTTTTTTAGTGTTTTTTTAAAAAAATCTTCTTCTCCAGAAGGGCTAGGCAGATTAAGGCGAAACTTTACAGGTACATTCCCCCTGAGGTCCTCTTTCAAGTTTGTTAATTTGTTGTTGATACGTCACATGGTTTGGCGGCCATCTTGAAAAAACCCTAAAACCTTCAAACATCTTCTTCTCCAGAAGCGCTGGGCCAATGAAGGCGAGATTTCAGAACTATATTCGTGACATGTATGCGATGCAAGTTTGTTAATTTCGAAGTGATAGGTCACATGGTTTGGCCGCCATGTTGGATTTAAGAAAAATATTAAATAATGTTTTCTCTGGTATTTCATAAGCCATCGAAGCAAAAATTTGCAAGTGCCTTCCTCCCTGAAGTCTGCATACATGGTAAAAAAAATTTACCTCAGAAGTCACATGGTTTGGCGGCCATCTTGGATAGAAAAATAGACCTTATCCGATTTACACGAAACTTCACACACTTGTTCGGGTCGATGATGGAAAGCAGAATTTAAATTTATGATATCCTCGGTCACAAGGTTCGGCAGCCATCTTGGATTGAAAATGAATAAATTTTAAAAATCTTCTTCTCCAGAAGGGCAAGACAGATTAAGACGAAACTTCACAGATATATTCCACATGATGTCCTTTCTCAAGTTTGTTAATTTCTTCTTGAACGGTCACATGGTTTGGCGGCCATCTTGAAAAAACCCTAAAACCTTCAAACATCTTCTTCTCCAGATGCGCTGGTCGGATGAAGGGAAGATTTCAGAAGTATGTTCGGGACAGGAAGGCGATATAAGTTTGTTAATTGCGAATTGATAAGTCACATGATTTGGCCGCCATCTTGGATTTAAGAAAAATATTAAATAATGTTTTCTCTGGAACCGCTTAACCAAACGAATCGAAAATTTGTAATTATCATCGAGAGGGCAGTATGCACGCATGGTAAAAATTATGATGTCACACGTCACATGGTTTGGCGGCCATCTTGGATAGAAAAACGCACCTTTACCGATTAACACGAAACTTCAGAAACGTGTTCCAATATCCAGTTGGAAGCAGAATATAAATTTCTGATGTCATAGGTCACATGGTTCGTCAGCCATCTTGGATTGAAAAACAATATCTTCAAACGTCTTTTTCTCTGAAACGGCTGAACAGATCCAGGCGAAACTCGACCACTATGACCGCCTCTCCATGACGAATAAAAAGTTCCCACCCCCTTTTGAGGTACGATGCAACGTTTGGCAGCCATATTGGAATGAAAGAAAAATATTAATTAATGTTTACTCTGGAACTACTGAATCAATAAATGTGAAACATCAAGTTTATGGTGGAACGCTCATGCGGAATGAGGGTTTGAAATTTCAACGAGATCGGGCCCAGGGTTTGGCAGCCATGTTGGTTTTAAGAAAAATATTAAATAATGTTTACTCTGGAACTGCTTAACCTGAAGAAGCGAAAATTTGCAGTTATCATCCACCATCGTGTTTGCACACGGGGTGCAAATTATGACATCACAAGTCACATGGTTTGGCCGCCATCTTGGATTGAAGGATAAATATTAATTAATGTTTACTCTGGAACCGCTGCCTCTATATATGCGAAACTTCACATTTATAATTCAGGTGACATGCGAAACAAAAGTTTAAAATTTCAACCTGAACGGTCACGCGGTTTGGGAGCCAGAATTATTTAATTATTTGAATCTGGAAGCCAGTAATAACGAAATTGAATGCTTTGTGCTGCCCGGTTCGTAACTCGTCTGTTCCGCGCCCTCTCGAAGCAGGCCTGTGTTTATATCACTATTAAATAATGTTTTCTCTGGCACCGCTTATCCTGTCAATGCAAAACTTTGCGACTCTGATTTAAGTCTCATGTTGTATCAGTTGTGTCAAAGGCACTTCTGGGTACCCGGTCATCACTGCCAGCAGTTATAAAGTGGCAGTTCTAGTTAGGGTACCCTGTCAGTACAGGGTACCCTATTGTTTTTCTTATGTTTATTTATTATTATTATTATTTTTCCGCCGGCATTTTGCGGCCTGTTTTCGCTTTAAAAATCATTTTCTCAGGAACGCAAAGTCCGATCGACACGAAATTTTCACCGTAGTATGTATCTTTTTTGATAGCACAATCACGTTATAATTATGACGTCATTGGTCACGTGGTGCGGGCGCCATCTTGAAAAAAACGATAAACTTTGGACCTCTGTATCTCGGAAACCGTGCAATGGAAAATTTTTTCGTTTCATACATTTTACTAAACTCACTATGGGGAATACGTGTGATTTTTCGTGACGTCATAGGTGAAGCGATATACCGGTGAAAATTCGTCAAGTAGAACGCCATATAGGAAAAATCTGAAAAATTTTGAGTGTCATCAACGACAAAATTCATCGTCAAAAATGTTATTTTTGACGTCATCGATGACGTAATTCGGCCGCCATCTTGTTTTTTAGTGTTTTTTAAAAAAAAATCTTCTTCTCCAGAACGGCTGTGCAGATTGAGGCGAAACTTTACAGGCACATTCGCCCTGAGGTCCTCTTTCAAGTTTGTTAATTTGTTGTTGATACGTCACATGGTTTGGCGGCCATCTTGAAAAAACCTTAAAACCTTCAAACATCTTCTTCTCCAGAAGCGCTGGTCCACTGAAGGCGAGATTTCAGAACTATATTCGTGACATGTATGCGATGCAAGTTTGTTAATTTCAAAGTGATAGGTCACATGGTTTGGCCGCCATGTTGGATTTAAGAAAAATATTAAATAATGTTTTCTCTGGTATTTCATAAGCCATCAAAGCGAAAATTTGCAAGTGCCTTCCTCCCTCAAGTCTGCATACATGGTAAAAATTTTTTACCTCAGAAGTCACATGGTTTGGCGGCCATCTTGGATAGAAAAATAGACTTTATCCGATTTACACGAAACTTCACACACTTGTTCGGGTCGACGATGGAAAGCAGAATTTAAATTTATGATATCATAGGTCACAAGGTTCGGCAGCCATCTTGGATTGAAAATGAATAAATTTTAAAAATCTTCTTCTCCAGAAGGGCAAGACAGATGAAGACGAAACTTCACACATATATTCCCCATGAGGTCCTTTCTCAAGTTTGTTAATTTGTTCTTGATCGGTCACATGGTTCGGCGGCCATCTTGAAAAAACCCTAAAACCTTCAAACATCTTCTTCTCCAGAAGCGCTGGTCGGATGAAGGGGAGATTTCAGAACTATATTCGGGACACGTAGGTGATATAAGTTTGTTAATTTCGAATTGATACGTTAGACGGTTTGGCCGCCATCTTGGATTTAAGAAAAATATTAAATAATGTTTTCTCTGGAACCGCTGAACCAAACGAATCGAAAATTTCTAATTATCATCTACCATCGTGTATGCACGCATGGTAAAAATTATGACATCACACGTCACATGGTTTGGCGGCCATCTTGGATAGAAAAACGCACCTTTACCGATTAACACGAAACTTTACAAACGTGTTCCAATACCCAGTTGGAAGCAGAATATAAATTTCTGATGTCATAGGTCACATGGTTCGTCAGCCATCTTGGATTGAAAATGAATAAATTTTAAAAATCTTCTTCTCCAGAAAGGCAAGACAGATTAAGCCGAAACTTCACACATATATTCCCCATGAGGTCCTTTCTCAAGTTTGTTAATTTGTTCTTGATTGGTCACATGGTTTGGCAGCCATCTTGAATTTACCTTAAAACCTTCAAACATCATCTTCTCCAGAACACCTGATCTGATCAAGGGGAAACTTCACACCCCTATTGCACATGAGTAGGGAATACAAGTTTGTTAATTTCTAATTGATAGGTCACATGGTTTGGCAGCCATGTTGAATTTAAGAAAAATATTAAATAATGTTTTCTCTGGAACTGCTTAACCTATCGAAGCGAAAATTTGCGTCTGTCATCCTCCATGATATCTGCATACATGGTAAAAATTATGAGGTCACAAGTCACATGGTTTGGCCGCCATCTTAGATTGAAGGATAAATATTAATTCATGTTTACTCTGGAACCACTACTTCTATATATGCGAAACTTCATATTTATAATTTAGGCTACATGTGAAACAAAAGTTTAAAATTTCAACCTGATCGGTCGTGTGGTTTGGCAGCCAGAATTATTTAATTATTTGAATCTGGAAGCCAGTAATAACGAAATTGAATGCTTTGTGCTGCCCGGTTCGTAACTCGTCTGTTCCGCTCCCTCTCGAAGCAGGCCTGTGTTTGTATCACTATTAAATAATGTTTTCTCTGGCAACGCTTATCCTTTCAATGCGAAAATTGCGACTATGATTTAAGTCTCACGTTGAGTCAAAGGCGGACGCGGACTGGGTACCCGGTCATCACTGCCAGCAGTTATAAAGTGGCAGTTCTAGTTATTATTATTTTTCCGCCGGCATTTTGCACCCTTTTTCGCTTTAAAAATCATTTTCTCTGGAACACTTAGTCCGATCGACAGGAAATTTTCACCATAGTATGTATCTTTTTTGATAGCACAATCACGTTATAATTATGACGTCATTGGTCACGTGGTACGGTCGCCATCTTGAAAAAAGCGATAAACTTTGGACATCTGTATCTCGGAAACCGTGCAATGGAAAAATTTTTCGTTTGATACATTTTACTAAGCTCCCTATGGGGAACACGTGTGATTTTTCGTGACGTCATAGGTGAAGCGATATACCGGTGAAAATTCGTCAAGTAGAACGCCGTATTGGAAAAATCTGAAAAATTCTGAGCGTCATCTACACCAAAATTCATCGTCAAAAATGTTTTTTTGACGTCATCGATGACGTAATTCGGCCGCCATCTTGTTTTTTAGTGTTTTTTTTTTTTTAAATCTTCATCTCCAGAAGGGCTAGGCAGATTAAGGCGAAACTTTACAGGTACATTCCCCCTGAGGTCCTCTTTCAAGTTTGTTAATTTGTTGTTGATACGTCACATGGTTTGGTGGCCATCTTGAAAAAACCCTAAAACCTTCAAACATCTTCTTCTCCAGAAGCGCTGATCCAATGAAGGCGAGATTTCAGAACTATATTCGTGACATGTATGCGATGCAAGTTTGTTAATTTCGAAGTGATAGGTCACATGGTTTGGCCGCCATGTTGGATTTAAGAAAAATATTAAATAATGTTTTCTCTGGAATTTCACAAGCCATCGAAGCGAAAATTTGCAAGTGCCTTCCTCCCTCAAGTCTGCATACATGGTAAAAATTTTTTACCTCAGAAGTCACATGGTTTGGCGGCCATCTTGGATAGAAAAATAGACCTCATCCGATTTACACGAAACTTCACACACTTGTTCGGGTCGACGATGGAAAGCAGAATTTAAATTTATGATATCCTCGGTCAAAAGGTTCGGCAGCCATCTTGGATTGAAAATGAATAAATTTTTAAAATCTTCTTCTCCAGAAGGGCAAGACAGATTAAGACGAAACTTCACACATATATTCCCCATGAGGTCCTTTCTCAAGTTTGTTAATTTGTTCTTGATCGGTCACATGGTTTGGCGGCCATCTTGAAAAAACCCTAAAACCTTCAAACATCTTCTTCTCCAGATGCGCTGGTCCAATGAAGGGGAGATTTCAGAACTATATTCGGGACAGGAAGGCGATATAAGTTTGTTAATTTCGAATTGATAAGTCACATGGTTTGGCCGCCATCTTGGATTTAAGAAAAATATTAAATGTTTTCTCTGGAACCGCTTAACCAAACGAATCGAAAATTTGTAATTATCATCAAGAGGGCAGTATGCACGCATGGTAAAAATTATGACGTCACACGTCACATGGTTTGGCGGCCATCTTGGATAGAAAAACGCACCTTTACCGATTAACACGAAACTTCACAAACGTGTTCCAATACCCAGTTGGAAGCAGAATATAAATTTCTGATGTCATAGGTCACATGGTTCGTCAGCCATCTTGGATTTAAAAACAATATCTTCAAACGTCTTTTTCTCTGAAACGGCTGAACAGATCCAGGCGAAACTCGACCACTATGACCGCCTCTCCATGCCGAATAAAAAGTTCCCACCCCCTTTTGAGGTACGATGCAACGTTTGGCAGCCATATTGGATTGAAGGAAAAATATTAATTAATGTTTACTCTGGAACTACTGCATCAATAAATGTGAAACATCAAGTTTATGGTGGAACGCTCATGTGGAATGAGGGTTTGAAATTTCAACGCGATCGGGCCCAGGGTTTGGCAGCCATGTTGGTTTTAAGAAAAATATTAAATAATGTTTTCTCTGGTATTTCATAAGCCATCGAAGCGAAAATTTGCAAGTGCCTTCCTCGCTCAAGTGTGCATACATGGTAAAAAAATTTTACCTCAGAAGTCACATGGTTTGGCGGCCATCTTGGATAGAAAAATAGACTTTATCTGATTTACACGAAACTTCACACACTTGTTCGGGTCGACGATGGAAAGCAGAATTTAAATTTATGATATCATAGGTCACAAGGTTCGGCAGCCATCTTGGATTGAAAATGAATAAATTTTAAAAATCTTCTTCTCCAGAAGGGCAAGACAGATCAAGACGAAACTTAACACATATATTCCCCATGAGGTCCTTTCTCAAGTTTGTTAATTTGTTGTTGATACGTCACATGGTTTGGCGGCCATCTTGAAAAAACCCTAAAACCTCCAAACATTTTGTTCTCCAGAAGCGCTGGTCGGATGAAGGGCAGATTTCAGAAGTATATTCGGGACACGTAGGGGATATAAGTTTGTTAATTTCGAATTGATAAGTCACACGGTTTGGCCGCCATATTGGATTTAAGAAAAATATTAAATAATGTTTTCTCTGGAACCGCTTAACCCAACGAATCGAAAGTTTGCAATTATCATCTACCATCATGTCTGCACGAGTGTTAAAAATTATGATGTCACACGTCACATGGTTTGGCGGCCATCTTGGATAGAAAAACGCACCTTTACCGATTAACACGAAACTTCACACACGTGTTCCAATACCCAGTTGGAAGCAGAATCTAAACTTGTGATGTCATAGGTCACATGGTTCGTCAGCCATCTTGGATTGAAAAATAATATCTTAAAATGTCTTTTTCTCTGACACGACTGAACAGATCCAGGCGAAACTCCACCACTATGACCGCCTCTCCATGACGAATAAAAAGTTCTCACCCTCTTTTGAGATACGACGCAACGTTTGGCAGCCATAGTGGATTGAAGGAAAAATATTAATTAATGTTTACTCTGGAACAACTGCATCAATCAATGTGAAACATCACCTTTATGGTGGAACAGTCATGCGGAATGAGGGTTTGAAATTTCAACCTGATCGGTCACACGGTTTGGCAGCCAGAATTATTTAATTATTTGAATCTGTTCGCCAGTCATAAGGACATTGAACGCTTTGTGCTGCCCGGTTCGTAGCTCTTCAGTCCAACGCCATATCGAAGCAGGCCTCTGTTTGTATCACTCTTCAATAATGTTTTTTTGCTGGAACCACTTTCCCGATGAATGCGAAACTTTGCGACTGTCATCTGCACAAAGTCCCATGTTGTATCAAAGGCGGACGGACTGGGTACCCGGTCATCACTGCCAGCAGTTATAAAGTGGCAGTTCTAGTGATTCTAAGTTGAAATCCAACAATAAGCAGTGGATCCGGAATTATAAACCGAAGTGGTTTATGATTTTGCTTCTGTATCCATATTATCCATCCCTTGCATTCTTTCCTACCCCTCATCGTTATCCGAATCTCTCGTTATCAGTCTCCGTATATTTTGGCTCTACCGTTGGCATTTTCACCTTTTCTTTCTGATGTTACTTTTGTTATGTTGCTTCCTGATCCATTCCATGTTCCAGTTATTCCACAAACGTCGACTGGATACAAAAAGTGATAAAAATAAATAAATAAATAAATACATACATACATCACCCGTAAATACCCCCCCCCAAAAAAACGCAGTAATTGTCATATTCTTATAGCCACTCCCACATTACACATCATAACATAGCCAATGAGTTATCGTCTTAAGTTCGCAACATTGATCGAATTCAGATTCGTAATGACTTTTTAATAGTGTTACGGTTGTGGGAGTGTGGGGAGGTGTCAATAGTTTGCAAAGCATGCATGATTATTTGTGACATTTAAGTTGCATTATGTAGGAAATGCAAGGTCAGCTGTGGGATCAGAAATCAGACCTTTTGTATTTATTTTTCTTTTTTATTTGCTTTTGCTGAAAGTTTCCCCTCTCCCTCCCCAATCCACTCCCTTGACTCTTCGTGGCATTTTTGCTGATGGTGGTGTGCACCAACCAAGACTGTGTGAAGGACTTGATTCTCTTCTTTCCAGCTGAAGGAGGGTGAGAGAAAAGAGAGGAAGAAGAAGAAGAAGGCCATTCTTTCTTTTCTCTGTGGAAACTCCGTGTTTCATGGCGTGAGCAGCCTCATCGTGCTGTCATATGAAGGAAATGCTGTGTTGTATCAAGGACTCGACCACACCATAAAGCCAAATCTAAGAAGGAAGGAGGAGGAGGAGGAGGAGGAGGAGGAGAAGGAGGAGGAGAAGGAGGAGGAGAAGGAGGAGGAGGAGGAGGAGAAGGAGGAGGAGGAGGAGGAGGAGAAGGAGGAGGAGAAGGAGGAGGAGAAGGAGGAGGAGAAGGAGGAGGAGAAGGAGGAGGAGAAGGAGGAGGAGAAGGAGGAGGAGAAGGAGGAGGAGAAGGAGGAGGAGAAGGAGAAGGAGGAGGAGGAGGAGGAGGAGAAGTGAGTTGTGGTGTTCTGAGGATGAGGCGAGGCCAGTGATGCCTCAGCAACCAGAGCTGTGTTGCTGAGTAAGTGGCTGTCCTTAAAAGTGAGGGAAGGATGAAGGGGAGGGTTAAGGAGAGCACTCAAGATGAGATGTCCGGATGATGCAGAGCGAGATGACTGGGCCCTTTCTCCATTTATCCCACCAAGTGCTGCTCACACAAGCGTGGATGAAACCGCCCTTCAAACATTTCCTTCCTTTTCTCCTGTTTTATTTGAATTCCCCACAAATGTTTTTTTTTTTTGCTTTGCTTCCCTTTCCTTGCCCTGCGTTAGACAGACAGAGAGGCCCTGGAGTACCGGTGGAAAGTGGATGCAGTGATGTGCTGCTCCGGCACAAGCTCTCTGACCTGACCTGTGTTGTACTTAAGTCCATCATTATAGTACCTAGAAGATTTGCTTCTTGTATCGTTTTGCCTTCAGTGTACCCCATCCATTGATGTAGTAAGTATATTGAATGCATTTAATTGTGTACAATTTTGTGCCATCGTTCCATAGGGCTGTGTTGCAAAACTCCATTTAGAATAGCAAATGCATGACATTTACGCACGCGTTTTGGAAACAACAGTGTTCGAGTCGCAAGCCCCTCCAAATTGCCAGCGAGGCAGTCTCGAACTCTACTTCTTGCACTCAACCTCAAGTTTAAGCTTCCAAAAACCACTCGGCTGGCTTGCAGGCCTTAGCCTGGGAAAATGACCTAGGGCCAGGTCACCATGAAACACTCGTAAATCGGGAGTGACGTTTGGGACCCTAGTTCGATTCCCATCACCCGTAAACATAGGCTGCAAGAGAGATGGCAACGATGATTCTATGGCTCATCTCGGTTCAATTATATACCCGACAATCAATGCAGTGCAAGTAATTTTGCACACTTTTAATAGATGATTAAGGTCTGCATTACTGAGTACACAAAAAGCTGCTGAAAAGTATAACTTCAGTTTCAAAAACACCTAAACTCCGTCTCATGGAGACTCTTCACCAGACTGTTTACAGGGAGCGGTTCCAAGCAAGTCTTGCCCAGCTGAGTGTCTCCACACTTTTCCTTGGCAGTGCATTTTGCCACCAGTGCGATGCAAAGCCTGGTGTTAGTTTAACGGTTAAGGTGGCTGGCTTAAGATCTTCGGGTCTTGGGTTTGAGCCCCTGTCGTGCCGTGAAATATCAGTTGGGTTGACTCAGCCTGTCATCCTTCCAAGGTCGGCAAAAATCAGTACCAGCTTACTGGTAACAGGGGTACTGCATTAGCGCCACAGCCACACTTCCAGAAAATGATGCAACCAGCAGCCTTAGGCTGCATACGAAACGACAAGAGCAACGCAAAAAAACAAAAGGAACTAGAAGGGCATCCGGAAGAGAGCATACCTCCACCACGTAATGCCTAATCCATGAGAACATATCGGGCCCAATAACTTTTTGAAATGTCATGCGATATCGTTTTTGAGCCCCATTTCTCAATGGTGAAGAATCACTTTTAAAATTAAATAATTCTTATATCCAGATGCAAATTCATATCTTCAACAAAATCAAAACAATTCTTCCTTGTCACACACCAAACGTGTCCACCAAGTTTCGTCCGAATCCGTCCACAACTTTTTGAGATATCATGCGAAATATCATTTTTGGCCCTATCTCTCAATGGTGAAAAATCACTTAAAAAATTCTAGGAGGCAGTTTCAGATCCAGATCTTCACCAAAATCTAATCAGTTCGCCATTGTCACACACTCAACCTGCCCACCAAATTTCATCCGGATCTATCCACATGCACACAGACAAACAGACACACAAGAAGAAGACGTCATGCAGAGCACGACACTCGCAAAATCCAGAAAACAAATTTGACCTCAAAATTAATTGGTGGTTGAATTCAATGACCAAATATGCAACTCCTCTTCAAAGTTCAAGTGAATCGGATGAAAATTGACAATGTTAGAAATTCGGCCTATTTTGACCTTTGCAGACCTCGAATATAATTGGTGGTTGAATCCAGTGACCTGAAATATAAATCTCCAAATTTCAAGTCAATCGGATGAAAATTGAGGATTTTGGAAATCTCACTTAAGTTGTTGGCCTTTGGCCTATATGTTGACCTTTTGACCTCAAAAACAATAGGCTTCTTCCTCATGATAAACTCCACCATGTGGTGAAGTTTCGTGAAGATAGTTTTAAAACTGTGACCTGTAGGCGATAAACAAACAGACAGACAGACAGACAGACAGAGACAGAATAACAAAATCGATTGACCAATATACTTTTCGATTTTGCAAGTAACAAACAGACAGAAAGGGGTGAAAACGCAACCTCCTTCACCTTAGGTGGCGGAGGTAATCATTAAAATATTGTTTCTTTTCAGGTTTTGGGTTATTGATTTCGGCAATGTCATCTGTATTTCCAAGATTTTCCAACATATGGCCTTGCATCTGCATTCATCTTGCCAGGACAAAGTGATCTTTCTTTATGTCTGGGTTCATTTTCAGCAATGTGGGATTGTGGATACAGCAAAAATATGTTGACAAAAAACATGTTTTGAATATTTGTTATCACCAGGATGCCTGATACAGAAGGGGATGGAGACAATATACATGTAAATAAGCAATATTTAAAAGATGCATTGTAAGTGACAATTGTTTGGCAACTGTTACATCTTCCCTCCCGACACTTTTGTATACCTGATCGAGGCTGACAGAAGAGCGAGAGCAGAATGGAAGGGAACAAAATAGAAAGGGAGAAACACCAACAGCAGAGTAGAAGTGAGAGTGAGAGGAAGATCAAGGGAAGGTGGGGGACGTGGCGGTGAACAAGCTCCACACAAGCTGAATGAAACAGCAAGAAGAGGAAGGGGAAAGCAGGTAAGAAACAGAAAAGGAACAAACCTAAAAAAATGAGATGAAGGAGAAGGGGGAAAAAAACATCAAATCAAATCACAACAACCTGGAACAAGAGTGCAAGTGAGCACAATATACGCCCGAACAAGAAGGTATATAAATAATTGTGCAACTACATGGAAAACAGCATCCTGGTTGCCATGGCAACCACTTTAGATGCCGAACGTATGTCGCGACACACCATCTCCACAGTCTGTACCTATGTACCAAATACGAAACGTGAAAGTTGAAAACTTTGGGAGTTAGAGTGTGGACAGGAACGGACGGACAGACAGACAGACACAGACAGAGATAATACGCCCCGATATATATATATATATATATATATATATATATATATATATATATATATATATATATATATATATATATATATATATATATATATATATATATATATATATATATATATATATATCGGGCGTATGAAAAATGAGTGCTTTGGAATGAGGTCATTTAGAGGCGAAGAGATCATAAGCATGGATGGGGGATGATCTGAGGTCGGCGTGAACAGTTGTATTGAAGCCATGGAGGGAAGAATGGAACTGAGCAGACTAGGGAAGTTGGTTCCACAAGGAAGAGAGAGAAAAAAAAAAAGAAAAAAAAAAAAAAGAGGAACAAATGAGTGGAGGTGAGCAGTGAGCCAGGATTTTGGGAGTTACACATGAAGAGGATTTCTGGCAGACCATGTGTACCCCACAGAAACATGGGAGGGACAAATTCAAGAGAGGGCAGATGGTCAAACACCAAAAAGAAGGTGGTGGAATACAAAGAGCCGCCAACATTTTTGCAATGTGAGAGTAACAAGCATAGACACTCAGCATTGTTGAGGGAGATCCAAATGATTTTGAGGGCCTTGCTTTCTACTGCATCAAGAAGGGCAATATGTGAGACAGGGGTGCCAGCACTCCATCAAGCTGTGAATGAAGGCTGTGTAGATTGTCAAAAGCTCAGATTGGCCATGGAAAGACCTTGCATGTTGAAGGATGCTGTCAGCAACTAGCTTTGTAAGTCATCTTGGAAATATGGTCTGCCCAAGGAAGATCCTGGCTGATGGTGAGGCCCAAAAGTTGAGTGACTTAACCTCTTCAACTGGTTTGTTTAGGAAGTACATGGGAGGGTTTTACAGATGGTCCTTTCGGAAAGAAAAGATGAGTGTGTGGGAATTTTCGGGGTTGAAAGGCATATTCAAAGTGTTGTATCAGCTCTCGATTCGATCAGGGGCTGCAGAGAGGGAAGAGGCTGCTGCCTCTGGCATAAGATTTCTGGCATAAGATGGAATCGTCAGTAAAGAGAGAAGCAGGATTTTCCAGGGAATCAGAAACATCATTTATGAAGATAAGGGACAAAATTGGGCCAAAGATTCTGCTTTGTGGCACTCCAGCCTTGACAGGGAGTGGAGATGAGATGACATGAGAGGATCCCATTAAGAGCTCCACTTCCTACGCGCTGACTCTAGGAGTAGAGGAAGACAGTGATCCATGAGGAAGTGGCCTTTGACACCATAAACAGAGGTTCGAGATCAAGGTAGTGCACCAGACTGTATCAAATGCTTGAGAGATGGCCCTGATGTCATGTTTGAGATTGAGGGATTCCATTCATTGTTGGGAAAGAAGAAGCAAGATGTCCGGGTCTTTAAAAGAACGGATGATGTGAGATCAGACCGTTGGAGAAAAGGAAGGATTTTTGTCAACTGCAATGATAGATTCCACAACTTGGCTTGCAATTGGAAGCAAGCTAATCGGCCCACAGTTCAGAGAATCTGTTTCTGCACCATGTTTGTGTATTGCACCTCCAGGCAGACGGAAACTGATCCAGAGAGAATGACTGAGTGAATGGAGCAGAAAGAGGATGAGCAAGAGCAGCAGGGCAGGTATTTAGGCCACATGCACCGACGCCATCTGGGCCCATCACAGAATGAGAGTTGAGGTTTATCAGAAACCCATCCACCTTCAAGTGAGAAAGACAGTATCCAGGAGCTGTTGGGTTTAAGGGGATAGGGTAGGTGTAAGGAGTGAGCAGTTGGGTACACAACATTTGGAAGCAAACACAAAAATTACCCCCGTGTGGGGGTGATGGTCATCTCTAAGGTTTTTTACTATCATAATCGATGAACCATTGCCAGATATCTCCTAAAATGACAGACTAGATAGGTTTTGAAAATGGCGACTTTCACAACTTTCATGACCTCGTGACCTCGTGACCTTGACCCTGACCTCGAATCCGGGAAAAAAATATGTCGTTGGGTATCACTCATCGACCTCTACCCACATACTAAATTTCATCAAGATCGGAAGTAAAAAGTTTTCTTTGTACTGGGAGGTGTTTTTGACCATCTTCCAGGTTACGTGGCGGCCAAACGGGAAGGAAATTCAAAAATCTGTCTGGTTAGACACAAGATAATATTTTTGACGATCAAAATCAATCAACAGTTGCCGAATATCTTGTAGAATGGCAGACTAGATAGGTTTTGAAAATGGCGATTTTTATAACTTACGTGACCTCGTCCCTGACCTTGAACCCGGACAAAAGTTATATCGTTGTGCAACACTCATCGACCTCTACCCACATACTAAGTTTCATCAAGATCGGAAAGAAAAGTTGCTGACGGACGGACATTTGGTCCGGCTTTATTTGGTCATTTCGGTAGAGATGACTTAAAAATGAGCCATTCGGCCTTCTCACGAGTAGAGTCTGCTGTGGTGCCATTTGAAGTGATGGAGTAGGAGCATATACCAGAGACAGAATTGACAAGGCACCACCAGGTCTTTGAAGAAGGAGACATGTTCGAGAGTTCAGCCTTGAGGATGGTCAGATGAAGTTTTCTGGTTTTCCCCGAGTGGAAACACACTTGTTCCAGTCTTTGTGGAATGATCTAAGCCTTCGGTCGGATTTGTCTTCCAGGAAGAGAAAGCATTTTGTTTGAAGGCAACTTTCTCACCACAGGATTCTGTGTAGCAGTGGCAAGAGGATAGGAAAGACAACTGCAGTCAAGATGGTATAAATCGATACAGAAGAGAAAGCAAGCTTGTGTGGAAGGATTCCCAGGCAGTTTAAATATCAGGAGAGATAGAAATGAAAGACCAGTCTTGACATTGAGTGAACTTCCAGATTATACAGTGCTAAGGCAGCTCTCTGCAAATAGCCATATAAATTTTAACTCTCAAGCACATGATCAAATAAAACTCTTGGAGCAGAAGAGGAACAGGAGAGGTTAGTAGGAGAATTAGTCATTACAAAGTCCAGAAGGGTTGACGTGCCATTGGGAGAAATCCGGGTCAGATATTCACCAATTGGGTGAGGCCCATGGAGTCACAGGGGTCTGTTGCTGCAATGCCATGGGTGGTTGAAGAGGTACCACCATCCAGCCTATTGACAGTTGAAATGACAACATGTGAGGAAGAGAGTTGGGATGAGTGGTTAAAAATTGGTCTATGTTGTCTGAGGGACGTGTAGATGGAGTCGTCTCTGTCTCACCTTCCACCACAGCCAAACTCTGTGCCCCTCCCCCTTTCTTCAAATCCTCAACCCACTCCCAAATCAAAGTCCTCAACTCCCCCCCCCCCCTCAAAAGCTTCAAAACCCTCAATCCCAACTCCATCCCCCCTCTGCCTCCACTCCCTCAACCCAACTCTGTCATCCTCTCCCCTTTTCTTCAAGTCCTCAACTGCTCCAAACCCAAGTATTCAACCCCCCTTCCACACCCCAACTCCTCACAACATCTCAATCGCCCTCTTCCAACTGCATGCACCCTCAGCCCCAACTCTCTCCTCCCCTCCCCATTTCTTCCTATTCTTAATAATGTAACACAGGAAACATGCCTGCGTTGTTCCTGTCCCCGTTTGTTCAGAACAATGTTAAAATTATATAAAGATGGAACGTTAAATTCACAATCACTTCCCCTTTCTTCACTTATCCTCACTATAATTCACGGATCAGTGTTTGTGTGTTTATTTGTCACGCGACTCCTACAGTTGTGGGCTGATTACATAGGATAAGCATGACCCCAATTAGTGTATAGGGGTGTTTTTATCTGTGCTGGTAGTCTTGGGGGGGGTGGGGGTAGGGGGGGGTGGGATGGACACAAATTCTCCATGTGAATATGAACCATGTAACCACCTCCAGGTGGGGGAGGGTTTTAAAAGTCTCCACCATTTACAGTAGAGTATTCCTGTCCCCACGTTTTACAATGTAGTGACGTTTTTTTAATTATAAGCAGTCGGTATGTTTTTACTTCATGCGCATAACTTCATTTGATAATACAGAGCTGTCAGTTGCCTATACACCACCCAAATAAAGGTATGCATCAGAAAAACGTGTTGCATGCTTGGAATAAGATTGCCCATAGGGCGGGTACTCTGCTAATCAATCTTAATTGTTCCTTTTAAACCCCTATCTTGTTGAACACTTCCTCATACCATGATGTTGTCATCCTGGGGTGATGTTTTCAACAGGAGGCGTACAGCAACCTCCGCAAGAAGGCACACAACTCCTTTTTCATTTTTGACACTGTATATGCCCAAAGCAGGTGGCGTTTCCTCGGTGACCCTCGAGTTCACATCTCCAGTTGCTGTTGTCACTGTAATGGAAATATTTATGGATGTCAACTGCTACATGATGTCCTGCAGCACAATCCACAATAAAATAATTTGGCAGAAACAAAATATTTTAAATAATAACAAAGTACAACAAAATCTTGCATGTCTGGTGTGAGCACCACAAGAAGGCATCACGGGCACTCGATGTGGTCCTGGAAAACCGGCTGAAAGAACTCGCTGAAGCAAATAAAAAGTGTGTTGAAAATGGAAGTGCAAAAGACAAAACTAATGATAGGGACCTTTGTACCAAAAAAAAAAAACTAAAAAAAAAAAAAAAAAAAGGAAAGTCATCGTCAGTGGGATCCAAATCGAGCATGTGGATAAACTTTTAAAATACTGTATGGTATATAGGAGAAAGTTTGTTCGTTTGATTGAGTTAAGTTTCCAAACCTCAAGGCTAATTTCCCCAAAAATTTGCTGGACCCCATTATCTTCACAAACGGAAGGTCAATGCCACAATAAAAACTTTCAATGCTCAATCATATTCATGTAAAAACACGAAATAACAGTGCCTTGGGTGATCGAGCATCTTGCTCGGCTACTCCCACCCCCTCGGCAGGCAGAAGGGCAGAGCTTTGAGTGCACCTCTGCAAGGTCGAGTTCAATGCTCGGTCCCCATTCTCCCTGAATAAATATTTAAATGCAATCAAACCTATTGTATTTAAATATTTATTTCCCATATGCAGAATAGATATTAAAATACAAAGCATCCAGTCTCTGTGGCAATACAAGGAGTGTAACAAGAGGTCACACAATCCTTTTGGACCTCAGGCAACAAAATGAGGCCATTTGGACAATCATTACCCTCGCCAGAGGAGAGGGCATTGCATTTGGGTCCGTTTGTCTGTCTGTCTACACAGAACTTTCATGTTTTCTCTGCAAATGCTTGTCGGATTGAGATGAAATTTTCACCATTGGTGTGACTACTCATCATGCGTGTGCAAGTTAAATAACTTTCTGTAAATCACCTGTGAATGTGTCCCATTTTTACATATGCTAGAAGAGGTGGTATAGTTTGTTGTGGAGCCGAACTAGGAAAGTGCAATTTGTGCATCCTCTCTGTTTAACCAGGCAAGGCCCGGGATAGAAAAGGGGAAGAGTTGTGTTGAATGTGTCGGCGTTCCATCGCAATTTTATAGAACCCTCTCACGTTCCACTCTCTGAGAACAGAAGGCACCGCATCGAACATATGAAGGCCCCGGAGGATGCGATGCAATTGGCAGCCTGAAAGGTAGCATGCTATTGGTTCAGGTGGTACCTTGGGGTGTGACTTCACACCCGTGGGGGAGGGGCAAAAAGAGAATGGTGTGACCATACACGTAGAGCAAGCAAACTAATGTGTGACATGGTCAGCTGGAGACCCCAATTGGTTAGTGCTTGTTTTTCTTTTAATCTCAGTGTGGGGCGTCACATGCAGCTGGCCACTGATGACAATCAGAAAAATTACCCCCGTGCGGGAGTGACGGTCATCTCTGCGAGAAAATATATAGCCTCCTGAAGGTAGGGCAGTTTTTGCAAACTTTGAAGTCACGTGACGCGAAAACGAAAGCGAATATCGAAAATCCGGCCCGACAAAATTTAGATATTGTCCCATACATTATATGCCACAATCAAATTCAAGATTGCTTGAGAAATATAGGAGATAGATTTTGAAAATCGTCATTTTCGCATTTTTTGCCAACTTTGAAGTCACGTGACACGAAAACGAAAGCGAATATCGAAAATCCGGCCCGACCAAATTTAGATATTGTCCCATAGATTCATGTGCCACAATCAAATTCAAGATCGCTTGAGAAATGGCGGAGGAGATAGAATTTGAAAATCGTCATTTTCGCAACGGACGGATGGACGGACGGACGGACCGAAGGACATCTACACCCATATTATTAGGTCATGCTCGAAGAGATGACCTAAAAAGCAAGGAGTAGCAGGAAGCCCAAGACCAGAAGTGGTTCCAGGGAGGGGCAAAGAGGTCTAAGAGCCATCGGCCCATTATTGCCTGCAGCTGCAAATGGGCACCAGAGGCCTGAAAATTGATATTGGGGCAGTCTTGGAAGGATTTGGTCCCCAGGCTGAATTCAGACAGGGTGGGGGAGGAAGGGAGGGATATTGTGGCTTGCCTAAGCTGAAATTATCCCCATGGGAGATTGGGGTGCACCAAGCAGCTAGGGTGCTGACCTGGTAGAATTGAAATGTGAGGCTCGACCATGGTAATGGTTTGGGCCAGACTCCATGGGGAGCCCAGTGGTGGCGTTTTGGGACAGTCCATCGGTATGGCAGGTTATAGTCTCGGGCCAGTGGGGTCACCAAATCAGTGGGGGGGGGTAAAGTCTCTCTCTGGGGGTTTTAAGGTGGTCCCTCTTGGTCACCTGTGAGAGGTGTGGTTTGGAGGACCACTGTGCAGAGGTGTGGCTAGACCATGCCTAGGTGGTGGCACCACCAAGGTGCAGCGAGGGTCTGAGGTGACCACTGGAGCATGCGGTCCAGTAACCTCTCCCTGAGGTTCTGGGACAGCCCATTATGTGGCGACTTGCCATGTTGCACTGGTCAATGGATGCGGGTCAACCGTCAGGACTGGATTTAAGTACCAACACCGGATGACCAACCAAAGCTCATGGAAGAGCGAGAACCTCATTGTCAAATTGAGAGCATGATTGGATAAGGTCCAGTGCCCTGCACAATCTTCCACATCTTAATGGGTCTTTATGTTTGGGAAGGAGGGCCCTGGGAATTATTGGAATGAACAAGGGAAGAATGGCTCTAACAGGTGCCGCTAGTATTGACCAACCAGCTCAGCATGCAACTAGGAGTGGGACTCGCTGGGAGTGTCATGTTCGGTCACCCACGGGGTAGGAAGATCCTTGGCGATGATTGTAGGCCATGAGAGGACATGTCTCGACCCCCTTCGGTGAAGATACAGCAAAGGAAGCTGTTGTAATGTTGGGCGGTGGGATATCTGAGGAGGAAGCAGGGAAACCCTAAAGTTGGGACTTTATGAGATACTGTGGGCACCATACATAAATAGAACCCCACCAATGTATAATATTAGCTCCCTGCTGCCTACGAAGAAATAAGGAGATAAGGGGAAGTGTCATGACCTTTCAGAAATAAAGATTATTGTAATGTGTTGTGTGCAATTCCAGTTTAAATGTTCCACCCAGACACAAGCACTTCTACCATGCTCTGAAGGGCATGGGCGCATTTGATTGGCTCGGAAAATAAAAAAAAATTAATAAATCGCTGCAGCTGCTGGCATCGACTGGTGGATGTGGTCATCGGATAATCAATGCGATACCCCAACTGCCATTTTGTAGACCTCAAGATACCAGGAATGTAAACGTCTCGGAATAATATGTAAATATGAGAATTTCTGTTTGTAAAATTTGAAACAAAGCGAGTTGAACGTTAAGTTTCGTGAGGCAAGGCAGACACTGTTTCATCTTCCACGGTCCCTTTATGATTTAATGTGCAAGGTAACTAGAATGTGTGTGTTTGTGTGCCAAGGCCTGAATCATGGTTCCATTGATCGACCTACACGTCAGTCTGCGTGGGTAACACTCCTGCCCCGTCGTGAGGATCACCAGCGCAATGAATAGCATCATTATGGCATAGCACAACTTCCGGTGGGAGCGGGTATTACAACATCATGAAAATCATAACAAAATTATCAAAAAGGTGTTTTTTTTTGTTAATTAGGTCACAATCCGAAAAAAGTAGATCAAAAAGACACAAAACAAATATCAGGTGCACAACTTCAATGCAGGTACGTACATGCTATTATATAATGCAAGTCCATCTTGGAAGACCAAGCGGTGTTTGTCTTTAAGATCCTGCATTGGCAAAAATAAAAAATAATATATATATATATTTTTTCAGACCGCGAGTTGACCATGACCTTTCAACCGGAGGGGTACGATCTAAACTAAATAAAAAAATGTGCCTTGATCTAGGCCATTTAGTGAGGACAATTTTGTTCTGATCAAACCTTCGTCAACTTTTGGTGAAAAAAGTTAAAGTCCATAATTGGGTCATGACCTTTAAAACAGGTCAAGGTCAAAATGTCAAACCCACATACTTTGTATTCCCATTATTGTTGGAAAATTTCATTCTGAAAGTCCTTGGCCAATGGCAGAAAAAAAAAAAAGGGAGAAAAATCCGAAATGGTGGTTTAGTACTCCCAAGGGGAGCAAGACCTTAACCTTTCGCCAAGAGGGCTACGATGGCAAATCAAGTATAAATGTGCCGAGCCCCAAGATATCGAGAGAGGGTAATGTTGTTCCGATCAGACAAACTTTAGTTCAGTTAGAGTGAAAAATGGTACAATGACTAATGAGGACATGACCTCAAAATTAGGTCACCCACATATCTTCGATTCCATTAGTGATGCAAAATTTTATTCCAAAAGTCCATGCTGGCTCGAAGATACAGCTTGGAAATTGAGTGTTGAGAGTGCAGGAAGAATTATTATTTTTTCTAAATGGTGGTTTAGTACGCCTGAGAGGAGAAGAAACTCAATGGTTCGATTAAAAATTGCCAGCACCTATTGTTAAAACAAACCTGACAAAAACAATAAGCCTTCATCTATGTTATTGGAGGAGTAGGAGGAGGAGGACATTGGGACCATACTCTGTGCAGAGCGTTGGTGCTGCTTAAGCAGTCTCCTTGGCTATTGAGCACAATCCTGGACGGGTCGCCACTCCGACACAGGATACCAGCATGCTGGCACTCATTTAGCCGACCTCGGAAGGATGACAGGCCGAGTTAACCCCACCAAGTATTAATTCAACAGCGGAGCGGGATTTGAATGCAGAACCCGAGGATCCAAAGCCCGCCACCCGAAACGCTAAGCCAACACCAGGCATTATGTTATAAGGGGAGGCTTAATAAAAGAAAATGGCAATGGCTACAGAAGTTGTAGTAACAATATACCCATAGCATCAACATGACACATCAGTGTGCTTTTGACATTGTCTGGCACCCTGCCCTACTAACCAAACTCTCTTCCTATGGTGTCCAAGGCCATCTCCACTCATGGCTCGCAGACTTCCTCTCTTGTCGCAGCCAACGTGTGGCCCTAAATGGAGTTCTTCATCCCCTCTTCCTGTCCAGGCTGGACTTCCTCAAGGCAGCGTTCTGGGCCCTGTTGTTTTACTGGTTTTCACCAATCTCTCTGACTCTCTAGAAAATCCTCTTTCTCTCTTTGCTGATGACTCTACCCGCTGCCGTACCATCTGTCATCCCTCAGACCGGCAAGCAGCAGCTTCTTTGCTCTCTGCAGATCTGGATAAAAATCACAAACTGGTCCAACACGTGGAACATGTCTTTCAATCCTGGCAAATCTCACACTCTCACGATGTCTCTCTGAAAGGACTGTTTGGAACCCCCCTCCCCCTCCCTTTCTTGGTTGCGCACTGTGGAAACCAAGGCATTTAGGATCATTGGTATCTCCCGCTTTGAGGCTGTGTTTGGGCCTTTCACTCTCTCACCACAGGCAGGCCGGTAGTCTTTGTCTTCCACTGTCTTCTCTCCGGTCTTGCCCCCCCTGTTGTTTGTGGCATGCTCCCCCCCCCCATAATTCCACAGGGCGCTCAAGGTCCGCAAGCAACTCCTTTCTGATGAAACTGCCAAAATCACGAATCACTGCTCACCTTCACTCTTTCATTCCTCTTTTTCCCTACCTTTGGAATAAACTCCCTCAATCTGTTCAATCCCAATCTTCTCTCCAGGTCTTCAAAATAGTTGTTCACCACCACGTCTTATCTTCCCCCATCCAAAACCTTGATCATTTCTACCCCCGTTAATCCACCTTCATATCCTTCAAATTCTCTGCTTTCCTTCCTGAAAATCCCTGTAATATCCATCTTGTATACCCCATGTTTCCCACCCCATCCCTCTCCCTTCCACAGATCTCCTAATGTCTCTGCTCCCCACTGTTTTGGGCTTCCCTCGCCCACCCCTCGTCTCCTGCCCCCCTTGTTGTGCGTTGTGTGTTAGCTCTCATACAAGCCTCGACAAGGTGTCCAAAAAATAATATTAATAAATAAAAACACCACACAATCAGCATTTCTCTTTGTTACCTAATCATGATCCTAAATTTTGTGCAAAAAAGTAGAAATTCAAAACAAGTGAGTTATCCTCACCTGCTTGGCCGGTTTAACTGGTCCACCTGGTTTAACAAGGGAGGGAATTTCCAATACAACCATTGTTGTAACAATAGCAAATAAACAAGAAAAAAAAAATTCTCATAGCCGGATCCAGATTTTCACCAAAATCGAATAACATCGTCCTCGTCACACACAAAACCTGTCCTCAAAATTTCAGCCGGATCCGTCGCACAACTCTTCGAGATATCCTGCACACACAAACAGATAGACAAACAAACAAACAAACAAATAAACAAATAAGGGCAGAGAGGGGTGAAAACGTAACCTCTTTCACCTTCGGTGGCGGAGGTAATAATTAAAGTGTTACAGATAAACCCAATTGGCACGCTGAACCGGGACCAATGGTTTTGACAGCTATTCTTACATGGGCAGGTACAGAGGAGAGTTCACCAGAACTGTGCGCCGCCAATGAGCATGGTCTTCCCTGCGGTGAAGCATCGGGAGGCGCGATGCAGGATGGTCTTGCAGTCTGTGCAGATGCCAATGATGTTTTGCAACCGGCTTGCCCTCCAGACCCCTTCCAGTCTGGTAGCCCCTTCTCCACCGGTTGGCATGCCCATGCACGTCTTGTTGCGCATGATGGTTTATGGCAACCATTATTTATTATTATTTTTTTTTTCCTTTGGCTTCGATCCCCTGTCTCTCTCCTAAAGGTAAAATTCCATCCTGAGTGACTTTCCAAAGGTACCACCCTCCGTCCCAACATACTGACACCACCCTTTCACTCCTCCTCCCCTCTTCCTTCCCATTCAATGACTTCACCTCAACAACAAAGCAATCATGATAACCATACCTGGCTTACATCACTTGCGTCTAAATCGCAAGTTGATGCATTCACATACCACACACAGATTATAATCTGTTCAAAACAAATACATTTCAATCTACAAGACAATGCTGCAACAACAAAAACAAATGCACCCCCTACCCCTCTCCAAAAAAACATTTCCAGAACACAATGCTTGTTCAACCACCACAAAGATAACCACCGGTCGTAGAAAAACAAAACAAAACAAAAGAGGAATTGTGCAAAATAAGAAGTCACTGGGCACATTTGCTCAAGTTGCCACAATATAAAAGCCGTTTGTTGAAAACAATCGCCTCTCGATTGTACCAAGACCGAAAGATATATCTGCTTTTAATGTTGTGCAACACAAGCCACACATTGGGAGCAGTTCCTTTAAGTACCCTACCACAAAAGAACAAACGACAACATAAAAAGAAAAACGAGGAAGTCAAAAACAAATGAGACGGCATCAGAATGTTGACCCACCTGGCCCTGGGAGTTTTTACTAGTACAGCAAGTACAAAGTGCCAACTCACACCCACACTACCTCGACCTCGTTGCACATTTTTGTCTGCCAGTTCGGCAGGGCTTGTTGTGGAACACGTTTAAAGCCTTGCCATGAGACAAACCTCCATTTTGTAGCAGCACAAGGAAAGGAAAAACTCGCACGTCACACCTGTTTTTGGCAGCATTTTGTAAAGGCAAGAGTACTGTATCAGTTAATAATTATTTAATGAAAGGTTGATGAAGCAGCAATTTGCTTCTTGGTCCAGCCAGTTGCTGATGTTCCTGCATTGTTGCAGCTTGGTAAATGGTTGATATTTGGAGGTTCGGGGGGGGGATAAAATGTGGATGAAGACAAAGTAATTGGGAGCACAATTTGGTGTGAGGAGAGGGGTGGTGGGAGGGGGAGGAGGAGGAGGAGGAGTGGTGGGAGGTGGAGGAGGAGGAGGTGGTGGGAGGTGGAGGAGGAGGGGTGGTGGGAGGTGGAGGAGGAGGGGTGGTGGTGGGAGGTGGAGGAGGGGTGGTGGTGGGAGGTGGAGGAGGGGTGGTGGGAGGTGGAGGAGGGGTGGTGTGAGGGGAGGAGGGGTGGTGTGAGGGGAGGAGGGGTGGTGTGAGGGGAGGAGGGGTGGTGTGAGGGGAGGAGGGGTGGTGTGAGGGGAGGAGGGGTGGTGTGAGGGGAGGAGGGGTGGTGTGAGGGGAGGAGGGGTGGTGTGAGGGGAGGAGGGGTGGTGTGAGGGGAGGAGGGGTGGTGTGAGGGGAGGAGGGGTGGTGTGAGGGGAGGAGGGGTGGTGTGAGGGGAGGAGGGGTGGTGTGAGGGGAGGAGGGGTGGTGTGAGGGGAGGAGGGGTGGTGTGAGGGGAGGAGGGGTGGTGTGAGGGGAGGAGGGGTGGTGTGAGGGGAGGAGGGGTGGTGTGAGGGGAGGAGGGGTGGTGTGAGGGGAGGAGGGGTGGTGTGAGGGGAGGAGGGGTGGTGTGAGGGGCGGAGCGGTGGTGTGAGCGGATGAGGCGTGGTGTGAGGGGAGGAGGGGTGGTGTGAGGGGAGGAGGGGTGGTGTGAGGGGAGGAGGGGTGGTGGGAGGTGGAGGAGGGGTGAGGGGTTACGTGGGGGTTAGAAAGTCATTCAATTTGACCAAAGTTCAGCAATTTCAGTCCAGAATTAGATCTTCTGTTCTCCACACATTAAAAAATAAATAAATAAAATAACGATTTATGTTACTTTATACACAAAGTGGGTTGGAGCCTCATCTACGACCCCAAATCCCCAGAGAAATCCTGCTTACAGAACTGTAAACAGGAAATAAACCTCCATTTGATGTTTTAAAAACAAAAACAGATCATGAAGGTCAAAGTGAAAATAAATAATAAACAATGGTGAGAGAAACCGAGCTCGTCAGGACGTTCGTTCCTCGTTCACTCGGACGTACCAGCTGCGCAAAGCACCAGGACAAGCGAAGCCGAGACTGTCCGCATGGTCGATAAAAGGGATCACGGAGATCGATGAGGACAACCCAACGATGTCAAGGAAAATGAACACGGCTCACACGATGATGCGACGAAATGAGCTTCAAGGGAGCGGGAAAGAAATCCTGAAGGAAAAAGAAAAAAAAACCAAAACACAAAAACCAAACAAATGCAACGGCGAAGTTACCAGTGCGACCTCTCGTCACGAGACGCCAGACTTAATCCGTCACGTGATCAATCGGGTTTTTGTTGTTGTTGTTGTTGTTTTTTTTTGCTCCTCATTTGACGTGAGCGGAATCTTCTTCTTCTTCTTCTTCTTCTTCTTCATTCCCTGTTACGGATTTGTCAAACTTTTTAGAAATCAACCACCGTTGTTTAACACGTCTGGCTAATAGAAATGTATCGACAAATTGCATTTGAAATTTGCGTTTGTCTTCGAAATGTGTCCAGTCAGCGAAATTTTTGAACTAACTTCCGGTAGAAGTGAAAATGTTGGCGTGTATTTGAGTAAATTTTTTTTTTATTTTCCAACGATTATTTATCTACGACGTGAAAGCTGTCATCACGTTCTCGGTTTGGTTAGTAATCGGAATCTTATTTTCATGAATACTTTACACAAGGACCCTTGAATTTTCGACACACTTCCGGCGCCATCTTCCCGTTCCTTCAGACACGCCAATCTCCTCGCGCCTCGTTTCCTTGCTTCACAGGTTCTTTCATTTTGTCTTCATTTTCAGGTGTGTTTACCTCAGCCTCGCCTCCGGCGACCCGTCGCCGTTGATGCTGCGGCCGCGCTGTGCCGCCTCTCCGCCGGGCAGCCCGGTGTGCCCGAGCCGCAAGCGCAGCCGGCTCGTTCAGGCGGCCACTGTGGACGGACGTCTCGCCGACACCCAGGGCCAGGACGGCTCACCAGGGGTATTTACTGTCCCTCGTTGGTTTGCGATATCCCAACTAGTTAGTGGTGTTAACCGCTGTGTCGGGTTATTTATGCCGTGTAACATTTCGCCGTGTACTACTTGTTGATTCACATTGCCTGGACGGCTGTCTAGACGTGACACGTCGAGTTATTTATTTATTTTTCTCCCCCCGTTCCTTCTCTCCCATCTTGTCCTTGTGACCTTATTGCTTCTCTTGTGCTCGTGCCGGTGATGTTCTTCACTCGTGACGTCACAGGGTACGGGGAAAGTGGGTGTGGTCATCCGATCATCTGGGTTGTACGTCACTGATCGACTGCACTGCACTGCACACACGCTAAGGACAAGTGGTCTCTCTCTCTCTCGATCGAGCGCAGCTTGTGGCTACTGGTTGCACCATTGGTTGGGACGTGGCTGTGCCGCTGATGCAGTGTCCCCCTCACCAGTACACTGGTGCTCATTTCGCCGACCTCGGAAGGATGACGGGCTGAGTCAGCCTCCTGGTGTATTTTAATTCAGCGGCCAACGGGGCTTGAACTCAGGACCCTAGGATCCCGAGCCGCCACCCTAACCACTAAGCCAACACCATCAGGACCCTTGGATCCCAAGCCACCACCCTAACCACTAAGCCAACACCATCAGGACCCTAGGATCCCGAGCCGCCACCCTAACCACTAAGCCAACACCATCAGGACCCTTGGATCCCAAGCCACCACCCTAACCACTAAGCCAACACCATCAGGACCCTAGGATCCCGAGCCACCAGCCTAACCACTAAGCCAACACCATCAGGACCCTTGGATCCCAAGCCACCACCCTAACCACTAAGCCAACACCATCAGGACCCTAGGATCCCAAGCCACCACCCTAACCACTAAGCCAACACCATCAGGACCCTAGGATCCCGAGCCGCCACCCTAACCACTAAGGCAACACCATCAGGACCCTAGGATCCCGAGCCACCACCCTAACCACTAAGCCAACACCATCAGGACCCTCGGATCCCGAGCCGCCACCCTAACCACTAAGCCAACACCATCAGGACCCTCGGATCCCAAGCCACCACCCTAACCACTAAGCCAACACCAGGCTTACTAGTGGTCTGAAATGTCTGGTTCCAGATCGGTACAGATCGAGACTATTTGTGAAGGAACACACAGCCTCAACAAGTTTATGCGCACGTCCATTCCATTGATTGATGACTGGATGAAGAACCTGTGACTCACTTCCAGTCTGAACAAACTTCATAAATTTCACGTGCTGTCCGTTCTCTTGTGGTTGTGTTTACTGTAAGTGTGAACCGCTGATTGACTGGAACCCCGATCGACTGTTTCCACTAGTTTTGTTTGATCCCTTCGTTATCTTTTGTAAAAAAACAAAACAAACAAAACAAAACAAAAAACTAGAAGGGCACTCCGTAGAAGGCATTCCTCCGCCACGCAATGCCTGATCCACGAGAACATATTGGGCCCCAACACAATTTTGGAATATGTTATACAATACAGTGTCTCATTTTTTTTTTTTTGGCCCTATCTCTCAATGGCGAAGAATAACTTTTAAAAATTAAAAGAAATTCTCGTATCCGGATCTGGATTCGGGTCTTCACCAAAATCAAATCGATTCTTCCTAATCGCAGAACGTATCCACCAAGTTTCGTCCAAGAACGTCCACAACCTTTTGAGATATCGTGCTACATATTAGTTTTGCACGATCTCTCAATGATGAAGAATCGTTTCAAAAATTCTCGGATCCGGATCTTCACTAAAATCTAATCAGTTCGTCCTTGTCACACACCCAACCTGCCAACAAATTTCATCTGAATCCATCCATAACTTATTGAGATATTGTGCACACACACACACACACACACACAGACAGGGGTGAAAACATAACCTCCTTCCACCTTCGGTGGTGGAGGTGAAAAAAAAAAAACCCCGTGTTTGTTGTTCTGCCCACCCGTTTCACTCTCATTAAGAGCACAAAGCTTCCATTTTCGGAATACTTCCTTTATTTCCCAGCATTCTGCTCCATAGGTAGCTACTGAGAATGTCATTTGCTGCTTTGCTTTGTTTTCCGATTGATCTTTCTTTCCAAGTTGATCTTTGACACACTTAACCTGCTTTCTTGCCTCTTCCAATCAGTTATGTTTAGTAGCTTATAATACGCGGCCAGATTACCATATTATTGTATTCTGGTTATTGGCTGGTACCTGCTGTACCTTTGTGTTTCTTGAGGGTAAAGGTTATTGCTTGGCAAAGGGTACCATTTGGCATTTGCCTTGGGTTGCCGTTACTCTTCTTGGTGATTATGTGGGCCCTTCTTGGCAGAGATCAATGATCACTTCAGCTGAGAAGCCTGGTGTTGGCTTAGCGGTTAAGGTTGCCGACTTGAGATCTTCGGGTCTTGAGTTGAAGCCTCCGTCGTACCGTTGAAATAACAGCAGGCGCGTTGACACGACCTGTCATCCTTCTGGGGTCTAAAAAGTCCTTCACTTGGGAGCAGGGGGCATTGCATCAGCGGCACGGCCACGGTTCCAGAAATGATGTAACCAGCAGTCACAGGCTACATACGAAACAACAACAACTTCAGCCCATAAAACCAATCCAATCCAGTATGTCTCAAGTGCACAAGTGTGACAAAGCAAATTTGGTGAATGATATTTTTGGAATCTTTTTCAAATTGCTATTTGGTTAATGACGGTTGATTTGCTGAAGTCCACTACATCTTCAAGCAGTTTCAACACTTCAAAAGGATGTTGTATGAAAATAAATAAATAAATAAATAAATACAGAAACACAGTGCTGTACTTTTTTTGTTTTGTGATCGGATTGTCATTGTAACCTCTTTTAGAATATGATGATATTCAGAGGAAATTTATCGAGATTCAAGCTGTCAGGCTCATCAATGAATGAATGAATGAATGAATGAATGAATGAGGGTAGGAATAAAAGTTTATCGTTTGTATTTGTCTGGTGTCTGGGAGAGGATGAGGGTGGAAAGAGGTGTCAAAATGCACTGCATTTGATAAAGTTTGTCTCTGCTTTACCGAATCGAGCGTCTGCATTCGTCTCAAATTTGCTGTCTTGGAAGTGTGATGTGCTTCGAGCAGACACGGAGTTCAAGCAATTTTACTTTCAGAGCTTGGTCGTTGAACAAGACTAACGATTATGACGAGGCAGACTTATTTCCATTGATGGTCATGTTTTGCGTGTCTCACCAGCTGAGCTGAATGGCAGAGGGACAGCACATGTGCTTGCCTGTTATTGTGAAATATTCATACGTTTTGCAGCACTCGGCTGCTGACTTGCATCATTTATGGAGATGCAGTGCCCCTTGTAAATTAGCATAGGAATTTTTGGAATTTGACCGGGGTGTTGGCACACGGTGGCCTACTCTTCAGAAGGCGCGGTGGGATCTTTCGTGTCATCCAGCGAACACTTGCTAGAACATTTGGCATGCGGTCGATCATTCCGAGCCGATTGCTGCACACTGAAAATACACTCGCAAGAAAATGACAGAAAAGGGAGCAGGAAATGTTACAAAGGCGAGTTGGATATCACCAGGTGAAGTAGCGAAGTCGAGATTCGGGTTGAAAATCTTTGAGCAAGACCCGTATCTCAGCCATGACTTTCTCAATGATTTGATTTTTTTTTTTTTGACTGATTATTTGCAACAATTTTCCAGCAGAGATGAAAAATATCGGAATTGCTACTCCCCCCCCCCCAAAAAAAATCTGCATTTACCAATTAACACTTTTTGCATACGTAATTTGTAGATACGGCCATATTTCTCCTCATTGTTGTGGAGTGCTGTCCATGTCACTGTAGTTAGCGGCTGCGTGTCGTGTCGTGTGTGGCTTTTCGAACACATTTCATCGGTCGGCTTTCTTAAACGTCTTTTAAAACGAATATGTACACCGTCAAAAGAAGCGCACAACTTGCATAAGTGGAGCAGTATAACTGAAACGATGTTTCACAAGTATTAATCAAGAAGAAAAAGCTAACATAAAAAAAAAAGAAGAAGAAGAAGAAGAAGAGGGACTGAACGGAGGAAGAAGAGGTCGTCGCATCAAGCGGTTTTCAGTCTCAGGTCATTTTTGTTGCTCCTTTGGTTCCGTTTGTTTTCATTGAATCACTTTGCCTCAAGCTCTCATTTCCTTGGCAGTTTATTTTGAGGTGAACGGTTCGAGTACCGTGAGGCTTTTCGTTCTTGTGTAGTCGCACGACTGGGCCCGACGTGCCCCGGCTCTCGGCTGCGGATTCGGTTCGGGGGGTTTTTGTTTGGGGCCGGGCTCGAACTTTCCTCGTTCGTCGAGCTTGAGGGGACGGCGTATCGTGTGGCGTACGTGCGAGATTTCCGTCGTTTATATGGTGGATCGGAGCAACGACCACCACCACCATCACCACCATCACCACCTGGGCCTAGTTGGGCACCCTGATCTTCCTGCCTGGGACAGATTGACAATCAACTTCGCCGTGTTTGTAACTTTGTGACGTAACAATACATCTTCAAGTACGTACCGGCTCCCTCGTCGTGCAAGGTACCTTTTAAAAATGTTTCCAACTTGTTTATGAACCTCACCTGAGGTGTGTGCGTGTGTGTGTGGACGCTAAAGATCCCACGGGGTCCTTCGTGAAGAGTAGGCGAGCTATCTCCGGCACGCCTGAGCAAATTACAAATTCCTGCCTTAATTGCTCTCAGTCGAACGTCACCCTTTGCTGTTCGATTCGTGAAAGGCTTGGGTCAACGACCTTCCTCGCCCAACACCGTAAGAAGGTCACAGTGCTAATTGGGGCCGTTTAAAGTGGTGGTGGTGGTGGTGGTGGTGGTGGTGCCTGTTTGTGCCAACGAAAAACCCAGTGAGCCAAAGCTGTCAAATTGCCATAGATAGTGATTGCATAATACTTTCCATTTTTTGCGTGCGTTGCTCTCTCAGGCGTCTGCATCAACAAACCAACAGGCTCCTGTGAACTGCAGAGTCATGGAAGGAGAGAACCCTCGCAGTGAGACTCTGGCAGCTCTTGGCGGGCATGCCAACGGTCTTACAAAGACTGGGGCAGGAGGCCTGGGCTCCAGCAAACCTGGTGCTGCCAAGAAACTGGTGATTAAAAACTTTAAAGGTGCGTTGCTTTCCCTTTAAATTTACTTTATTTTGGGGGGTGGGGGGGGGGAAGTCTTGCTAACAGCATTATAGCTTACCTTCCCTGGATTTATTTACTGGAGAGCAAGCGAAACTAATACTGAATACACATGTATCAAGTTACCGTTCCTGGCCGTGTATTAACTGCACCCACGTTTTTCACCCTCAAAATGAATCGATATGTTGATCATTTTATTTTCTGATCTTGATCTAAATACGGATGTACATTAACTTTTTTTTTACAGAACAAAGTGACAGAGGTCAGCGTGCTTACTCCCATGTCTGCTTGATTTAGTCTAACAGTCTTATTCTCATTCTCAAGAAGTTGAAGAGAGAGGGGAGGATACCAATAAGTTTTTTTCTTTAATTAATTGATTAATTTTTAAATATTAAAAAAAGGATTTTTTTTTGTTGTTGTTGTTCATAGGAGAAGGAAGAAAAGGGATTCGTACCGGTATCATACATATTTCTTGTGGATTTATGGCCCTGAAAAGGGCTGTTTGGGTTTGACGAAGCTTTTCAGCTAAACCCGAGGAAATCCTCGTCAATGCTTTCCTCGTCGAAGACTGCACATAACTCCTTGTCCGAATCAGGGTAGAGCAAGTTCACGTCGCTGTTATCGTCACTTGCAGCCTCCTCCTCCTCCCAAATGATGTCCTCTGTGCCGTCCGTGTTGTTGGAGATGCAGCATTTCAGAAATGCTCGTTTGATGATGTTCAACAGCATCTCCTCCCACACCATGAAGATCCAGCCGCAGATCGGAAGGTCGACCTTTGTCATCCTCCCGATGAGCGCCGGCAGTCTCCCAGTCAACATAATGCTCAGCCAATGTAGTGACGGGAGTAATGGTGAAAGTTAAACAAAGATGCATGTGGCTAATGCTCCTCGGAATCTGGGTCGAAAATCCCGGCGGGAAACACGTCACGAAATGTTGATTTTTCAATTGATGAAAATACCAAGTCCGGGAAAGAGGAAAGTTCGTCTGTGGTGATTCCACCGAGATGCAGCTCATGTTCCTCGAAACCTGGGTCGAATACAAAGGCCTGCGAAGTAAGAAAGTTTGTCTGGTCGACACAGGTAATCCGTGGGAAGCAAGTTAGGAACCATTGATACAAATTGAGAACCAAACGAAGCCAAAAGAACCGAGCAGCACTGGTACTTCTGAAAGCTTCACCATCCCATGTGGCTCCTCGCTCTCCTGAGATTCTTCTTCTTCCTTTTAAATCGATTTCCTGCCTTCGTGTTGAAAAGTACTCGGGATTGATTGGTTGCTAGTTTTAAACCATGCCCCGCTATCCAGCATTTGCTCTCCTTGCATCAGCATGTAAGGAACATGCTTGGTGGATTAATTCTGCCTGCATCTGATGTTCATGTAGAAAATGATGCATGTATTAAGATGGTCACCACAACAAGTCCCTCGTCTATCCATCCTTTCTGCTGCGCACGAACAATGATGCCGGCTGGAAACTTGTCTTTGGGCAGTGTCTTCCTCTTGAACACGACGTATAAGGGAAGCTTGCCACGCAAGCTTATTAGAGGTGGGTGCTCCGGGTTTTTTTGGGGGGGGGGGTGGGGGGGGGCTTGTAAACCTGGTCTGAATCCAAATTGATGATTGGAAATCAAACCATTGGAGAAGAGAAAGGATTTAATGTCAGAAGTGATGATGCATTCCATAACCTTGCTGATGATTGGGAGAAGGCTGATTGGTCTGTAGTTGCAGGGATCTGTTTTTGCAACTGTTTTATACAGAGTGGTAATGTTTGCTGATTTCCAAGCAGATGGCAGATGACTGAGCAAATGAGAGTGTGAATATAACAGTGAGAGGGTGAGTGAGAGCAGCAGAGAAGGTTTTTTAGGACATGTGGGCTGATGCCGTCTGGACTGGTTGCAGCATCTGAGTCGTGGTTTGACAGAAAGCTCTCCACCTTGTCAGGAGAAAACAGAGTCCAGGGACAGCTGGGTGTGATTGGGTAAGGTGGGTTCAGAAAGCGATGGGTTTGGGACACAAGATTTAGAAGCAAACACGGAGTATAGGCATTCAGCCTTTTCACGTGCAGTGTCAGCTGTGCGGCCGTTTGAGGTATGGGAGGGGAAGGAGGGGAAACATACACCAGAAACAGACTTAACTGGAAGGGCACTCAGTGGAGCGCATACCTCCACCACGCAATGCCTGATCCACGAGAACATATCAGGCCCATTGTATTTTTGAGATATCGTGCATATCGTTTTTGGCCCCACCTCTCGATGGTGAAGAATCACTTTAAAGATGAAATAATTTTCATATCTGGATCTGAATTCAGATATTCACCAAAATTGAAATGATTCGTCCTTGTCACACACCCAAACTGTCCATCAAGTTTCGTCTGCGTCTGCCCACAACTTTTTGAGATATCATATTTTTTTTGGGGGGGGGCGGGGGGGGGGGAGACCACCATCAACAGAACGAGAGTTGACTGCTTGAGGCTAGTCAACTACGCCAAGGAATTTTGGGCTACAGTTGTGGCAACTGATTCTGGTGATGTGCTGATTGATAAGGCTATAGTTTTTTCATATGTACTTCCATTAAACATTATCTCATTGCATCTGTTGTATTGTTGTCTCGTGTGTTGATGTTATCTTGCATCTGTGCACAGTACTTTTATCCTGTACATGTGAATGTGTGGAAGTCCTTTCTACCATTTATCCATGTTCACATGACTTCAACTTCATTGTCTGGAATATGCGTGCTATGTTTTTGCTTTGTACCCATGTATGTCTTTTGTGATTATGCTCGTGTATGTAATATTTAACCACCCCCCCCCCCAACTCGACAAACTCCCCTACCCCCCCTCCAACTTTGATGGTTTTTTTTTTTTACTTGCAAAATCGAAGATTTTTGAAGTATATTGGTCAGTCAATTATTTTCTTTCTTTCTGTGTCTGTTTGTCAATCTCCTACAGGTTACAATTATAAACCGATCGTCATGAAACCTTACCTAGTTGTAGAGGTAGTCTCAACTGAGAAGCCGATTGATTTTGAGGTCAAATGTCATCTTGAGGTCAAGTTTCTAAAATCGTCATTTTTTCATCCGATTGACTTGATAATTGAACAGGGTTTGTTTATTGCATCACTGAATTGGGAAACCAACTATTTGAGTTCAAAAGGTCAAACTTCTAAAATCATCAATTTCAATCTGAAATATAATCAATTTTCTTTCAAGTGACTTGAGCTTTGATCGAGATTGTCAATTTGATGTACCCATTGGCAATCTTTATAGAGGGGGTGGTTTTTGCAAATATTGTGCTCTGCATGATGTCTCTTGTTTTTGTTTTTATATATAACTAGTGCGTGGCCGTACATGCAAAAAAAAATTTCAAACCACGTGCCAGAAACAACAACCACACAGGCCGTTCCTTCGCTTTAGCGTGCCCGTATGTGCGTGGCCGTACGTGCAAAAAAAAAAACCAGTTTTAAACAAATTCACAGGCCGTTCCTTCACTCTCGTAAACGACGACTGGATTGGGGCATTGAGTTTATCTATAAATGCACATAAGAAATCGAGAAAAAGTAATCACTATCCGGAAGTGGTGCATGCCCGAACGGAATGTTCACATGCATTCCACAAATTATCGCTTGCATTGAAGTAACAACTGCTGTGATACTTCCACACACACAGTTAATTAAAATCAAGTTTACCTCCCTGTCTTTGCTTGCCATGACATTCGCTGCCATTGACCATTGCCACTCCTACGCCACGGTAACTAAGGCGCCTTTCCCCATCGTAACCGGCACGGCCCATGACATCATCGTCGGTCGGGCGCGCAATGGCCGACGCAGCCACGCCTACGCAGCAACGTGTCCTGTGATTGGTTGGTAAATAAATGGCCGTAACTTGGAAAGCACTTGTCCGATTAATATCAAACCTTGAAAAGGCACATACTCAGGTCCCCAGCAATATACCTGGCAAGTTTCAATTAGTTCGGACCAGTGGTTGTCGAGAAACAGCGGTCACACACACACACACACACACACTGCTGGAATTATAGATACGAGTACGTGCCCGTAAAAAAATAATAATAAATATTCAAACCGCGAGCAACAAACAACAACCACGCAGGCCGTTTCTTCGCTCTCGAGTGCCCGTACGTGGGTGGCCCGGAAGTTCGAATATTATTCGCAATTTAGTTTTAATACCCAATTATTCAATTAGCGTCAACGTATTTTACCTTTTCGCAATGTCGTGGCAAGGAAAAACAAAAAGAGAAGAGAGAAAAAAAATTTACTTCCTGGTTCGGAGCATATCAGCACTCTGTTGTTACCGAAATTTATACACCGTCTAATATGAAAACGATCATAACTTGGGGCATTGTGTTTATCTATAAATGCGCATAAGAAATCGAGAAATTATTAGAATACACGAAGTCATCATTATCCGGAAGTCCGTACGTTGTAACCCGTAATGGATCCGGAAGTCAGTACATTGTAACCCGTAATGGCGAACGCAGCTGAGCTTTCCTTCCCCATCGGCCACGCCCACGCCCACGCAACAACGTGTCTTGTCATTGGTTTGGTAAATAAATGGCCATAACTTGGGAAGCACTTGTCTGATTAATATCAAACCTTGAAAAGGCACATCCTCAGGTCCCCAGCAATATACCTGGCAAGTTTCAATTAGATCGGACCAGCGGTTGTCGAGAAACAGTGGTCACAGACACAGGCACAGACACACACACACACACACACACACACAGACACACAGACACACAGACACACAGACACACAGACACACAGACACACAGACACACAGACACACAGACACACAGACACACAGACACACAGACACACAGACACACACACATTGCTGGAATTATAGATGGACTAGTACGTGGCCGTACGTGCAAACCCCAAAAAAAAGACTTTCAAAAAACCACACAGGCCATTCCTTCGCTCTGGTCAACGACGACTGGATTGGGGCATTGTGTTTATCTATAAATACGCATAACAAATCGAGAAATTATTAGAACTTGCCGAAACCCCGTCACAGACGGATTCCGTTCATTCAACCACCCTCACCAGCTCACCCACACTCGAGGGAAATGGACTGGACAGGGCGCACTTGCCCCTGCCTACTCATACCCCGCCCCTGCCCCATTCCCCCCTGCCTCCCACCCTCCACCTTCAATTTGCTTATCCCGGCCCCGCCTCTTCACTCCCCGCCCCCCCGTCTCTTGATTCCCCGCCCCACTTGCCCCCGGGCCCCTGCCCCCTGTCCACCCCCTCACACTCAACTCTGCCTAATTCACCCAGCCCCCGCCCACTCACCCCCGCCCCATTTCCCCCCCCCCCCGTCTCCCGCTTTCAATTTGCTTACCCCTGCCCAAAATTTGCTTACCTTGCTCCCCACCTCTTCACTCCTCGCCTCCATCTCAACGAAAAGTGTTTATTCTGCTTCAGAGTTGAAAGTTGACCATTGCCACTATGTGCGATGCACTCTTTATGAAGTCTTTCAGTCTAGGTCACAGTACCGAGAAAAATGTGACGCGACCGCTAGGAGCACAAAATTGGTCCTTCAGTATTAATATATAGATACAATGTTTCTTGTTACATTTTTTGTGTCAAATTCACATTCTGAGGTAGTCAGCATGTGCAGAAGAGGGTTTTACACTGCAGACGCTATTTCCGAGGAGTGGAATTGCACCTCTCAGCAGTAACGGTCTTTCGACGACAGACGTAATGACGTCAGCGAATGACCGATTATTTCATGACGTCCTGACGCCTCTCAGCGATGACGTCACACGTCGCCATGTAAACGAATGTAAAACGAAAAGTGTTTATTCTGCTTCAGAGTTGAAAGTTGACTATTGCCACTGTGGGATGCACTCTTACAGGTACGAAGTTTCTTTCAGTCCAGGTCACAGTACCTAGAAAAACGTGACGCGACCGCGAGGAGGAGCACAAAATTGGTCCTTCAGGATTAATATATAGATACAGTGTCATCACTATCCGGAAGTCCGTACATTGTAACCCGTAATGGGGAACGCGGCTGAGGATCTCTTCCCCAACGGCCACACCTATGCAGCAACCTGTCCTGTGATTGGTAACTAATTGGCGCATCGGCCACGCCTACACAGCAACGCGTCCTGTCATTGTTTGGTAAATAAATGGCCATAACTTGGGAAGCACTTGTCCGATTAATATCAAACCTTGAAAAGGCACATACTCCGGTCCCCAGCAATATACCTGGCAAGTTTCAATTAGATCGGACCAGTGGTTGTCGAAACAGCGGACACACACACACACACACACACACACACACACACACACACACACACACACACACACACACACACACACACACACACACACACACACACGCCTGGAATTATAGATAGATGTATGTGAAATTGTGTGATCTGGTGTGTAAAAATATAATTTTTCAAAAAAAAAAACAACGGATGTGTTCGGTACGAATGCCAGTCACACCTTCATGCTCATCCTTATCAGCTCCACCCACCGAGTTCTATTGGCCTTGACGGTAGTGTTTAAAGGAATGTATGGACCACCATGTAGATTAATTGGTCGCTGAAAATGTTACACTATCGGGTCAATTTCAAGGGAAACGGGAGAGAAAGCGGATTACTGTTTTAACATGTTCTTTCCTTCGTTGGTATCATCAGCAAATACCTGCCCTGTGAGTGGAATATTTACCTCTGCCACAGAAGGTAGAAGGAGGTTATGTTTTCACCTCTGTCTGTCTGTTTGTGTGCAAGTTATCTCAAAAAGTTGTGGATGGATTCGGATAAAATTTGGTGGGCAGGTTGGGTGTGTGACTAGGATAAACTGATTAGATTTTGGTGAAGATCCGGATCCGACCACTAGAATGTTTAAGTGATTCTTCACCATTGAGAAATCGGACAAAAACAATATAAAGTACAATATCTAAAAAAGTTATGGACTGATTCGAATGAAACATGGTGTACACGTTTTGTGTGTGACAAGGATAAATTGAGTTAATTTTGGTGAAGATCCAAATCCCGATTATGGATACGAGAGTTATTTAATTTTTAAAGTGATTCTTCACCATTGAGGGACTAGGCCAAAAAACGATATGTAGCATGATAGTTCAAAAATGTTTTGGGCCTGATATGTTCTCATGGATGAGGCACTGTGGGGCAGAGGTATGCGCTCCATCAAGTGCCCTTCAATTTTTTTTTCTTATTACTTTCCTTTTATTTATTTAGTTGGTGTATTTTTTGCAGGTGTTATGGGGAAAGTATTCAATATTTTTAAGACCTGAATAGTCCCCCACGCCCCCCCCCCCCAACTAAGTCGACCATATCCTGCAGCCTTCGTCTTATTACATTTTATTGAATTGGACTTCATCGGACTTTTTTAAGGTTGCACTATCACCCCTCCCCCCCCTTCAGGCAAAAAAAATGCCAATATGGTTGAAAAACATGTCTTTCAAAACTTCTACAGGCACAACTTCAGGGTGCCCTCATTAATCCCGGAAGTTTCAGCTTCCTAGGTCAATTCCTCTCGGAGAAGTGGATGATTTATATACACTCGGGGGGGTGGGTGAGCAATGAGCAGTCAATATTTTAGAAAAAGATTGTCATAACTATTTTTACCACACATTAAAAAATCCACCAAAACACCAGAACATTCAGAAATCTGTGTACAAATCAGTATGGAATAGCTTTTCCTTTAGCTTTCTTTAAATATTCCAGTCTTTTGGTCAAACTTTCAAAAAGCTTCTTGCACCGAGAGATGTCAATAATGTCCCATTCATGTTTGACAGCTTTCCAACGTTGATCAGAATATGCAAATTTCCTTCGAATATATATATATATATATATATATATATATATATATATATATATATATATATATATATATATATATATATATATATATATATATATATATATATATATATACACAGTAGATTAGGCATAAGTCGGCAGCATCAAAAAGTCCCGAATTTATCTCATGTTAAATCCCTTTGAATAAAGGGTCATCCCTCTGTAAGTCGTCATCTCTAAGTCGTCAGATGTTGGCCGTTCCCGCATCATGGAAACGCAAGTAAATTACCACTCCTAACTCGTCACACGGAACTGCTGCCTCGTGAGAAGCCCGATTTCATGGAATCGTGATGCTCGCTCATTGGTTTACACCGCCAGTGATAGGCTATTTATAACTGCGTACACACGTTGATCGCACTGCAGGTAGGACAATAGCGACTGAGCGTAAGCTTACAACTAAAACCTACCAAGAAAAATACGACATTATCCAGTTTTGCGAGGCAAACCCACTGATGTAGAAAACAGCCATAGCTGAGAAGTTGGACATCAAACGGCAGACATTGAACGATATCTTGAAGAATAAGGGCAAGATATTTGGACAAGTGGAGAAGATCGCGAGGCCGGTGGTAAGTGTGAAATGTGTGTCCTTTGAAGATGTCGATGACTCGCTCATCATCTGGTTTCGGCAAATGTCGGCTCAGCCAAATATTCGGTTTCGGCCGATTCGGCCAAATATTCGGCCGATACTGTCTTTCGGTGGAGGATTGCCCAGACAACATCATGGAATACAATGACCGGTTTGAGTCCTTTCTCATGCACCAGATGCCCAAGAGTTTGAGGCAGTCAAACATAACGCATTACTTCGCGAAGAAGTAAAGGATTGATTGAGCTGAGTGTTGAAGTCGATCATGGTTTTATATTGGCTTGTTTTGTACATTACCGCACTCACTTACACATAGGCATTGAGTGGTAATCATCACCATGATGACTGTGTGTCATGTAATTTGTCACCACCGATGGTATATGACTTGTCTTACAGTTGTTCATTATCTTTACTTTTCATAAACTGATTCATGAATTACAACTTTGCTTGATCACTTTCCAACTCACCAATGAATCCCCACCTATGCCCCGAGGATTGTGTTTTCCTTTTGGTACAATAGCCAGCTCTCACACGTACGTGTCCAGGCCACGCACGACTTCATCCTTCACCCCACAGTCATCATGAATGTTCGCATACGCGTAGGTCGTCACATTTCTAAGTCGTCACTTTTTTCTCGGTCCCGATGGTGACGACTTGTGCCAAGTCTACTATATATATATATATATATATATATATATATATATATTTGCGGAAATGGGCCCGAAGTGGGTTATTACATATAGGTTTAGCCTAGATCCCCCCTTAAATGCATGTTTAGCCAGGTTGTTTGGTAATCAGACGTTACATGTGTGTCGGGAGGTGCAGCAGGCTGTCCATTGTTCATACAGTGCTGGTGTACCGAGAGGCGTCTTTTTCCTGCCTCCCTCTTAACCAGCCCCCACCCGGCGCCCTGACAGTCAGTCAACAAGACGTGCCGGCAACCCATTGGCGGAGACCTGCTGCAATCTCGAACGATGGACCAATCACGGGTCCCTGGAGGCGGTCAGGGAAAGGCCAGGAAGGAACTGCTTTGTCGGTCTGGGAACTGCTTTTGTGAGTCTGCGGTCTGCTTCGTGAAAAGTGACTCGACGAGCTGTTCCTCCTCGGCCATGGATCCAGCCTGTGGGTGATCCACAGGTTCATCCTGGGTCCAACCACAAGGCTTCTGACTGTCCTTTCTCCCTGCGCGGCTGGACCACGTCGTCTTTCATCCCGTCGATCCGCCTGCGGAGCCCAACACCCAGATTTGGCCTGGTCTGGTGTACAGGCCATGCCTGGATTTGCATACGGGACCTTGTGAGAAACCAGCTGGAACACACCATAGAGCTTTCTCTCCTGTGCCGTCGACCTCCGAGGGGCTGGACGCACCGACGCTGCGTGCGTGAGCAGTGCCGACAAAAGAACGTCGTCACCGCCATCTTGCCACGCTGCATGCTCGAGCTGGGTGCTCGAATCTGACACCATCGGCTTGTCACGAGCCGCATTCTTTCCTTTGACACTTTTCCTCTCGTCCATGAGGCATCACCAAGTACCCAGTGTCTTGTCTGCATGTTTGCCAGGCCTAAGGTTTATTTCGCTCGGGCTCCCTTCGAAACCCATATCCGTAGCTCCCTAGTTTAGAGCGAGTTATAGATGAATGATAACGTTCGTGAATGCTTTGCTTGTGTCGTGTTTCCCCGATGTGTCCCCAATAAATCTGGCTGATTCATATGAAGGTTGCCGCCTTGAATTTGTTTGTGCCGTGCTGAGGAACAGTCACTCGATTTGTATTTGTATATAAAACCTAATTGGTTACGGACTGTGGCAGACTTCGCTCGGTCTCTGACAAACCCAGTCTGTAGCCGGGGTCTATATCCCCAACTGGTATGGCCCAGGGTTACGTTGGTATCGTGATCTGAGGCGCGTGACCCGAGACCTGTGCCGAACTCGTCGGTATTATAACCCCTGAGACGGCGGTGCTGTAAAGTGCCGTCGAATCTTCAACAATATATATCCCCATGAGAATGGAATTTCTCTTTCTTTGGAGGAATTTTCAAATTGAAACAAAAAACATGACCTACACTAACCAACAGCAAGTCATAAATTGGAACAATTTAGGCACTACATATGCAAAAACACGGTCAAAATACATGACAACACCTGAAAATACATTGCAGGTCTTTAAAAGTATGCAGTATGCAAAAACAGTATAATATATTTTTTATGACTCAGAACACCTCAAAACAGTCATCTTCCTTTACGTGTAAAATTGTGATCTATTTTGTCTTACCTGAGATATTTGCCTTTAAAGATGAAAGGCTTTAAAATGATGAAAATATGGAGATTTTGTAATTTCGGTTTTATTTATTTATTTTTGAATAAAACTTCTTAAAACACGAATTTTATCCTAAAAATTGATGTAAATCATGTGGAGAGCTTTCAGATACTCTAGCGTGAGTTGTATGCTTGGTGTTGGCTTAATGGTTAGGGTGGTGGGCTTGGGATCCTAGGATCCTGAGTTCAAGGAAATATAACACAGGTGGAGACCATTCAGCCCATCATGCCTGTGCAAACACCACACTAATTTATCAACACAGGATCCAAAGAAGAAAATCCCAAAAATATATATATTGATTACATTTTTTTTTTAATCTACATATATAAAAATATATATATAATTTTAAAGTTTTGTAGCTTTTGTATTGGTTAAAAACACACACCAACTGCACAACATCCCTTGACACGACCCCCACCAACAGCACTCAATACACATGCACAGTCACCCATCAATGCTCAAATTACTTAAAAGTCTTGTCAACATCCCCATGCCCCTCTATCTTGTATATTATTTCGGAGTTTGTGGTTTCGTGTCACGCTATCTTCGCCTTTGTTCTGCGCTCGAGTAACGTGATATTTGGCTTACATTATCTCAAAGACCATATGAGGTGCATGGTACAAAAAAAAGTAAATAAAATAAAATAATAAAAAATCTTCTTCAGTTCCTTTCTCAAACACACCCACCCCAACATGTCGCGCAGAGCGCGGGTTAGGCTAGTCTGCATAACTTCCAGGTACCTATCTAATTCTAATTTAAGCTTATTTATTGTTTCTGCTGCCACTACCTTTCCAGGGAGGTCATTCCGTGCATTAACAACTCTTTGAGTAAAAGTCCCCTGCCTTGCTACCATCTTAACTCTCCTCTTCTTTACTCTCAGGCCGATCATTGGTCCTGGTCCTATCACTGTCTACTCTGTTAAATAATTCATCTGCACTTATTTTATCGATACCTTTCATTATCTTAAACATCTCTATCAGATCTCTTTGTAACTGCCTCCTTTCTGGTGTATAAAGCCCCGTTTCCTTCAGCTGCTCCTCAAAGCTGAGTCTCACTAGGCCCGGAATAAATCCAGTAGCCCTGCACTGAACCCTCTCTATGGCATCTATGTCATTCCTGAATTGTGGTGGCCAAAACTGCACACTATTCTGGATGTGGCCTCACTCAATTCCTGTACAATGTTAACACCACCCCTTTTGATTTATAAATGATCCCCCTCCGAATACAACCTTAAACCCTGTTTGCTTTACTGATAGCTGCTTGGCATTGTGCTGCCTGCTTACCTCCCATATCTATTACCACCCGCAGATCCTTCTCCTGTGTGACATGCTCCAAAATTAACCCTTACATCCTGTAATCTCTATTTACCTTCGCATTCTGCGAAAGATTATGTTTTGGTCGGCGTGTATTTATTACCTTCGCATTCTGCGAAAGGTTATGTTTTGGTCGGCGTGTATTTATTTATTTATTTATTTATTTATTTATTTGTAATCTTGTGATTCGTATAACTCAAAAAATATTAAACCGAATTGCATGAAATTTGGTAGGATGATTGGTTATTAGCCAGGAAGCATTCGATTAGATTTTGGGATCGTTCGGGTCAAAGGTCAAGGTCACGAAAAGGTCAAAATCGTCTTTTTACGATAACACGGTCAATTTTTATTCAATTTGCATGCAACTAACGCCAAAATGTTCAGAATTCAACGCCTCATCTTGTGATATGCAATATGACACTGACGCTCATACTCTTGTTACCGGTTAGGGGTCAAAGGTCAGGGGGGTCACGACCTTGAAAAATATGTGGTTTTTGTCATAACGCGGTCAATTCTTGTCCGCTTTACATGAACCCAGCACCAAAATGTTCAGAATTTAATCCCCAATCTTGTGACACAATCGTTATGACAATATGACATGTTATGACGTGTCATAACACATGTCACCGGTTGGGGTAAAATGTCGGGGGGGGGGGGTCACACCCTTGAAAAATATGCGGTTTTCGGCATAACTCAGTCAATTCTTATTCGATTTGCATGAAACCAGCATCAAACGAGATTACCTTCTCTTGTTAAAACGTTGTATTCACCGAGCTTGCGAGTGAAGACTCGCCAAAACGACGTGAGTTGATTGTTGTTTAGTCCGTAGCCCCCGGAAGTCGGGTGGGGGGGTCATGACATTATAGATATGTGGTTTGTGTCATAAGACCATTCATATGAAACCAGTTCCCCACACTCATACCAAGAACAAAAAAAGTAGTGGCGGCGAAGGTATGCGCTCTATGAGTGCCCGTTCTCGTTTCATTATTCTATCCCATCCCCAACACCTTACACTTGCTCAGGTTAAATTACATCTGCCAATCGATGCAAGTATCAATACTTTCCTGAATCTGATCATCACCCCCTCTTTTATCCACCTTACCTCCAACCTTTGTCATTTGCAAATTTGGAAAGCTTACTCTTTACAGCATTATCCAAATCGTTGATGTTTATAATGGTCCGAGTGCTGATCCCTGAGGTACCCCACTACTTACATCCTCCCAGCAAGACATCCTCCCGCTTACAGCCACTCTTTGCTTCCTCCCACTAAGCCAGTTTGCCATCCAATTAGCTACCTGACCAGCCATTCCACAAGCCCTCACTTTGGCTAACAACCTCCGACATGGTACCTTATCAAATGCCTTCTTAAAGTCTAGATATACTATGTCCACTGCCTTTTCCTCATCCACCCAATCAGACACTACTTTATAGAACTCTAAAATATTTGTTAAACAGTAACTACCTTTGGTAAACCCATGCTGACAACCTTTAATTAGTTGTATGGATTTAAATGGTTCCTCATCTGGTCCTTAATAAATGTCTCCAACACCTTTCCCACAACTGAAGTAAAACTAATAGGTCTATAGTTTCCAAATTCTTCTCTGGATCTTTTCTTAAATAATGGTTACATTTGCTACTCTCCAATCCTCCGGTACCTGTCCTGACTCAGGGAGTAATTGAAAATATCCATTAACATCTCGCTTACCTGCTCAGCCACCTCCATCAATACTCTCGGGTGCATATTATCTGGACCTGGAGCCTTATCTTCGCTTGGATTACCTCGCTGTTCTTTTACTTCCTTCACTCCAACCTAGATCTTCTGTTAAACATTTCTTTCATTTCTCCACACATTTGGTCCTTAAAGGTTTCCCATTTCTCTGATGCTGATTGTCCTGTTGTTCGAGTCTCCCAATCTACATCACCCAATTCTCTCCTCATACCCTCAAGGTTTGCCTTCCTGAAATCAAATAGCCTTACCCTACTATCATGAACTCTAACCCTTAATAGAATCTTTGCACACATCTTTGCACACATCTTTGCACATAAACGGTTCAAATCCCATTCAGATGTTGAATTAATACTAGGTGGGGTTGACTCTGCCTGTCATCCTTCCGAGGTCGGCAAAATGAGTGCCAGCTTGCTGGTATCCTGTGTCAGAGTGGTGACCCGTCCAGGATTGTACCCAATAGCCAAGGAGTCTGCCGAGGCAGCACTAAGGCCAAAAAAAAAAAAAAATGTTGCATTGGCGTAACCCGCCCGACCCTAAAAATTCCGCCGACCCTACGTTTTTTTTTTTGTTTTTTTGCTATCGAAAAATTTTGCCGACCCTATTTTATTGCTATTTTTGTTGTTTTGCTATCGTTTTCAAGTATCTTGTTGATTGCGATCGCGATCGCAAAAACCCGGAAGTGTTTCGGACAGAACCCGCCGACAAAAAGGGTGGTACTCGAGCCGGGGGAGATTTTGGGAGGGATTTATTAGGAAAAAAAAAAAAAAAAATAAAAGATCCCGACCGACCTACCCTATTTTTCAGTGACCCGTTACGCCAATGCAACATTTTTTTTTTTTGGCCTAACGTTCTGCACAGAGTATGGTCCCAATGCATGGATGGAATGTGAGTAATCAATTTAAACTGGAATATGTACTGTGTGCATCATCCAAATAAAAAAATGGCTTGGCTCCCTTTTTTAGGTCATCTCTTCGAGCATGACCTAATAATATTGGTGTTGAGAGGAGAGGTGACGATCCGTCCGTCTGTCCGTTCACAATGAAGTTGAAGCGGGAGATCTGGTCATTCGTGATCCTGATAGAGGTCGATGAGACGTACACGATGGTATGACTTTCAAGGTCACCGAAGGTCAAGGTCACGAGGCCTTTGAAGTTGCGAAAATGACGATTTTCAAATTCTATCTCCTACATTTCTCAAGCAATCTTGAATTTTATTATGGCATATGAATCTATGGGACAATATCTAAATTTGGTCAGGCCGGATTTTCGATATTCGCTTTCGTTTCGTGTCACGTGACTTCAAAGTTGGCAAAAAATGCGAAAATGACGATTTTCAAAATCTATCTCCTCCTACATTTCTCACGCGATCTTGAATTTGATTGTGGCATATAAATCTATGGGACAATATCTAAATTTTGTTCGGCCGGATTTTCGATATCCGCTTTCGTTTTCGTGTCACGTGACTTCAAAGTTGGCAAAAAATGCGAAAATGACGATTTTCAAAATCTATCCCCTCCTACATTTCTCAAGCAATCTTGAAATTTTATTGTGGCATATGAATCTATGGGACAATATCTAAATTTGGTCAGGCCGGATTTTCGAATTTCACTTTCGTTTTTGCGTCACGTGACTTCAAACTTTGCAAAAACTGCCCTACCTTCAGGAGGCTATATATTCTCTACTGGGCATGGTAAAAGTTAGTGAATGGTGTCATTGGATCGCAGCTGACCTTGTATATTATATTTATATATTTTCCGCCGAAGGTGCAAAAGTTTCAAAATCCGAAATGTAAACGTCGGCATTTATTTTCAAAATATAATTTCGTGCACGCGCGCCAAAATGCCGAGTCATCTTTAACCAAACTGCGCAGTTCGAGCTGCGCGGTGGAGCTGCGCAGTAGAATTGCACAGTAGTCTTCAGTCATAACTGAACATTGAGAACTTGTGGTATTATTTCTCGCAGAGATGACCGTCACTCCCGCACGGGGGTAATTTTTTATTTCTTTTCTTCCCCCTGAGTGTACATACATACATACATACATACATACATACATACATACATACATACATACATACATACATACATACGGTATTAAAACCATACGTGCATCCAGTTGAGAGTCAAGTACAAGTTTGGCCCGCAGATAACATCATTTCTGTGGGGTGGCTATACTGCTGATGCAGTGCCCCCTGCAGGTGTGGTCAGGAATTTGGAATTTATTGGGGATTCTGGCAATATCTCACCTCCTCCTGAAATATACTGTCGGATCTTCAACGTCCACCAGTTAATGATGCAACACTCTGCCTCGGAAGCACAAATGAAGCGCTAATTATAAGTTTTATCGTTGGACCGAGAATGGAACCCAGAATAATAGCTCAAAGGTAAGTGTGATGCTTCTTCACGATCTTAACTGGACTTAGCATGTGCAGCAATACCATTAATAAGGCTGTGCTATGATCCCTTTGAACTGTGCTAATAAAGAGCATGTTTGGTTATGACTGCCAATTTTTGGGGAGCATTTCTTACAGCATTTGCTTCCCGAAGCCCCAGTCCTGATGTACCATCTAATTTCTCAGTAAACTTTGTCAAAAGAGTGTCATATTTGTTGCATTTAATTTTATTCCATCGTCTTTCCTGAGCTTCAAAGAGCAAAATGCATTCGTGAGAAAAGCATGTCGTACACATTTACCGATTCATGATTGTGACCTCGTTACAATGAACACTACTCACCACAATGCATTTGTTATGAAAGTACCTCAAATTAATTGATCAGCCTGCTTTTTCTTCTTATTTAACGGCCACAATTATTTCCACGTTCTTGTGGGATTAGCCGTGGGAAGCTTGAACCACGCTTTCACGAACCGGCTGGCTAGGCCTGATTAAGGTGAGGGCACAAATTTGTAATTTAGTCATTGGTGCCAGCGATAGCTTGCCGACTCTTCACGAAGGACAACGTGGGACCTTTGACATCCACCAAGTAATGCCGGCAGATGGGACACCCAGTTTAACGTCCATCTGAGGGATGGCACGCACATCGATGAATCGCCCTTCCTGCCAAACACCAGGATGACAGTTTATAGCTGAGTCGGCATTCAAACCCAGGGTAGATGCTTCAGGGGAGAGTGTGTGTACCTCTCGGCCATCCTGTCAGCCCAATTGATCAGCTTGCATAATGTATCAAAATGTATTTCGATATCTCTAACCCAGTTGTTGTTTTTTGTTTGTTTATTTAGGTGTGTATGACTTCTCCATTAGCTTTTTCTTTTTGAAGTCTTTTTTTTTTTTAATCTTTATTTTTTTATTTTTTTTATTACTTCTATGAGTTCAGTCAAGCTGTTTTCGATATAAAGCCTCACATTCCATTTTGCTTATGCAGATACACCCAAACTTCCAGAGAGCTATCCTACAGATACCTGGCACAATTTACAGGAAGCTGTTCGTGCTATTCAGATGAGCACCTCTATCCGCTACAACCTCGAAGATCTCTATCAGGTCCGTTGCATTGCTGACACTGAATTAACTTTTTGAGCTTACTATGAGACCAAGTGTTGTTTTATATTTATTTTCTTTTGTTTTGTATGCTTCTTAATCCTGTTTATTTATTTATTTTTCTTGGCTCTTACATACCTCTTTTTTTTTTTTGGTTTCTCAGGCGGTGGAGAATCTGTGCTCGTACAAAATATCTGCCACTCTGTACAAGCAGCTGCGGCAGGTCTGCGAAGAACATATACGTGCGCAGATTGACCAGTTTGCAGGATATCCTTTTATGTATTTGTTTGCATGCTTTGCTTCTGGTTGTATATCCACTACACATCGTTCCACTAGGGAGCGTGTTACCAATCCTTGTATATGCTGAGTTGCCAGCACGTGAGCATTTGTCTTATTTGTATGCTTGTGTGGGTCGTCGTTCATATGCAGCACAAGGTTGCAAGGTGGCATCGTTGGCTGAGGGTACATCTGAGAATTGATGCAATACCCTCTGCTGGTTATTTCAGGATTTGGAATTTGGCCATGGTGCCAGCGATAACTCGCCTCTTCATGAAGGACACCTTGAGATCTTTAACACCCACCAACGAATGCTAGCAGATGTGATGCCCCGATAAACGTCTATCCGAGGGATGGCACAAACATTGATTAATCACTCTGCCTGTGAAACACTGGGACAACAGTTTATAGCTGGGTCAAAATTCAAACCCAGGTTGGACAGCTCAGAGGCGTGTGTGCATATATCTCGGCCTTCTTCTCAGCCCTGCTTACTTGGGTATACAGGGACTATGCAATTGAATTTGGAGGATTTTTACTTTTTTGCCTTGAAATCTATTAAAATTGAGCTGAACGCAGATCTAACCTGAAAAAAATGTTCAACTGTTGAGGGTTGGATGTGAGGTTTAGGAATTGGTTATGGTTCTACAGGCTAACGCACCTTTTTCTGCCAGTATAGAAATAGTCCATTCTGCATCATGCTCACTAACTTTCTGCTCTGAAGACAAAAAAAATCTCTGCCTTTTCAGAACTAGTAATGCCTGCTACCAACTGGAGCGAAATATGGTGTCAATAACCCCTCCCTGCTTGAAGTCGTGACTTCGTATGACGGACGCTTCTCCTTTTAGTAACAGTAACACCTGTTCTCTCTATGAGTGACAAAAGGTGACAATATGTGATCCCTCCTGCAGGGGTCAGTGGTAAACCACTTGCACTGTTCTCCCTGTACATGCGAAAATTGCAAATTGTCTCCCATTCTCACCGAGGAGGAGGAGGATGCGGTGGGTGGGAGGATTATTTTGTACCCTTGACCTGACCCTAGATACCCCAAGCACATATGCAAAATTTGGTAGAGATTGGCCCAGCCGTTTTCAACTTGGTTATTAAATGTGAGCACGCACACAGAGAATTGCCTTATTCGTCCCCTACTTGCCTTATTTCACCGGAGGGGACTATAGATTTGCTGTCTGGGTCCGTATGTCCCACGTTTTTCAGACCTTTTGTCCTATACTCATTAACATATTCAACTGAATCTTGGTATATGGCTTCATTATGATAAGTTGCAGAACAAGTTTGAGTTTCAGGGTATTTCGTCAATTTTTCAGTGATGCCCTTTTTAAACTTATAAAATATCGCTTTATATATGGGTCAATGTTCAGCTGCCCTGACTCCACCCCATTGCTTTGCACCCTTTGGCTGGACATCTGGCCTGACTCCACCCCAGTAAAATCACGTGCTTCTATTGCATAAAGCAGCATAGATCGGTCGGTCTCAAGCCTTCGTCCTCGGTGATAGTCCATGATCCAATGCTACAAGGTATATAACCACAATGTATTTTATATGCACACAAGCTGAATGCATGTTTTTGCTTCACGTATGTACAGTTATTTTTAATGTGAAATGGGCAAAGCCTAGAAACAAATGGAACGTGGTAGGATAGAGGGTTTCTTTTTCTTTATTTTGGTCCCGTATCGGCTTGAGCGTGTGTTCAAGCAACCAAATTTTTATCTCTGGTTTGTTAGCCTCGTTGTCGATATTGGTTTCTCATCTACAAAATATATCAGGAAATGAAAGTTGCTTTTCCTTTTATTTTGCCGAATAGACCCAATAAAAGAGAAGGGTTATCGGGTTTCTTCTTCCCCATTTGGACCGGAAGGGGGACATGTATTGTAAAGCAATTTTCACTTGTTTTAGTATGATATAAAATAGGTGGTTGGTAGTTATTTTGAATATAAAAATAATGTCATGTACTTTAGTATAAACTAGTATGGATCGGTGCGCTTCGTGCCCTCACCACACGTTGCTGCAAAGCCATAGGCATGTTTGACCATGCCTTTTTTCTGGGAATGAGGGAATGGTGGAAGGGGTGGACGTCATATATTTTCTTTTGCCCACATCTCGATCTCGATTAATCAAGTCAAAGTAACAAAAAATTCGTGTTGATGAATACACGCAAGTCACGAACGTGTTTTTTTAGGTTAGCTTTATATACAGTGCCTTCAGAAAGTATTCACACCCCTTGACTTTTTCACATTTTATTGTTTCAGCCTGAATTAAAAATGGGTTAAATTTAAGTTTATTTTTACCCCTCAGCCTTAACTGGCTAAAGGGTATTGTCGTCATAGGCGGGCGTCCGGGCGTCTGTCAACTTTTGGTTTCCGTCAATTTCGAGGAGAACGCCTTGTCATATTAAATCCATTTTTGCAGGGTATGTTGGGGTTGAGTAGAGGAAGGTTCCTTTCGAAATGGGCGCACTGCGATTTTCAATGTGGCCTCCATGGCAACCATCTTGAAATTGATTTCCGTCGATTTCGAGGAGAACGCCTTGTCCGATTAAATCCATTTTTGCAGTGTGTGTTGGGGCTGGGTGGAGGAAGGTTCCTTTTGATATATAATCAGTGTGATGCGATATCCAATATGGCGGCTAGGGCAGCCATCTTGAATTTGGTTTCCGGACAATAACTTGAGAACGGCTTGACTTATTGATTTAATTTTTTGTGTGATATAATGGGGGTGCTTAGAGGAAGGTTTGAGAACGGCTTGACTTATTGATTTCATTTTTGTGTGATATAATGGGGGTGTTTAGAGGAAGGTTTCTTTCGATATTCAGCGCAATCCGATATCCAATATGGCGGCTGAAGCAGCCATCTTGAATTTGGTTTCCGGACAATAACTTGAGAACGGCTTCACACATTCATTTTATTCTGGCGAGGTATAATGGGGTTGAGTAGAGGAAGGTTCCTTTCCAAAATGGGCATGCTGCTATTTTCACTGTGGCCGCTACGGCAGCCATCTTGAAATTGGTTTCCGTCAATTTCGAGAACGCCTTGTCCGATTAAATCCATTTTTGCTGGGTGTGTTGGGGTTGAGTAGAGGAAGGTTCCTTTCGAAAATGGGCGTGCTGCGATTTTCAATATGGCCACCATCTTGAAATTGGTTTGCGTCAAGGGGCTGAGGGGTTACGCCCGCTTTGCGGTGCCATTTTTTATTATTATTATTTTTATTATTTTTGTTGTTGTTGCTGGTCGACACAAAATACCCGATAATGACCAAGTCAAAACATAGTTTTAGAATTTTTTACAAATCAATTAAAAATGAAAAGCTGAAATGTCTTTAGTCAATAAGTATTTAACCCCACTGCTATGATACTCCAAATTGAGCTCAGGTGCCTCTAATTTCCTTTGATCATCCTTGAGATGTCTCTACACCTTAAGTGGAGTCCAACTGTGGCCAATTCAATTGATTAGACATGGTTTGGAAGGAAACACCTTTCTGTATAAAGTCTGACAGTTGCCAGTGCATGTCGAGCATAAACTCTACCATGGAGTCCAAGGAACTGTCGAGAACTCTGAGATGGAATTGTGAGGAGGAATAGATCTGGGGAAGGGTATAAAACAATTTCTCGTATTGAAAGTTCCCAAGAGCACAGTGAGCTCCATCATTAGGAAAAGGAAAGCATATGCAACTACTCAGACTCTTCTAGAGCCGGCCGTCCAACCAAACTCGGCAACAGGTCAAGAAGGACCATGGTCAGGGAGGTGACCAAGAACCCAATGACCACTCTGACAGAACTGCAGAGTTCCTTGGATAAGATGGGAGAATGTGCCGGAAGGACAACAGTCGCTGCAGCACTTCAGAAATCTGGGCTTTATGAGCGAGTGGCCAGAAGGAAGCCACTCCTGATAAAAAGGCATGTGACGGCATGCCTGGAGTTTGCAAAAAGGCATGTGAAAGATTGAGAGCATGAGGCAAAAGATTCTGTCATCTGATGAGACAAAAGTTGAACTCATTGGCCTGAATGCAAAGCGCTACGTCTGGTGGAAACCGAGCACAGCCCATCACCAACCTAACACAATCGCTACCGTTAAGCATGGTGGTGGCAGCATCATGCTATGGGAATGCTTTAAAGCGACAGGAACTGGAAAACTTGTAAGGATAGAGGGAACAATGAATGGAGCCAAATACAGGCAAATCCTTGAAACCTGCTTCAGAGTGCAAAAGACCTGAGACAGTGTTGAAAATTTAGGTTTCAACAGGACATCGATCCCAAGCACACAGCCAAAGAAACACTAATGGCTTCAGAACAAGAACGTCAGTCCTTGAATTGCCCAGTGAAAGTCCCGACTTGAATCCCCTTGAGAATCTGAAGAAAGACTTGAAGATTGCATTTGCCTGACACTCCCCATCCAACATGACAGAACTTGAGCAATTGTGCAAGGAAGAATGAGAGAAAAATCCCCCAAATCTCGATGTGCAAAGCTGATAGACATACCCAAGAAGGCTCGAAGCTGTATTTGCTGCCAAAGGCTCTCCGACGAAGTATTGACTCAGGGCTGAATACTTATTGATGCAAGACATTTCAGCTTTTCATTTTTCATTGAAATCTGTAAAAAATTCTTAAAATGTGTTTTCCCTTTTTCATTTTGGGGTATTTTGTGTAGATCAGTGACAAAAAATTTAATTTTAATACATTTTAAGTTCAGGCTGTAGCACAACAAAATGTGACAAAAGTCGAGGGGTGTGAATACTTTTCTGAAGGCACTGTATATATAAACAACATTACGGATTTGTTCGATAAGATTTGAAGACGACCACGTTTTTGTCACAAATGTACATCCATAACCATACAAGTTTGTTCCATTAAAATAAGATATGTACTTTTGTTATAAATATAGAAACTAATGTATATGTCTCTCTCACCCTTCCCCTGAGGAAGGTCTTTGAATCACTGATAGTGTATCGAGTGATTTCTTGTGTTACCTAATTGATGCTTTCCTCCTTTTATTATAATTTTTATTTTTTTGGAAAATTTATTCCTGCTGTTCTTGCCTTGCCTATTCCAAACCTTTCTGTATCTATTCATGTGTGCTTCTGGTAAACACTTGTCATTTTTGTCTTTGCTCTCCTCCCACCCCCCCCCCCCCCCAACACCCCGCCCCCCCCCCCTCCCCATTGATTGTGCTGTTTTCATTGCAATTCAAATGCTGCACTGTCCTTTAGAAATCCAACCTTTTGCCAACTTTTATTTCCCATTGAAAGAGATTGGATTTAACACATTCAGTTCATTGTGCTATGAAATTGGAGGTACTGTATAGTGTGGAGTTTTTTTTTTTTTCTTTTTTGTGGAGGTGCAAGTTTTAATCTCATCTGTCTTTTCCCCACCCCTCACTTTGTCTTCCTTGCACCTTTAGCTCCCCTTACGTACCATTGGGGGACTGTTATAACCCTCACCTAATAGTTTTTTTTCACCTGAAGAGGGAGAGCAAATGCTGACTGAAACACACATATGATACAAGTGTTCTTGTTCTCAAAATCCTCTGTGCTTTGCTCTTCACTCTATTTCGCTTATCCTTCACATGAGACCACCTTCCACCTGCATGGAAGAGAGTGAACACATGGGAATGGTGCAAAACAACCACACTCATCTGTCAGCCATTAAGCTTTCCAGCTTTAAGCAATGTTGTGGAGTCCATTATTACAGCCACTATAGTCCTTTCCTATTTCTTAATGATGAAATTTCTGACCATTTTGAATTCTTTCATGGATCCTAAAATGTGATGTGCTGTCTTTCTCAACAAGTGATGAAGGAATTGAATCTTAAACCATAGATCAATGTTGTCTCTGGGCATTAAGCACCCCTTTGCGTGCACCCGAATTTGTTCACTCAACTCTGCTTCTGGCATGTAAAGCTGCATTCACTCCTGGCCTGTTGACTTATTCCCTATGGGTGGAAACATTTGGTCTCATTTGTCTCTCCATTGCAGACTCAAGTGCCCCAAGGTCGGCTCTCTGGCTCTGTAATATTATTGGGGGTTTTTTTTCCCCCATTCATGACCCCTTTTAAATGACTCCTTGAAAGCCCTTTTTCTACGTTGTTTTATGTTGCCCACTCCCAATAGACTGGCAGTAGGTACATTCCTCAGTGTACATAGTTAGAAAGGACCATGTCACTAAATCCAGGCAAGTCTTAGCATTCACATCTTTTCTGGAATGGTCATCTTGCGATCCCACCTGCCTTCTGCCTTGATCAGCCAACGGATGAAATCCCTTTACCCTCAGCCATCACTCTGCTTTGTCAGACTTCATATCAAAGCTGACTTCCGAGCTCGGTGCGGAATAGGTCACCATTTATCATTCCAAATCTTTCCTTTGTAAATCTGAACTTTTTCTGACCTGAAAAGTATTGTCCATAGTTCAATGGATAACTCTCTCCTATGCGCTGATGGATGCCATGGAGTTCAAACCTATCGTCATAGACAGGTTGGTGGCATATCTGTTTTCTACCACCTTTCTTCTGCTCTTGTTCCCTTCCCCTTCTAGAATGCATCTGTTCTTCCAGTAATCCCCCACCTTAACCCTCCCCTTCCTGTAACGCCCTCCTTAAAATTTAGGCTTGCTGCATACGGCCACTCATTTGTTCTGTCTCCCTGAGTCCACGCAAACCCCCAGCAACACAACCAGACTTCTTGTTACCTTCCATGCCCCCCCTCCCAATTCTCTTTTCTAATGCCCTTAACCCTCCAACACCAACATATCTTGCTTTCATTTCTTCATCTACCTTCTTACCTGTTTTGTCCCATACTCTTCTACAAGCCGAGATATTGTATACAATTTTATTTTCTGTGCTGTGTTTTATTTATTGAAATATTGTAAATTATTTATTGTATAATATATTTGCACTGTAGTTATGACACATGGAGCATGGCTAATTGATTATAGCAATGGGATCCAATAAAACTGGAAACTTTTTTTTTTCTTCTAATCCATGACCCAATTTGATCTTGTGAAGTTGCAGCAATGTCATTTTGTATCCTTGACCACCTGCACCGACACCATGGACAGCCTGCTCTTTCTGAAGCACATCGACCAGTGTTGGCAGGATCATTGCCGGCAAATGGTACCAAGTTTGCATGAGGACAATGTCGGGCTGTCCTTTTTAATTTGGAACAAAAGTTACTTTGATGTTTATTTTGCACGTGCACAAAATGATATGGGATACTGTTATTTATTGTTACCTCCGCTGCCGAAGGTGAAGGAGCTTGTTTTCACCCCTATCTGTATTTGTTTGTTATCTTGCCAAAACGAAGTTTTGCAGAAGTTAGTCAGCTTATATGTTTTTTTTTTTTTTGGGGGTTTTTTTGTTTGTCTGTAATCACGTATAAAAAATTCTGCAGAGCACAGTTATCATTGGAAATTTTTGTAACTTCGCATATCAGAGGCCTATAGAGGTCCCTTTCAGCGCATAAAATTTTGAAGGTCAAGGTCAAAGGTCAAGGTCACTTTGTCACAAATCAGGGGAGTCGACGAAACCCTTATTCTTTGAGTAATTTTGATCGGATCGTCTTCAAACTTCATGGGAATATAGTTCATGGTCTGGCGCTCAGCTGATTAATTTTTGGTGGCGATTGGCCTTGACCTTCATGGTTAGTGCCCAAGGTCAAATTTTCAAGTTTTAGGAACCATATCGTGTAGTACCTCAAATTGAACACCTCGATAAGTGCTTTCTAGATATGTCAAGCTTGAGACATTATGACGTCATTTGGTGACGTTATGAGGCAAACGCATATTTTTCATGGTTATTCTGTAGAACGATTCTCATCGGAATCTCTCGTAGGCAGATATTCCTCGAGGAGTCGCTCCTGGTGGATAGCAGCTCTGTTCACCTCAGTGTGACTTTCAAGAAGTCACACGTGGTCACCTTTTGGCAAGATACGGGTCACCCTGCGGGTGACATTGGTTTATTTGTTTGTTTGTCTGTCTGTCTGTCTGTGTACAGGGTATCTCAAAAAGTTGTGGACGGATCCGGATGAAATTTGGTGGGCAGGTTGGGTGTGTGATAAGGATGAACTGATTAGATTTTGGTGAAGATCTGTATCTGTATCCGACGACAAGAATTTAAGTGATTCTTCCCCATTGAGAGATTGGGCCAAAAAATATGTAGCACGATATGTCAAATAGTTCGGAACGGATTCAGATGAAACTTTATGGACATGGGTGTGTGACAAGGAAGAATTGATTCTATTTTGGTGAAGATCCGGATGCAGATCTGAGAATTTTTTTTAGTGATTCTTCACTATTGAGATATAGGGCGAAGCTCATATCTAAAAAAGTTGCGGACGGATTTGGTGGACAGGTTGGGCGTGTGACCACAACAAATTGATTTGATTTTGGTGAAGATCCAAATCCAGATCAGGATACGAGAATTATTTAATTTTAAAAGTAATTCCTCACCATTGAGAGATAGGGCTCAAAAACGATTATATAGCATAATATTTCAGAAAGTTATTGGGCCCGATATGTTCTCGTGGATCAGGCATTACGTGGTGGAGCTCTATCGAGTGCCCTTCTAGTTTCTGTAATTGTTGTTGACTTGTTGGACCTTGAAAACACTGCTATGCAAGTTTTATTTCTTGAAAGTTTTTTTTTTAATCCAAAGAGAAGATTGGCATAGGTTTAAATTACAAAAATTTTTTATTAAAATTTAAACATAATCAGTTGAGAACAAACTTACCCTGCCTATTTTCATGCTGCTCTTTTCTAGATTATGATACGAAGTATCTTCCTGTTCCTGGATCGAACATATGTCTTGCAGAACTCGATGCTCCCATCTATTTGGTGTGTGCTCCCTGGCATACTGAACAAGCTATACCATATTAACCTTTTTATCTCCATGCTTTTTGAAAACAAACAACAAAAAAAGTGTCTGTCACGCTATCTCCTCCTAAACGGTTGTGCAGAATTTCACCAAACTTGGTAGTTATGATCACCACGCGGCACGAAGATGCAAGCGAAGTATCATTTTGGCCCTGCCCCGTGGTATGGGGTCAAATTCCAAAAAATGCAATTGCAGGCACATTATTTAATAAAATTTTGTATATGCAATCAACATTGGGGGAAACATGAAATATGTAATTCTTTTGGGGGGGGATCTGAACCCCGGTCAATGTCCCAGGGGGTGGGGACTTGGGGTCAAAACGGCTGAAAAAAATTTAATTCAAAATTTAATATTGGGTCATTTCTGGTGGACTTATTGCCATCTTTCAACTTTGCTTGACGTGGGAAACATGAGGATTTGTGATGGTGCGCCATCACTTCGCTCAGGTTAATTTTTTTAATAACCTAACTCGGATTGCCTTGCTCAGAGGCACTGTAAATAATGTACAAATTCCCTTTGGTGTCTTGTTTTGGAGAAAATTGAAATCTCTTATTTACTGGCTATTTTATCTTGCAGGGATATGGGACTTGAACTCTTTAGGCTGCACGTGCTTGGGGAGCGCCAGGTTCGTCTTCGCACACTGGATGGGTTGCTGCTGCTCATTCAGCACGAGCGTAGTGGTGATAGTGTGCCCCGAAGTCTCCTCCGCAGCTTGTTAAGCATGCTAGCTGACCTGCAGGTCTGTATTAAGCAAGAACACACAGCTTCCAGTTTCTATAAAATTGTCTAAGTTTTGGTGCCCAAAATGTTATTTAGTCCCCCCAAGGCAGGAGGAATATGTTCATTTAATTCATAAGACAATGACATTAGGATACACTGGTGAATAAAACATTTTGAAACCGTGGACAAAACAAAGTGCATTGGATTTGAACTTGGGTTCTCAGCATCAGGTAATAGTTTAGATGGGAATGCAAAATTGGCTTTCAAAATTGTTTTGTGAAGCAAGCAAGGGTCCTTGGCCATTTAATTGTGAGTATGTTTTGCAGCCAAATTACAATGCCAAGTGAATTCTGTTGTAGAATATTTTTGATACTCAGACTGCTGTTCTAGTGGTTTATGATACTCTGTCATAGGTGAGCATTTAGAATGTGGAAAGCTTCAGCAGCTGTAAATGAATGGCATAGAGGCTTCAAAATGAGATTTTTGGACCATCAAGTGAGGTGGGCTTTGATTTGATCAAGAAGTGTGTTGAGAGCCACAGACAGCGCAAGGAGGGAGATTGTTACACGTGAAACTAGAATGGCACTCACCGTAGAGCACATACCTCCACCAGGCTGAACATTTTACGTTTTGTATCCCACTGATGGGCTGGATCTGCATCCGGACCTGAACCAAAATCTAATCGGCTTGTTTTGTCATAACTCATCTTCAACGTTTTGAAATATCATGCAACATATCGTTTTTAGGCCCATTTCTCAATTGTGAAGAATCACTTCAAAAATTATCGGATCCTGATCTTCACCAAAATCGAATCAATCCATCCTTGTCACACACGCAACTTTTCTCCCAAATTTCGTCAGAATTTGTCCACAACTTTTTGAGATATCCTGCTCACAGACAAACAGGTGTGAAAATATAAGCTCCGTCCACTTTCGGTGGTAGAGGGTAATAAGCTGGTTGGAGAGGCAGATTGTATCATCTGTAGGGCTAGGTTAAGGAGGGAACATTGGCCAGGTGTGAAGCTCTTGATCAGTTGAAGGCAACACAAAGTGTTCTTGGAAAGAAGACAGACAAAGGATCAGCTTCATGATTATTATGGACAGTCACTCTCAATTCCAGTGAATTTCTAAAAGTGAGGTCTTGTAGAAAGTGGTTGTTGTGCTGCTCCTGGAGAACATTGTTCATTGCAACTTGTCTTCAGCTCTTATTCCAGAGCTTTGCGAAAGTACAGGTGGCAATATGGCTTGGTGTTGGAATTGTTGGCTGTTGTAATTAAGGAGGCAATGGAGAAGAGAAACCACAAGTGAGAAGGACTTGAAGTAGCATCAACTTGGTGGTGTTGCTCATTGAGCAGTGCTCAGACATGGATGACATTGACCAATTCTTGAAGAAATGTGATTGGAATATTGTGCCAAAATCATTGAAGGATATCCAGCTCGAAACTACCATTGTAGCACTTGCTGCACTTGTGGTACAGATGTTTGTCTGATTTTGCGTTTCTTTTGTTGCTCTCAACCAGATATACCACGAGTGTTTTGAGCAGCGGTTTTTGGAAGAAACTACACGTTTGTATGCAGCTGAGGGTCAGCGCCGTATGCAAGAGTGTGAGGTGAGCAGTGGGACTAAGATTCGTTGTGGCATTTCAAGTGCAAGAACTAATGCATGGTTTTAAGCAATGTGGTTGTAAGCAGGTGCCTGAGTACTTACATCATGTGAACAGGCGGTTGGAAGAGGAATCCGACCGCATCATTACATACTTGGATCAGAGCACACAGTAAGTAGGTAGTATCAAAGGCAACATCAACACATTGGAGTGCTTCCTTACCTGTTCTCTATTCATTTTCAGTTTTTCTACATTCATTTTCTTTCAGCTGTTGGCACGCAACTAGTTTCTTTCTTCAACCATAATTTAACATTTTTTTTCTCTTTGACCACCTTCTCCTTCCTCAATTTTGATATCTGGCTGTTTCAATTTTCTCAGAAAACCTCTCATTGCAACAGTAGAAAAACAGTTACTTGGGGAGCATCTCACGGCCATTCTGCAAAAAGGTGCCGCTCGTTTGTAAAAAAAAAAAAAAAATTGGATTTACATGCGGAGGGGGGAGGTGAGGGAGCAATGTTGTTTTGACTTAACCATATAATGTCACTTATAATGTCCCCATCTTCATGACTGTCTGCATCAACGCAGGTCTTAACCAGCTTCTGGATGAGAACCGCATTGAAGAATTGTCCTTGCTCTACCAACTCTTTAGCCGCGTAAAAGGTGGTTTGCAAACGTTATTGCACCACTGGAGTGAATACATCAAGGTAGAGGATGCAATTCACCTCTTACACCACCATTTGCACATGTTTCCTCAAAGCATGAGAGCACTGTGGCTTGGAAAATGGAAATTGGTGGCTGATTGATCATTTGTGATGATGTGATAACTTTGTCAATAAACTTCCAACTAATAAAACTCAAAACCTGACTGATTTATCTTTAAAAATTAAAAAATATAAACCTGTGCTGCTTTTCCTGCAGGTGTTTGGCACAACCATCGTAGTTAACCCTGAAAAGGACCGGACTATGGTTCAGGAATTGCTGGACTTCAAAGATAAAGTGGACCATGTCGTGGAGATTTGCTTCCAGCGCAGCGACCGTTTCGTCATCGCCATGAAGGAGGCTTGTGAGACGTTTATCAATAAGCGTCTCAACAAGCCAGCTGAGCTCATTGGTGCGTCGTGTCTCCAGGCAGGATTGCAGGATATGTTTCTGATCTTTGGCAACTTCCTGTGCACTTCTTTATTGTTGCCCTCTTAATTTCTGTTAGTTTACTTTAAATGTGGTTTGTTCCAGCAAAATACGTGGATACAAAACTTAAAGCTGGGAACAAAGAGGCGACAGATGAGGAGCTGGAGAGGCTTTTGGATAAGATCATGATAATTTTCCGCTTCATCCACGGTAAGTGAGCTGCAAATGAGTGGTTAAACTTGTCATGCTTTTGCAAATCTGCAATGAGAACAGTGCTATATCCGCTCTTGAGTTTTGTGTAACTGCACATGTGGTTGAGTAGGTAAGGATGTATTTGAAGCCTTCTACAAGAAGGACCTGGCCAAGCGGCTACTCGTTGGTAAAAGTGCATCTGTGGATGCTGAGAAGTCAATGCTGTCCAAACTCAAACACGGTGCGTACGTGTGCTTTATACGTGATGAACACGATACTGGTAAAACGATTCAATGTGTCGTTGTGATGGTATTTATGGCATATTTGTGCATCTCACCTGTTCATTATCATTGTGAAATAAAGGCTTTCTGTCGTTTTTCCAGAATGTGGTGGTGCGTTTACCAGCAAGTTAGAGGGCATGTTCAAAGACATGGAACTCTCTAAGGACATTATGATACATTTCAAGCAGGTAGGGCTTAATTTTATTTTCTTTTTTGAAAACGTTTCCTTCCAAATTACAAATTATGCATGTATAAATGTAAAATGACAGCAAAACGTGTAAAAAAACAACAACTTTGTATCACTTGGTTAAGCATCTTGTATTGCTCTTACCACCCCTAACCTGCAATGTCTAGTATGTGCAGAATCAGTCAGAGCCTTGCAGTATTGAATTAACGGTAAACATTCTGACCATGGGCTACTGGCCTACCTACACGCCCATGGAGGTTCATCTTCCTTCTGAGGTGGGCACCATAGCATGCCAAATGAGCAAACAAAGCCTTCATCTTCGCAAGCTTGCCTGGCATCTCTCACACATGCAATTATCAACAAATATGCAACGGCTGTAATCAGTGTACCTCGATGAGCTAACCACCATTGTCATTTGTTTCTTCTCTGTGTGCAGATGGTGAAACTTCAGGAGGTATTCAAGACTTTCTATCTGGGGAAACATAGTGGGCGCAAGCTGCAGTGGCAGCCAAGTCTGGGCCACTGCGTGCTCAGGGCAGAGTTCCCTGAGGTATATTGGGTTCGCACCCATCAAGCTGCATGACTGATTTTAATCTTTTGGGTGTTGTAAGAGATATTGCCACAAAATCTTGACACTTGTTATTCACTACATCTCATGTGGTGAAGGTTTTATTTTTGTGTATATCCGTTGAGGCTCATGGAGGAGCAAAATGGCAAAGGGCAGCAGGTTTACAGAGGACTAACGGGGATGGGGTGGGTGGAAATGCATAAAGACGACCAACACAAATGTGAGTAACGATGGCCAAGAAAGAATTGGAAAGGATCAGCATATGTATAAGAGATCATAGATAAGACGATGATTGGCAGCACATTTGAAGGAATAAATTGAGGAGGACTAGACGATGGACACAGTGGTTATGGCATAATCAAGACGAGGGGATTAATGAATGTAGCTAGGAAACCATCCTGGACTTTGGAGGCTGAGCTGGCGAAGGTGTTCTTTAAGGAACGAATGTGACCTGGAAAGCTCAGGGAGGGCAGGAGGAGAGTGATGGTCCTGGGAATCCATCCTCCCTGAGACTCAAATGGTATGAAACACCTTGCTTTTGACTGCCTCAAGAGGAACAAAGTGAGCAGGATGACCAGCCCAGAGAGAGGAGCAACACCTTGAAGCTTCATATGAAATGATGGCAGACCCCGCGTATTCACAATTTATAAAATGCGCCCTGTTTCGACATTCGAGGCTTTCTATTTTTTTCTCTCCTTTGCGTGATTTTTTTTTTTTTTTGCTTTTGTTTTCATGGGATTTTTGATTTTCCCTCGTGAATCGCGAACTGTCGGAAATCTATCCCCCTTTTTCCATTGAAACAATGCCCCATTTATGGATTTGTCATTCGCAGCATTTTTTTTTTTAGGAACTTATCCCCCACGAATAGCGGGGTCCGACAGCACGATGAGCTTGGTTTGACTGGAATGCTTTACGGGGAATACCGAAACGGCGACTCGACTTTTTGTGCCAGTTTGGAGCTATGATCCTCTTTGGAAAGTCATGGCCTGAAGTGAGGGCAATGGTTCCAGACACTGCACCCTTTCCAGTGGCTGCCCAGAGACATGGATTTGATAGCTTTATTGCCGAACCTTGTGGAGAGAGTGAGTGTGTGTGATTTTCCAGCACTGAACATCACGTTCCAAGTGGCTGACCAGTTGCGTATCTTGTCCAGGACTGATTACAGGGATTCAACAGCTGCCAGCTTTTCACAAGACTCAAGTGAGAGCCAGAGAGATGGCCCGAAGCTCTTGCTTGTTGTTCAGAGCAACTGTCCACCGTTTTATCAGCAGTATCATAGCCAAGTCATGCTAAATGGGTTCGTATCTCAAGAGGATACTTAAGAGTAAACATTCAACCTCTTTTGTGTACTGAGTTGCAGGCAAATGCGAATCGTGGTGTAAGTATCTCTCGAGGAATTCTTTTTTTCGAATCTAAAAACTTGTCGCTCTTTTTGATTAATACTGTTGAGGATGGGGTGAATAAAATGTTTATTTTGGTGCAAAGTTACTTTTTTTGCAAAATGGATTAGCATAATTCTGAACTGCACCATTTGAGGAAAAACTATCTTTGTTACCAAATGTTTTGTGGCGTTGTTTTGAATTTGAGTAAAATTGTAATGTCTTCGGTTTCAGTTGATAATTATAATCAAACGGTTCTTATTAACATTTTCATGATTGCAGGAAAGGAAAGAGCTTCAGGTGTCACTCTTCCAGACCCTTGTGCTGCTTATGTTTAATGAAGGAGATGACTTCTCGCTCGACGAAGTTCGCACAGCTACAGGAATTGGTGGGTTTATCAAATCAAATTTGTTTGTCGTCCTATGTCTATTTACTTTAATAAGTGGAATGGGAGATGGAAACGGACACATCATGACGATTGGTGACTGAAATGACTCGTGAGGTTATTTACCTCCGCCACCGAAGGTGGATGGAGGTTATGTTTTCACCGCTGTTTGCTTGTTTGTGAACAGGATATCTCCAAAAGTTGTCGATGGATTCAGATGAAACTTTGTGGACAGGTTGGGTGTGTGACGAGGACGAACTGTTTCACTTTTGTTGAAGATCCGAATCTGGATCCAGATACGAGAATTTTTTTTAAGGGATTCTTCACCATTGAGAGATGGAGCCAAAAACTGTGTATAGCATGATATCTCAAAAAATTGTGGATGAGTTATGACAAAACTAGGTGGATGAGTTGGTTATGTGATCAGAATAAGCCGATTAGATTTTGGTTAAACTTCCGGATTCAGATCTGATCTATCAGTAAGATACAAAATGTAAACTGTTCAGCCTGGTGGCGGTGTGCGCTCTACAGAGTGCTGTTCCATTTCACCAAGTGTCACTCTATGAGTGATTTTTCATTGTTCTCATCTCATCCTTCCATGAGCCTCGATGTTGTAATAAGTAAGTTAAAAAAAAAATTATTATTATGCTTATTTTGGCATTTCTGTGAAGTAATTGCATCACTATTGCTATCACATCCTTTTCTCTTTATGCTGAATGCAAATAAGCAAGTAAACCAACATAAATTAGGAACACCACATACAAGATTTTTACTTGAGGATTGTCCCTCCCATTTGTAGAAAAGTTTTCAGGCACCGTATTTGGCTCCAGGAACATGAATGACTGATTTATTTGGTTCTCCGAAATGAGCTCGTCAAGTGGGTTCCAGTGTCCGTCCATCCGTCCGCTAACATTTGCCTAAAACATCATCTCGCAAACTACGTGACCGATGTGGACCAAATTTGGTACGATGCGTCAGGACAACAAGGTCTTGTAGCGTTGTGCTCCCCATCCAGATACATCCCCATAAAGGGGGGATTTGTCCAAAATATTAGTATGTCATTCAAAAATCTTCTCAGAAACCGACAACCAGATCCAGACCAAACTAACCGTGCAGCATTGTGACCATGCCATAACCTTGAGTTGTGCTCCCCATGGCCGTATCTCCCCTGGAAAGGTGGCCACAGCCTCCCTCCCCTCATCCCTCATATTCACTGCAACATTTTCTTCACAATCTACGTGACCGATATTGGCCAACTTTGGTATGATACATCAGAACAGTAATGTCTTGGGTTGTGCTCCCCATCTGGATGTGCCCCCTATCAGAGCCTGAAAAGGGGGGTTTCACCTCAAATTGAGGTAATTTATTTTAAAATCTTCTCAGGTTTCATGAAGGGGTTTGATCCTGAATTGTTCTGAAACTTGACACAGCCCTTCTACTCGATGCTCCACAGGATAGCTCTCTCTGTCTTAGATGTTTTGATTTTGGATCGGGGGCCTCCCGAGGGGTTGGGGGGATACTCCCTGAAAATTTTGGTCCATACTCTTCTCTTATTTACCAACCAATTGCTTTGAAACCCAATGGTCCACAGGATTGCTTGGTCTTGGATCAGGGGGGAGTGGGGGGGGGTGGGGGTTCCGTGACATTTTCCAGATTTTGGATTCAGCAGAGGTCTGAACTACAACTTCAAGAGATGACTGTCAGCCCACTTTTTACCTCCACCACCGAAGGTGGAAGGAGGTTATGTTTTCACCCCTGTCTGTCTGTTTGTGTGCAGGATATCTCAAAAAGTTGTGGACGGATTCAGATGCAACTTGGTGGACACGGGTGTGTGACAAGGAAGAATTGATTCAATTTTGGTGAAGATCCGGATCCGATAATTTTGTAAAGTGATTCTTCACCATTTAGAGATAGGGCTCAACTGCTATATATCACAATATCTCAAACAGTTGTGAATGGATTTGGATGAAACTTGGCAGACAGGTTGGGTGTGTGACAAGGACGAATTGATTTGATTTTGGTGAAGATCTGCATCCGGACCTGGATACGAGAATAATTTAATTTTCAAAGTGATTTTTCACCATTGAGAGAAAGGGCAAAAAACTATATTGTTACGGTTGTGGGGGGTAGATGGAAGAATTTAATGTGAAAGTTAGGATTGAATGGAGTTGTTTGGTCCGTGGACATGGAGGAGACATCTCGACGTAATTAAGTAGGGAGACTGAGCTTAAGTGTTACATATCACCACATGGGGGTGGGTGGGGGGGGGATGTCTGGTGTTCATTAGTTAGGGATTAAGAATATGTTCCCCCATTATGTGATTATAACCTATTCCTACGTTTTTTCCCCTCAGCCCAAATTGGCTAAGGGATATTGTGGTCACAGGCGTTGTCCGGCGGGCGTCCGGGCGTCTGTCAACTTTTGGTTTCCGTCGATTTTGAGGAGAACGCCTTGTCCGATTAAATCCATTTTTGCAGGGTGTGTTGGAGTTGAGTAGAGGAAGGTTCCTTTCAAAAATGGGCGTGCTGCGATTTTCAATATGGCCACCATCTTGAAATTGGTTTGTGTCAAGGGGCTGAGGGGTTACGCCCGCTTTGCGGTGCTATTTTTGCATTTACAAGTGAGCCAAACGTGCCAAGCAGGCAGAAGCCCTGCCTGCAAGGGTGACTGTGGGTGAAGTGACGCCTCTGAGGCTGATGATTGATGGGCATGGCGTCAGAAGCGAGGCAGGCATGCTGAGCAGACAGAGAGGCCCCGGATTTCGTGCGAATGAGTCACTCCCCGGAGGTGGATAGTTGTTGGGGGTGACGTCAGATAGATAAGGAATGCATGAGTGCGGAGTGAGGGATGCACGCAGTCAGAGAGAACAGAGCGAGGATATGGCCTGGAAGAACAGGGCATTACAGTTGGCTTTCCTTCCAATGCATGAAGAAGATAGCACGATTCTCGTATTCGTGCTGAGGTGATTTGGCTCGGGTGACGAAGCGAGACGCTGGTCATCGACTCTTGGCTGGTCGTATAAGACGAGCCTCGAAGCCTCGTGTATGTCACCGAAGGGGATGACGCCATTCTAAGCTGCATGGGGTCTCTGAGCCCTGGTGTTGAATACCGCTTACGAATTGCTCGATGCACGTTTGTCCCACTGCGAGAGAGCGGCTCGGCACCATTTTGCACGCATCTACATGTGCAAATTGAAGCTCCTCGATTCCATGTTCCACAAAGACCATCTCTGGACAAAGCTAAGTGCCAGAATAAAGGAGGGGTTTTCTTTTGTTTCCCTTTGTCTCTATTCAAGTCTGTGTAGAGAGGCGCCTCGACTTCAGGATTTATTTACTTCGCGTTATTATCATTCCAAGTTATTTACTTCAATTGTTGTCCCTCATTAATATTTGTCTATTTTGATTAAATTCCACGGTCATTTTAAGTTGCTGTGTCTGTGTGTGTCGTGGTTTCGAGTACCCCCCCCCCGTGCATCCATCTGTGCAGCCGCCACTCCGCCATTGCTCCCTCCCTTCCCGTGCGTGTTATAATCTCCGAGGATCAACGTGTCTGCCTCTGAATAAGGAAGGAACTGCTCGGCTATCTGGGCTGGCGGTATTAACCGCCCATCACCACAACTTTGGGTCAGGGGGATTAACCTGGACCACCAGATCCATGACAATATATAGCATGATATTTCAAAAATGTCTTAGGCCCAATATGTTCTCGTGGATCAGGCAATGTGTGGTGGAGGATCAGGCATGTGTTCTACCGAGTGCCCTTCTAGTTTGTCATTGTCCTGCAGGCTTGATGCTGAAATTAATTGGCTTCAATGAATTTTTACAATTGCAAAGTGAATTTTATAAATAATTACCTATTCTGGTCATGCTTTGTTTTCAGAAAATCTGGCTTTGAGGGTCGACTGTATGTGCCTTTTATTGCACTGTTCTCACCTTTCATTTAGTACTGCCTCGTCATTAAAATGAGGTGGTTTTAACAATGAAAGGAAAATGTACTTCAATGGATGGAGAATTTTTTGTTTGTTTCGCCCTCCCCCCCTTTTAAATTAATTATGTGTGCTTGTGCAGAGGACAGCGAATTGAGGCGAACCTTGCAATCTTTAGCCTGTGGGAAGGCACGGGTACTGACTAAGGAGCCACGGGGACGTGACGTCGAGGATGGAGACCGCTTCGTTTTCAACCTTGACTTTCGACATCGACTTTTCCGCATCAAAATCAACCAAATACAGATGAAGGAAACTGTAAGTTTGATCTTTATCCTCCCCCCCTCCCCCCTCCTTTCCCTTCATAAGGGGCACACAAGCATGTGGAAGCGCATGCACAGACAGGTGATCATGTGGAGAGACATGCACGGAGACGGACTGACGGACAGACAGACGGGGGCATAGAACACAGAAAAACAGAGGCATAGATGGGCATGGGCACACGCGGGCACGGACACACTGGCACAGTCACAGACATATTCAGACGCACAGACCAATTAAAATAGTCTCCTCTTCGGAGATGGGTGAAGCTTACAAGGGCAAAAAAGGATCCTTGTGAATTAGATGTCCACCCCCCCCCCCTCAAGTGTTAAATTTGTTCCTGTCCAAGATATTGAATTAACTTTGAACAATTTACTGTGAGTTTATTATTATTTGTTTTTTCCTATCTTGCAGGCTTGTATTCATTCTTTGAAATATGACATGCTGGAGAAAGCCATGTGGTTGCCTATCCCATTTTTGTTCTGAAATTGGTCCTGACTCGCAATCGGTTAGGGTTAGGGTTAGGGTTCGGTGTAACGGATGATATTGATGTCAGAACATTTTGGGAATCGTGAATATTTCAGCTGATTGCTGAGATTTGTGTCAGATTCAGAGCAGCACAATTGGCTGTCCATTGTATGGTGGGTCAGATCCTAGACATTACCGCTTAGTGGTTGTGTCTGAATAAGTATTGAAACTTTCGTTGAGGGTTACACATACAATTCCTTTTGGGTTTGTTAATCCATTGCAGTACTTATTCTTGAATGATTTGCGTGTCTTAATGATGCTTGTTGTCACCCATATTTAATTTCAATTGTTTGATCTCTTTTTAATTTGAGGTGGATTACCTAACCTGGTTAAAATTCCTCCTTTTCAAACGTTGAGTGGGTGAGAAGTCATTGAGCTGTGTAATACATTTGATTTGTAATGCATGTGAAAGGGTAAAACAAAAACGTTAGTTGTTTTACAAATACAAACCTTCCCCTTTGCCTTCACTTTGGAATTTGAGGTGATGAGTGTTAACTCTGTCCAAAAACTAAACAGGTAAGCAGAAACCGTTATAACCAGGCATTCACGCAATTTTTTTTAGTAGGTTCTCCAATGAGTACCAGCTGAAATGGTTTGGTATTCACAAAAAAAAAAAAATTGCGCCACTCCGATTATTTATTTATTCATTTATTTACTTTTATTATTATTTTGTCTGCTTTCCAAAGCACCACTCCAATTTTAAAGCGCCTCAGCTTTGTATGCATCTTACTCCTCTGTAAACGCTCTCTCAGAATGTCCGCCCCAGACGAGACTCGCAAGCCGCTCTTTTTCGTTCAGGATGCTACTGAACCTCCTCTTCTTCCTCCTTGTTCGTGCGTTCTCCTGCAATCAATTTTTTTTTTAATTTTATCTAATCTATCTATAATTCCAGCAGTGTGTGTGTGTGTGTGTGTGTGTGTGTGTGTGTGTGTGTGTGTGTGTGTGTGTGTGTGTGTGTGTGTGTGTGTGTGTGTCTGCGACCGCCGTTTCTCGACAACCTCTCGTCCGATCTAATTGAAACTTGCCAGGAATATCGCTGGAGACCTGAGGATGTGCTTTTTCAAGGTTTGATATTACTAGGACAAGCGGATCCCAAGTTACGGCCATTTATTTATCAACCAATGACAGGACACGGTGCTATGACGTCACAATTAATTTTTTTTTGCATGTACGGGCACGCACTAATCTATCTATAATTCCAGCAATCTGTGTGTGTGTGTGTCTGCGACCTCCGTTTCTCGACAACCCCTGGTCCGATCTAATTGAAACTTGCCAGGAATATCGCTGGGGACCTGAGGATGTGCCTTTTCAAGGTTTGATATTAATCGGACAAGCGGATCCCAAGTTACAGCCATTTATTTATCAACCAATGACAGGACAAGGTGCTATGACGTCACTATTGACGACACAATTAAAATCTTTTTTTTATTTTTTTTGCACGTACGGCCATGCACCTACGGGCACACACTAGTATATATAAAGCTCTTTCTAACCACTGACTGAGTTATTGATATTAAAGATCGGTTTCTTCCGGGTGACAGAAATCTGAAATTTTGCGTGCCAATGGCAATCGAAGCCGATACACCGGGAAAAATCACAGAATCGTCGGACAACATCCATAAATGAAAACGTACATAAATGAAAATAAATAAATGAGAAAAAAAAATTGAAAAAAATGCAGGTGAGCGACCCGAGACAATGGGGAAGCGCGCTGATTTTGCGTGCTGATGGACATCGAAGCCGATACACCAGGAAAAATCACAGAACCGTCAGAAAGCATCTGTAAATGAAAATATAAATAAATGAAGAAAAAAAAGAAACATGAAATTCAGGTGAGCGACCCGAGACAATGGGAAAGTTTGTATGCTTCCACAATGTGTAAGCATACTCCGCTAGTAAGTTGTAAACTTACAATGCAAGTATGTAACTTAGAAATTATATTGTTATAATTCATAAAGTTAATTTTATACACTTAATTCTGATAATTGATACAATTACTGTGATTTCAAAAGTTATCACAGAAGACTCTTACCTACACTAGCTAAGAAAGCCTCCTCTTCTTCCTCTTTTCTTACGTGTTCTGCTTTGATCTATTTTTTTTAATCTTACAAAATGTGATATAACTTATAAGTTTTAATGTTGTATTTTATAAACTTAATTTTGTACACTTAAATTTTGAAATCGTAGTATGTCAGAATTATCATGGAAGAATCTTCCCTTAACTAGCTGAGAAAACCTTCCATCTAAAGCCTCCGTGGTGGTACGCTTTTGAGCTTTCTTTAAGTGCAGGTTGCGGGTCACCAAACATGTTCTGAAAATTTATCAATATGATTATATGTGCATTAAATAGTTCGATGCAAAATATTGTGGTTGTCTAACTATTGGGAAAATTAATGAAATTTAACTCCAAAGTTGTTATTTCTCGAGGCTGTTGAAAAAAACATCCGTGTGCCCATATATGGATAGTGATGTCACGTTCTCCAAAGCAAAGCGGACGCTCACTCGCTCATTGAAGAAGTGTCCAGTTCAGCGGGCCGTTCTTTCGCTTTTTTGAGCTTACAACTGTCTATATTATCCTTTTTTATTAGCTCGCCTGTTCGAAGAACAGAGAGCAAAAGCAATACCCCCGGCTTGAGCGTGAGCGTGAAAATGTTAGTTTTTGGTGCACGTTATTTTTTCCTTTCTAATGTTTTTATCTACGACACTTTTTTATACGCCCGAGATATATAGATATATATATATATATATATATATATATATATATATATATATATATATATATATATATATATATATATATATATATATATATATATATATATATATATATATATATATATATATCGATATCGGGGTGTATTTTGTGATTCCGTCCGTTCCTGTCCGTACTCTAACTCCCAAAGTTTTCAACTTTCACGTTTCATATTTGGTACCAAGGTACAGACTGTGGAGACGGTGTGTCGCGACATACGTTCGTCATCTAAAGTGGTTGCCATGGCAACCAGGATGCTGTTTTCCATCCGTTCCTCTCCGCACTCTAACTCCCAAAGTTTTCAACTTTCATATTTGGTACATTGGTACAGACTGTGGAGACGGTGTCGTGACATCGGTTCGTCATCTGAAGTGGTTGCCATGGCAACCAGGATGCTGTTTCCGTCCGTTCCTGTCCGCACTCAAACTCCCAAAGTTTTCAACTTTCACGTTTCACATTTGGTACATAGGTGCAGACTGTGGAGACGGTGTGTCGCGACATACGATCGTCATCTAAAGTGGTTGTCACGGCAACCAGGATGCTGTTTTCCATCCGTTCCTGTCCGCACTCTAACTCACAAAGTTTTCAACTTTCACGTTTCATGTTTGGTAAATAGGTACAGACTGTGGAGACGGTGTGTCGCGACATACGTTCGTCATCTATAGTGGTTGCCATGGCAACCAGGATGCTGTTTTCCATGTTGTAGCACAATTCTGTATACACCTTCTTGTCTGGGCGTATATTGTGCTCACTTGCGCTCTTTTTTTTACTGATTGCAATATACAAATACATGTATTGCTTTAAAATTATTTGGATCAGACTTCACTGCAATGCTTTATAAAATATATTAATTATTAGACGTCTTTTAAAAACGATAAATGTATAAACAGGCGAGCATTGGGTTGCTTTGACACCAACTCTGGTTTTGAATTATTGTAGAACAAAGTTATTTGGATATTTGTGCATCATGCCTCGTATGTGTGTCGTCATGTTTTGCGAAAATGGCTGGAAAACGGGTAATCGCTCTCACCGATTCCCGAAGGAATCAAACATTCGCCGGCAGTGGATAAGATTTGTACAAACAAAACGGGCAAATTTTCCCCCAAAGAAAACTGGTAAAGAGGACCCTTTGGATCGACTTGTCATTTGTGGTGACCAATTCACATCCGAGTATTACGAAGGCAACGCAATGAGAGCTCAGTTTCAAAACAACTGCTCAAGTGAGACTGAAGCGTGATGCTGTGCCTACCATTCAGCCTTCTCCTCCTCAGTAGTACAGGAGATTAAGTCAACATTTCACCAGAATCGTTCAAAATGTGAAAAAAAGTGTGAAAACTGGTACACATAACTACTTTTATATGCTCTTTCATATAAGAGCAGGACACACATGATCAGACGACAATTACGGCCGCTGAATTTCAAAATGGCCACCACCGAAAACTATTTTTGCACTATCTTGGTCACCAAGAAGCCTAAGCACTTGAATAAAGAGTCTAACCCAATGTAATTACACGCAAGGAATCCAATAAACACACTTGTAATGCTCCATTTTCAGTCTTTCTGCTTCAAAAATCGAAATGAGACCCTTTCATAAACAACTAAATCCTTAAAAGTGTTTGCTCGATGTTTGATATCCAAATGCTATGAGCGTGTAGAAATGGCTTTATCCAATTTAATTGGTAGCGTCTCTCTTGCCGGTAGAATATTCAGAAGTAGCACCAGCAGGTCTGCCACAAACTGACTTGTATGCACCAGTTGTTGCAGGTCAAGTAAAAGCTGAATCATGCGTCATGTCCGCATCCAGAGAAAAAGAATACGGCTGGTTGAGTGCAATGTTAGAACTTGTATCAAACAAGACGGAACTTGACACCAAAGACTTTGTCTCATAGGCAGCTTACCATGCCAATAAGTAATCAGCTGAGATCAGATCAGTGTCACCCATTGCATTGATGCCTTTGTTCTCAGAACCAGCACATACGCCAGCTATGATGGAACATGCTATGCGTCTTGTGGCTCGTACGATTAAGCATTTGCACCCTGATCAAATACCTGTGATAACCATGGATCAGCCATTATATTCCATCGTGAAACAAATCCAGTGGGCATGGCCAGACCATTTTGGCTGGGATAAATTTGTAGTGGTAATGGGAGGTCTCCACATCGAGATGAATGTGTTGAAATTACTCGGAGGTATCCTCAGTGGTAGCGTATGGATAGCAGTTCTTGTGCAGTCAGAAGTCACAACCTCTTGTCGAGCTGTTGACATATTGAAGGGTTCGCATGTCACCAGGTTTCGCTATGGACACCAAGTAACGGCAGCAGCTTTGCACCTCCTTCGGAAATCTGCGTACATCAAATATGCCAAATCACTTGGGCCAGATGATGACACAATGGATTTTAAAACTTGGCATCAAGTCAATTGCAGTAAAGTTCCTCAATTCCAATACTGGGCTTTGGTTCTGGATCTAGAACTTCGACTCTTGCAATTTGTGCATTCTCTGTGTGAAGCAAACTTTGAGTTTGAGTTCAGTGCCTTGGACAAATTGTTTCATCGATGTTTTCTTTGGATCATGCAAATTATGCAAGATGGCTCCCTATCCATATCAAGGACATGGTACAGCTTCGTCAGCAAGTGCCGTCAGTTCATGAGCAATTTGAGAAGGGTAACTTTGTGGTGCAGAGATCACCTCACACTTTCTCTACTATGGCTATGGACCAAGCCCACGAACAGATGAATGATCACATCAAAGGAGATGGCAGTGTGATTGGAATCACTGATATTCCTTCTGCTTTGATCAAGTGGATTACAGCTGGTCCTTAAGTGGCTCGAATCATCGACGAGTTTGAGAATTCATTTGGAATTACTTCCACAATATCTACAGATCACCATGATCAGGGACAATCCACTCAGTTGAAATTTGCCAAACACGTCAAAGCTGTGGTTGCAACATTTGAAGAAGTAGGTAATACCTTTACAGAAGATACAAATGATCTGATCGTGCTGGACACAAAGGAGGTGATGACAGAAGATGCAATCTTTAGGCTGAGGAATGTGGAAGCAAATGGGCAGTCATAATATGACACATGCTGCTGAACGCTTGGAGCAGTGAGTAAAACCAATTTCAGACTACATACCAAAGAACAACATGGCTCCCTTCCACAAGACTTCACCCTCAAAACACTCCAGAACATCACACCAAATTAGGACTCTGAAAAGCAACTGTGAGTTGTTTGGCAGAATGTACATATCTTGTCAGTCCCGAGCAGGGGACATGGATGAATTATTCAGTCGTGAAAACCATGGATCACCACCTTCTCTATCAGACATGGGAGAACTGAGGCAGTGTACTAAATCGGACCTTATTGGATGTTTCGACAAGCTGGCTACTAATACGGCTTCTGAGTGTGGTCCACCAGAGGTAGATGCCAAGATTTTCGATGTATCTGTTATCGTCAATATGCTGCTTCCTAAGTCCTGCTCAACATTCGGAGACTTTGCTGAAAATGTGTTCTTGCCTTATGCACTAAGAAATCTGCAAAACACAAAACGTCTGGATGTTATATGGGATCGGTATATTGACAACAGTTTGAAGAGTTCAATGAGAAAGAGGAGGGGAACGGGGAGCCGCATTATTGTCACAAATTCTACACCAATTCCGCAGAACTGGCCGAGCTTTCTTCGCATGGACCAAAATAAGAGTGAGCAGTATCATTACCTGTCACAGTGCGTCGCTAAGTTATAGCACACAAGATACCAATGTCATCTCTTCCCAAGAGTGCAACATAGAATCTTCTCCAGCTCCATGCAACCATGAAGAAGCCGATACGAGGTTATTCTTGCATGCTCTCCATTTTGCACAAAATGGCCATCACAGAATCCTGATCAGGTCAGTCGACACTGACGTTGTCCTTGCAATTGCCATATTTCACGCTTTTTCCCTTGACAAACTATGGGTTGCATATGGAGTCAAGAAACACGACAGGTTAATACTGGCTCACACGATTGCAAACAGTCTTGGTGAAAATAAGGCCAAAGCTCTTCTGTTCTTCCATGCCTTCACTGGCTGTGACACGTCATCGTCATTCAGTGGTATTGGGAAGAAAACCGCTTGGGACATCTGGACCAATTTCCCTGATGTAATGGACACTTTGAGTTTATCCCAAAAGCCTTCATCAGTCTCAGATGAGAATGTGTGTCAACTGGAAAGGTTCGTCATTCGTCTTTATGATGGAACCAGTGAATGCACCGAGGTGAATCGGGCAAGGAAGCTTCTGTTCGCGAAAGGAAGACATATAGATCGCCTACCCCCCACAAAGGCAGCACTCACGGAACATATCAAGAGGTTGACATACCAGGCAGGACACATCTCGGGTCAAGCGCTGATATCTAAGCAGCAGTTACCAAGCCCATGCGAATGGGGATGGACGAAGAACACCATTGAACAGTGGATACCTTTCTGGACAGCACTTGCCGAGGCGGCCAAATCCTGCACAGAGCTGATCAAATGCGGCTGCAAAAAGGCATGCAGACCACCATGCAAATGTTTCTGTGCATCTCTCCTGTGCACTGAACTTTGCCATTGTGCAGGAACATGTTGTCATACAGATTGAAGTGAGAACTGTATCTAGACCAGATGAACTATACTTGGGACAGTGTATTTGTCATTTCAAAGCAGAAAGACTGGCAATAGAGCATTTTAAGTGTATTTATTTGATTCCTTGTGTGTGAAAACATTGGATGAGACTTTATTCATTTTGCTAAATCTCTTGGTGACCGAGATATCGTAAAATATTATTTTCGGTGGTGGCCATTTTGGAATTCAACATGGAGTCCGTAAATGTATCTGATCAGGTGTGTCCTGCTCTTATATGAAAGAACATAGCAAAATGGACATGTATGCCAAATTTCACACTTTTTTCACAATCTGAACTATTTTTCTTTAATCTACTGTACTCAGCTGGCTCCTGCTTCGTCTTCTCACACTGTCACCTACGATTATTCGCAATTTAGTTTTAATGGACAACTATTCAATTAGCGCCAACGTATTTTGCCTTTTCGCAATGTCAACGCAAGGAAAAACACAAAGAGAAGAGAGAGTAAAAAAAAAAACGTACGTACAAAAAAAAACAACAACCAAAAAAACACTTTCAAACAACCTGTCTGTTCCTTCACTCTCGTAAACGACGACTGGATTGGGGCATTGTGTTTATAAATGCGCATAATAAATTGATAAATTATTAGAATACACTATCCGGAAGTACATACATTGTGACCCGTAATGGGGAACGCGGCTGAGGTTCTCTTCCCCATCGGCCATGCCTACGCAGCAACGTGTGCTGTCATTGGTTGGTAAATAAATGGCCATAACTTGAGAAGCACTTGTCCGATTAATATCAAACCTTGAAAAGGCACATCCACAGGGCCCCAGCAATATACCTGGCAAGTTTCAATTAGATCGGACCCAGCAGCCCCACACACACACACACACACACACACACACACACACACACACACACACACACACACACACACACACACACACACACACACACACACACACACACACACACACACACACACACACACACACACACACACACACACACACACACACACACACACACACACACACACACACACACACACACACACACACACTCTGCCGGAATTATAGATAGATATGCCACAACAGTCTCTTGAAAGTTGGGGTTCGTTCTAACTGTTCACTTTCGCTGGGGTCAAGCTCAGCTGTCAGAAAGACTTGAACACCAAGGCTACGGTGTATAATATATTTGGGTCCATTATTGATTCATTCTATTTCTGACTCTTGAGTGACTAGAGGGTTGGTGGTGGTCGTATGGCAGCTTAGCTGCCGGGGTAGCTATCATTTCTTGAAGCGCGACTGTGTCGCTGATGCAGTGCCCCTCTACCAGTACACACACTGGAACTGGTACTCATTTCGCCGACCTCGGAAGGATGACAGGCTGAGTCAACCCCCTGGTGTATTAATTCAGCGGCCGACGGGGCTTTAACTCAGGACCCTAGGATCCCAAGCCGCCACCCGAACCACGAAGCCAACACCAGGCTACTAGAGGGTTAAAAAAAAATATTATATCAAGTCACAGACAAATCAAACTTTACATTATTTTATGCATTGAACAAGAAAATGAAAATCTACAAACCAATCTTTTGGTGGAGTCTGTCAGTGTGAACTGCCGGGCAGTCAGTCCTGCCACTTGTACACGAAATAGGCCATTTTCTGGCACTTGCAAGTGGCTCAAATGTATATGGCTCAGGGCCAGAAACTCCATAGTATAAATTCCCATCATCCTCCGACTCGTCCTCGGCAATATCGGAATGAAAACGCTCAATTTCATTGCCGCTGAAATCGCTCTCTGATTCGCATCTTGCCATTGTTTACACGCTGTTTCTGAATGTTCACGAAGTTTTTGGAGAACGTGACGTCGTAGCATCTTCGGTAACTTCTGGACTGTTTTTCGATCACTGACAAAAGTTTTGACTTAAAAGTTAATTTCAGCATATTTTGAGTTTCAAATGTAAGAAAATAAATACCCAACGATTATTAATGTGCTTACAACCTTTGAATCATGCAAAGTCATCAGCGACCCAAAACCTGCTCTTTGACATCTTTGAAGTATGCATTTATTTTATTTTATTTTTATCTGCTCATGAGTACCTGCATACCAGTTATGCGAACCCCTGGTTATAACCTTTTTCTCTATGCACCACTCAACCCACATGGAAAACCAAGCTTCCCCAATACTGCATTTCCATGTAATTTAGCCATCTTGGTTTGAACTCAGTAGGCATGTCTGCCTTTTATCCTGACACTCTTTTTGATCATGAACACACAAGTAATTTTTATACTTGGATAACACTTGTTCCAACACCATATTCAGATTTACCTGGGGCTTGGTGTGTTTATGTGATCCAGGTGGAGGAACAAGCTTCGACACAGGAGAGAGTGTTTCAGGATCGGCAGTACCAGATTGATGCTGCCATAGTGCGTATCATGAAGATGAGAAAGACTCTGACACACACCCTTCTTGTTTCTGAACTTTACAACCAGCTTAAATTTCCTGTTAAGGTAAGGGTTATCTGCTGAAAATGAGTGGCATGTGTGGGAGTGAGGGTGGGGGGTGGAGAGGGAGGGCAAAGTATCCGCCTCCTTTTGAGCTTATCTGAAATTGGAATTCCAGATAAGGCATTGACATCGTGCATCGTCGTCCTGTCCATCTGTCCCTCTCCTATTTCGACTTCTCCGGCTAAACCGCTGGGCCTATCCTGCTGAAATTTGGCAGCAACAGTCCACTCCAGACTGGTAATGGGGATTGCAAAGCTTGTTCTGGTAATGTGACTCCAAGTCGGTCAAAATGGTAGACTTGATAAATTCCTTCATAAATCTTCTTCTCCAGACCCACCAGTCAGAATGTGACCAAATTATGGTTACAACATTATGCCAGGGCCCAGATAAGCTGCAGGTGCGGTGGTCATATTTTTCGCTCACCTGATAACGTAGTTCCTGGAGCTTATGAGATGGTGTGTTGTCTGTCTGTCCGTCCACAAATGGTTGCATCTTGTATGAAATTACACATACGATTTCGATGAAACTTTACCACAACGTTCATCACCCTGCATATACCAAAGCTGTTTCACGGAATTGAAAGAGGTTGGGGTTTGAGGGGGGTTTACGGAAGGTGTTTCCATGTGGGGGTGGGGGTGTTGCTCCCCCAAAAGAGGTATTTGCTTTCTTCTCAGAAACTACAGACACATCTTCGATGAAACGTGACCACAACTTTCATCACTCATGATGTACCAAAGTTTGTTCACAACATTAAAGAAAAAATTGTGGTCTAAGGGGGCCTATGGTTGGGGGGGGGGGGTGGTTCTTCCCTAAAATATGTATTTGCTTTCTTCTCTGAAACCACACCCAAATCCTCCAGTTTTGCAGTACTTGGACATGTTGTATTAGGTGGTGTATAAGACTGCATCACCAGTGCTAAACTTCCTTATTTTTCTTTTATTTGACCTTTAAAATCATAATTTTATTTCAATTGAATTATATATTTGAACACGGTGGGTTTAGTTTAAGGTGTTCCACGAACTCCAGTTATAATGTTTTTAATTGCTTTCTCAGAATTAATTTTTAACAAACATGGAATTAAAATGGTCAATGAAATGCTTCACTATTCTTTACCATGTGACAAGTGACATCTGTAGAAACTGTGTGTGCGCACATGTGCGTTTCAGTCATTTGGCAACTGATGACATCGTATCAGAAAAATTGTCACTTAAAAGAGCTATGACTGCAATCAAATGTGCCAATCTTCTCCCCTTGTCCACACAGCCTGCTGATCTAAAAAAACGCATCGAATCGCTCATAGACCGAGACTATATGGAGAGAGACAAAGAGAATCCAAACCAGTACCACTATGTGGCTTGAGCTGTGCTGGCACCTTGTGGTTACCTCACCAAGGAATGTCATGAAGCCACATCACATGGAGCCAGGTTTGGATTCTCAGTCCAAGGACAATGGAATGAAAGTGTCACTCTTAAGCGGCAACAGGTGGTGCAAAGAAGTGTGACTCGGATGGTGCAAGGAGAAGTTCATGTGTGGTCTTGTGAATAAGTTCTGTTTATATAGTTTTTGGGCAATTTTAATTCTGCTGTGATCATGGAATAAAGACCGAGTATCTACCGTCGACTCCTTCCCTTTATCCACATCTACCTCCCGTTTTTCTTGATTTGATCTTTCACTTCTGCTCGACTCTGTACGATCTTCCTCTCTTTCTCACATGCTCAAACTGTCCCCTTGATGGACGTACAACTGGTTCCACTTCTCTCCCAAACTTATCTGCTGCCTACCTTTAGTTCACACTCCTCCTCCAAGCCATGTCTTCTTGGCTCCTGGCCCAAGCATTTTAGAAAGTTGCTTTTGCCACTTGAACTGCCCTATGTGACAAAGCATTGGAATGAAAGACTTTGCTGTGTTACCATGGCAGCCTGGCTTGTGTATATTGCTGTGCTGCTGTCTCTGTCCAAGGGGAAAAAAATTCTCTCGTTTTATTATAAAATGTTTTTGGCCATGCAGACATGCATTGCATCTTCCTGTTTTGTTCACAATAAACTAAAGTTCCTAACTTAACTGTTGCTCAAACTTGATTTGTATTGTTTGAAAGGCAATTTGGGAAGGAGGAGTCAGTTTTGTTTCTGTTTGACGAAACTTGTCGGGCCGTTTTTGCAGGAAAATTATTCTCATTATTATTTTGAGAGGAGTACTCGTGCAATGTCGATTTGGGATTTTGATAAAACGAATAGTTTACGAAAATTGTCCCAAAAATGTTGTTGTGCACTGCTGTGCAAAAGTCTTAGCCATTTACATTTTTCTACTCTGATGCACAAGGAAACTAAAACTTTGTGTTGAGTGTAAATACATCTTTATGAAAAAGAGAATCTTATTCAAACAACCAAATCTATACACAATATTCCTAAACATAAATTAATATTCTCTCACAAACCTCAACCCCCCCCCGACATTCCTCTATTTCACCAACCCTTTTCCACCCAGTACTTTTTTAAAAGGGCAGATATCCCCTGATCCTCTCTTGCTCAGTTGATTTTTTTTTCCTTTTTATGGAATAGTATTGATTTTCTTGAACACTCCAAATTCACTAAACTATCATCTTGTGATAAGTCATGAGGTCACAACTTGATTAACCAACATGTGACAAGCCTTGGTGTGTGTGGCTCTATAATGAGTTGTAAAGTATTTAACATTCTCTCAGTATCAATTCCAGCATGGATCTCATTCAATCACTGCATTTTGGTCGGGTGGAGAAGGGATAATCTCGCGTTGTGCATTCTCATTCAAATTTTGTCTTTGTTCAACGTGTCGTTCCAACACCAAGCACAGAATCTCCCAGTGGACTGAAAACATTGTGTTTGGTTCAGTCGTCCAAAACGTATTACATTTTCAATGTTCCAGGTTACAAACTTTTCATGTAATTTTAATACATACTGCACATGCACTTTGATTAATATATGTTGGATTTTTAAGCTGGATTAAAAAAAAAAAAATTAAACCGTCATTGCAACATTTATTTCTGGTAATACTATAACTTTATATTTACTAGTGAAGATTCGGTCTTGACGGACGGGTTAAATCACCCAAAATTGGTTTATCATACACACTCTTTGGAGAAACCTTGGCTATCACTGGTCAGACTTTGTGTCCAACGAGCGGTTGCTGAGAGAAACTCAAATGAGATTTGTTGTCTGCATCGTCCGTGAACGTCAGCTGCAGCTGTGTGGACATGTGGCTCGTTTTCCTGACGCTGATCCTGCTCACCAGATTCTCTCATCGAGGGAACCTCGTGAGCGGAAGAGGTCAATGGGCCGACCACGTGCCTCATGGTTGCAGCAGATTGATCAGCATCTTAAGGAGATGGGGATGGGCCAGGCATGTGCCTGACGGATGGCCAGACTGAGGCCCCTGGAGTGGAAAGTGGACGCAGCGACGTGCTGCTCCAGCGCATGCTCCCATTCCTGACCTGACCTGATACATTCTCCACCATTAAAATAACCGAATATGTAGAATTAATTATTCAATTGTTGAACAACTGTTCCAGCGTTCATTCCATTTGCACGATGGATGTGCAGAACACTTGATTTTAAGTTTTCATGTTATGTAATGTGGGTGGAGGTTATCTTTTCACCCATCTGTCTGTCTGTGTTTGTCTGTGGACAGGATATCTCGTAGTTGTGGATGGATTCGGATGAAATTTGGCTGACAGGTTGGGTGTGTGACATGGATGAAATGATTTGATTTTGGTGAAGATCTGGATCCAGATACTAGCATTTTAAAAGTGGTTCTTCACCATTGAAAGATGGGGCCAAAATGTGACATTTCAAAAATTGTGGACGAGTTGACAAAACTTGGTGGATGAGTTGGGTAGGTGACGAGCCAATTCAATTTTAGTTCAGGTCCGGATGCAGATCCGGCCCATCGGTGGGATCAAAACCTAAACTGTTCAGCTTGCCGAGTGCTGTTCTAGCTCTCCTGCAATAAACATTCATAATGTGCAAGTCATGCACCCTTGTGTTTTTGGAGCTGTCATGTATTGAGCAAATTCTAAACTGAGACACCAGCATGTACAGTAGATCATCCAAAAAAAACCCCACCAATTTCCTTATTATTATATATATTTTTTAATCAATCCATTACAATGCTACTAAATCTGTCAGAAAATGAGAGTAATCAAATCATTGGACACCTTCAAGCAGGTTTTCATGAGTCGTGGTGCAAGGTTCTTTAATGTGAGGAGAGACTATTTATGATCTCACAATATGTTATCAAGCCACAGCATCAATGAGATATGCCAATAAGTGGACATCCCAGGATAACGACTCACATTCAAGACCGATACATTCATAAGACTCGTCTACACAATCGCTTTCAAACTTCTTGGAGTACTGCAAACACTTATCCTGCATTGTCCAGTAAGTGTCATCATTGTCTTGAGGCGTCTCCATGATTCTGTGCTCTGTGGTCATCATCTTGTTCAGCATCCACGACTTTCACTGCAACATATCCAAGCACACGCAGTGGTGAAATCGGCACAACTGATTGATACGGAGGCAATGGACAAGTGTTATGCTTCGTGATGAATCCAGGTTTCTCCTTTCAAGGTGTGATGGCCATGCATGGGTCTACAGAAGATTCGATGAGCAATATGCCCCAGTCTGTGTCTAGGAAAATGTAAATTTTGGACATGGAAGTGTCATAATGTGGGGCAGTCTTGTTGAAATCTTTCCACACCAACTTGATCCATATCCATGGTAATCTGACAGCAGATCAACAAGTGTTGCCTCACCTTCAACAACATGGTCCAGGAATAATCTTTATACACGAAGATGCTCCTGCTCACAGGGCCATTCAAACAAGGCACGTTCTTGTCAATGCCAATGTTCATGTCATGAACAATAGCCTGCCATCTTGGCAGATTTAAGTCCGATTGAACATCTCTGGGACATCATTAATTGCCCCTTGTCTTGGCAAGGTGAGAAGTCAGTTTCTCAATGAACTGAAACGAGCTGATTTGGGAATGGATTGCTGTTCTCCAGGCTCAGATTTGAGTGTTCATATGGTCAATGCGATGATGGTGCAATGCAGTGATTGCTGCCCAAGGTAGATGTCCTGGTATTAAGATTGTTACTTCCATGTTGAATCCCTATGTGAAAACATTCCTCACAATTAAGCATAACGTGATAAGGTCACAATGAAATGAACATGTAACAAGCGACTTTCAAAATGACGTCGGATCCCAGATTGCTCGGCTTCCATGCGAAGTAAATCAGGGTGACCCAGACATATTTCATACATGCCAACTAAGGATAATTGAATGAAAAGACTGATAAAACTTTAAAAGAAGCCGAAAGTACTTGTAAGCGTTCCTGTATGAAAGGGTTGTGCCTCTACACAAGGAAACAATTGGAGAACTTCCTGATCAACTCGTCCAAAAAGTTTATTTGCTGTGTGCTGCAAAAAACTCCCGCCGATGATGGCCCATGAAAGACCGAAGGTTCAAAGATGGGTGTGTTCTAACCAAACCTTCGTGCTTCTTCACACCGATGGGAAGATCATATCTGACACTCGATGCACAGGGTAAGTTTAAAATGATGATATTTACGATTAATCATGTTTGGGAGGAGGGGTGGAAGGTGCACGGGCTGAGAGTGCTGTTAAAAATGCAGTATATATTTTTGTTTGGTTCCAGGGTCACAAGAGAAATTGGATTGGGTTTTTGCATCTATTGGTGAAAGGTGTGTGTGTGTGTGTGTGTGTGTGTGTGTGTGTGTGTGTGTGTGTGTGTGTGTGTGTGTGTGTGTGTGTGTGTGTGTGTGTGTGTGTGTGTGTGTGTGTGTGTGTGTGTGTGTGTGTGTGTGTGTGTGTGTGTGTGTGTGTGTGTGTGTGTGTGTGTTATAACCATGACCGATGCTGGAATGTTCGAACAGTAAATGGTGCAAACCCAACTCCTTTCCATATTTATTGTATTCACTCTTCCTGTATGTCTGTGTCTGATTTGCATTCAGGAACAGAACAATTGTGGTTAACCATTCTGAAATTGCTGCTCTTTCATTTAAATGCGGAAAATTACGTTTGGAAAGATTGTTTGAATCACAGATTTTGTGCCAGCAATGGCAGGTTAAAAGTGCCCAGCGAACTGAACCGTCACTATTAACACATACACAGTGCATGGCACATGCATAAAAGGACTCATTTAGTATTCGTATGTCATTTTGAAAGTTGCATACGATTCAACATTTGCCTCTGCACTTTCTGGTGAAACTACCTTTGTAAATCCAGGATCGCTGCTCTCCTCCACTCATTCGTTCCACTTTTTTTCTCCCTGTGGAACCAACTTACACATTTTCTTCAATGTCATTCTTCCCTCAAACTCTTCAAGACAGCTGTTCACCATCATCTCAGATCGTCCCCGATCCAAAACCATGATCTTTTCTATCCTGGTTATCCCCGTCTCTTCCTTCCAGGTTTCCAATGCTTCTCTCCTTGGATTTGTATTATGTATCCATCTTGTCCACCTCAATTGTCCTTTGCTGCCCCCCCCCCCAACCCCCCATTCTTCCCCACACCCATTGTTTGTCCATTTCTCACCCTTCAACTCTAGTGCTAGTGTCTCTCTCTCTCTGTTTCTCTTTCTCTGTCTTGCTCTCTCCCCATTAATTTTGTCCTGATCTGTTCAGTGTACTAGCTCTTCCATGAGCCTTGAATCTGTATACTTCAACCGTGTTCCATATTGTCACAAGTAAATCGCATCCCCAATCATGTGTTTGGTTGTTTTTAAGACAGAATTTAGTTTCACGTGTGAGTGTGACACCAGCTCCCATAAGGCTCGGGGTTCTGCCACACATATTTACATTGGACGTGTAGTACACGGTCCTACCCCCACACCGGACAACCCTTCAGTGCGCACCCCTGCGTAGAACTAGCATTTTTCGATTAATTCTGTCCAGTGTATCAAGAGTGCAAGGAAGTCAAACAAGCAGATACTTCTCGAGTTATAGAATGATATTGAAAGCACCGGGCGTAGTGGCGTGCGCCTGTAATCCGGCTACTCGGAGGCTTGGGTTGGAGGATCGCTTGAGGACAGGAGCTCTGCACTGGGCAGGGTGTAGAACAGCCCGGAATCATGGCGAAACCCAAATCCTGATCCCTGTGTCGTAAGAGGCGACCAGGGTTGCGTCAGGAAGGGCATCCGGCGTAAAACCTGTGCCAAATCAGTATGCGGATCTAAACGGATGATCCGCTGTGGCGACCCCTAACGGGAGCAGCCGAAAGATGAACAACAACAACAGAATGATATTGAAAGCATTGATCTGGTTGGCCTGTTTGGTGCTCCCATCCGTCCAGGTAACTCTGATGCAAAGATCCTGTATTTGAACACCATGTACTACTATCTTGATTTGTCTTCTGTCTCCCAATGTCATTGCACTTTTCAATGATGTATTCCATTGGCTTTGTCCTGAATGTGAATTATGTACAATTAGCTCCTACATGAGCATTAGACTCAAAGGTGGTTAAAAAAAAAAAGTCTTGGTTTAATCTGCCAGCCATTATTTTGCAATTGATCACTGGCTTTGATGCCAATATAAATTTTTGTTATGGACCCTAGGTATCAGAAAGCTACTTATATCGAACAACCATTTTAAAATGGAGAACCTCACCACCATTAGAGAATTAAACTTGCATAGAATGTGGCAATTAATGTGAATTGTTGCTCCCATACGACTGTCAGTTCAGTTCCCTATACACTAACTAAATAAAGGTACGTCAAAAGAACGTGTTGCATGCTTGAAACAAGATTGCCTCTATAGCGGTTACTCTGCATAAAACGACGAGTTAACTCGATATCTGCGATCGTAGTCTGGGCAAGAAATTTAAAAATGTGCTTATTTAAGCTTCATTAGGCATTTTTGAGGAAAAGCAAACAAATAGGTGTGTCTGGAGCGGATTTTTGTGCTGAGTATGAATATGTTGTTTGTTTCCCAAATTTGCCTAATTAGGTCACTAATTAAGGTGAAAGGTCAATTAGTGCAAAACTCATATTTTTACAAAATGTGTTTAATTTTACATCCAAAATACAGATGTGCAAACTATTTGTCAATATCTTTTATATTAAATCATACAAATATTGTCAAAGTTTAGAAATTAACAGAAAACGAAGGAGATATTCACTTTATTCATGAATATATCCTAAACGGCTGGACTTTTCATTTTTTACGGTAGGATGGATTGCTACTTATTTTGGACAGCAAAATAAACTAGTGACCACAGTCCCCTGGCTTCCATCATTGCATTGGGTCTGTGGTACATGAATATAATGTTTGTTTTGTAGATTTCAGCTAATTAGAAGTGTTCATTTTAGTGCAAAATATGGATTTTCATCAAAATAACTTGATATGCAAAATGTACCAGTACCACAGTTCTCTGGCATCCATATTGCTTAGGGTCTGGGTTACAGGAAGGTGATGTTTGTGTTAAAGATTTGGGTTAATTAGCATGCTAATTAATGATGCTAATTAGTGCCGCCAATGGTTCGTTCGTGCAAAATACTAAGTTTCATGAAATTAACTTGAAATATGATATCATGAAATATTGAAATCATGAAAGGTGGATTTCACAACTATCGTTTCCCCACCATGAAACCGCATCATCATTGTTGAAACAACTTAAGGACGAGTCCAGCATGGGCAAGACGACTGTAATGTACAGTGTATGGTGGGAAGCCTTTTATTGGGCCTTATTTTTGCATTTTGCAGTTTCTGAGTCACTACATTTGCAAGCCTCTGTGCATTGCAAGTTCCATTTCTTGCATGAGCACCTATTGCTGACACAATCCGTTGTGCAGCTACACGCTACAATATCTTTGCAAGCCTTTGAAATGGGAGGAAGAGATGTGAGCACAAGTTGAAGAACCCCGTCAACCAGTTTCCATCCGGACTCAGTTGGGGAAGGAATGACTGGCTTGGGATGGCAGGCCTCTATCCATACAAGGCTTTGGTAGTTAGCCCGTTGTATGTGATATTGAGCAGCATCACTTGATGGTGGCATCGAATCTGGTGCATTACATTTACTGAACAGCTTCACCCGGGCCTTGTCACAGTTCTGGGATGAGGTCTTGTAAATGTGACAGATGAATTTCTCGGCATCATCAGAAACGTCCGTGGACAGAGTTGGTGACCTTCCAAGATCCTTCAGGAGATTGTTGTGTTCAATGAATACATTCCATGCGGACTTCTTGGAGTGTCCAGATAAGTATGATACGGTATCGCAACCTGTAATGGCGTGGAAGGCTGGAATTGTTTCATATACTTGGTCACTAAAGCCAAGTTGTTTCCTAATGTCATGAATAGGAACATACTTCGGCTTTTTCGATGTTCCAGCCTTGTGCCACAACTGCAAGAAAGTCAGTTTGTTGAAGTGTGCCAAAAGTAAGATCAGGATATCTGTATCACGAGCAGTCACCACTATTGTTTGTTCATTGCTGTGAATGCAATGAAGTACAATACGAGTATCTGCCTCCTCATGGGTGCTTTCCAACAAATCTGTGTTCATGTTCGCATCAGTACTTCGTACCTCCGTCTCGGGAGCAAAACCTCCACCTACAACAATGGTCTTCTCACTCAGAGCTGTAGAAAGTGCATTAGAGAGATACAGGCAAAGGTCCCTCTTGTCAGTAGATGCCATGAAGTCTGTCCATTTGTTTGGAAGGGGTACATCATCGTCTTCAATCAGTCGACGAATTGGCCTGGACTTCTTCGTACGCTTTACTCGTGTATCGCCTTTGATAGACAGGTCATTGTACCGATCAAATGTCACATCAATCCTATTGTAGGCTTCTCCCTGCTTCAAAACGTGTTTGACAACTACATCAGCATATTCCCCGAACGTATTCACATCCATTGGCTTCTCCAATGATATTATCATTGCTTGTCCATCTATTCTTAGACATGAAGACTCACTGATGGTAATTTCTGTAGGACAGCTCACGTCCTTCATCAACAGGTCAAATAGAATGGATTTGGTACCTGTTCGGAGGGTGCCAGACGTGTCAGCAATGCTCACTGGTACTTTCATCAATTCATGGTTCATGATGTTGGCTAGATCAACTGGTCTGCCAGCCCTGTATGCCATGATAAGTCTCTGTGTGAAATTCCTGTCGGCTTTCAAAGCTTCCATCTTTCCTTTTGGTGTAAGAAGTCATAAAAGCTTTGTATATTTGCACTAAGGAAGGAAAATGGCACCAAAAATGAATTTCATGAAAATCTGTGTTTTTCTCTAATTAAAGATTGACGCTAATTAGGCGAAATCCTGAAAACTAACATCATATTCCTGTGCCCAGGAATGAATGCAATGAAAGGAAGCCAGAGAACTGTGGTCGCTGTGGCTTTCAGCTGGTGGAATCTATGTAGATATTCACAACAAGTTGGAGTCTTACCGTTGAGGAGATATTCTCAAAAGAAGTTAATACTTCTTTCAGATTTTCCATTAATTTATAAACTTTGACGACCTGTATAGGATTCATTATAAAAGATATTGAAAAACTGTTTTCATATCTGTGTTTCGCATGCTTGGCAGGTGAAAGAACATATTTTGTAAAAATTATGAATTTTGCACCTTTTGACCTTTGACCTTAATTCGTGACCTAATTCGGCAAATTTGGGAAACGCAAACAACATTCATACTCAGCACAAAAATGCCTCATGAAGCTTAAATAATCACATTTTTAAATTTCTTGCCCAGACTATCATGTTTTCTGTTAATTTCTAAACTTTGACAATATTTGTATGATTTAATATAAAAAGATATTGGCAAATAGTTTGCATATCTGTATTTGGGATGTAAAATAAAACATTTTGTAAAAATATGACTTTTGCACTAATTGACTTTTGACCTTAATTAGAGACCTAATTAGGCAAATTTGGGAAACACAAACAACATATTCATACTCAGCACAAAAATCCGCTCCAGATACACCTATTTGTTTGCTTTTCCTCAAAAATGCCTCATGAAATCCGATTTGCTGGAAATCAAACCAGTCTATCACTAATGGTAAGCCTCCCCCAACCGGGAGGCCTGCACTTTGAAATCACCTGCAATTTACCCTTGGCCCATGACCCAATGATGGCCACAATTGTTTTGTTTTTTCATACCACCAAATGACTTTTGACTTAACATTTAAGGCTAGAGTGTACATTAAGAAAATGTGTCCCGATCTGCACTCTATCCATAAATCTCAACATCATGAAAACAGGAGACGATTATTCCTATTATGATCAAAAGGTATTTTTTACAGCGCGGCAATACCGTGCTGTTATATACTTGGCTATTCTGTCCTGTGTCTTCTGTCACAATTATGGCCGTGTACGTCCCTTTGATCTGAGGGCTATAAATAGAAATTTGTCCAACGTCACAACTCTTCCCATCATGCATGCAAATTTACCATGTCTACATTTAAATTTTATAACTGCAAAATTGTTTCATCATTCTTAACCTAGACTTTTACTGCCCCCAGCCACGCGATATTGAAGTATTCGCTTCTTGTTGTTAATTAGGTCTCAATCCGAAAAAAGTAGGTTGAGGACACCAATCAAATATCAGGTGCACAACTTCGATGCAGGTCCACTATTATGTTGCAAGAACATCTTGGAAAGCCAAGTGGTCTTTGAGCTTTTGCATTGGCAAAATTGAGCGATGACAAAAACATTTTTTTCCTTCAGACCACTATTTAATGTTGACCTTTAACTTGGAGGCATGTGATGTATGTTAAGCATAAATGCGCCTTGCTGTGGGGCTATATGAAAAGGCAATTTTGTTCTGATTGGACCAACGTTGGTCGAGTTATGGTGCAAAATGTTAAAATGTATAATTGGGTATGACCTTAAAAATTAGGTCAAGGTCAAAAAAATTCTCTCAACCCCGCAAATTTTTTATTCCCATTATTGATGCAAATTTTCATTCTGATAGTTTCAGTCGGATCTGAGATATGGCTCGGAATTTGCCAGAAAACGAAAAAAAACCCTAAATGGTGGTTTAGTACTCCTATGGGTTTAAGACTCCAGAGGGATATGATGTAAATTAAGCATAAATGTGGATGGCTCTCGGCTATCTCGGGAGGACAATTTCGTTCCGATTGGACAAACGTGAGTCAAGTTATTGTGAAAAATATTAAAATGTCTATAATTAGGTCAAGGTGAAAATTTTTTTTAATGTAAACCCCGCACACTTTGTATTTCCATTATTGATGCAAACTTTCATTCTGAAAGTCCTTGGACATTGGCAGAAAAAAAGGGAGAAAAACCGAAATGGTAGTTCAATAATCCTTGGGGTGTAGGACCTTGACCTTTAACCGAGAGGGGTAATGAGGTAAATTAAGCTTAATTTATCTTGCTCTGGCTATCTAATGAGCACAATTTTGTTCCGATTGGAGAAACGTTAGTAGAGTTGTGGTGAAAAATGTTCAAATGCCTATAAATAGGTCATGGCTTTAAATAGGTCAACTGCACATACTTTGTATTCACATTATTGATGCAAAATTTAATTCTAAAAGTCTCAGCTGGCTCTGAGGTACAGCTCAGAAATTGATATGTTTTTTGGAAATTTGGAGAATTAAGAGTGTGCAGGAAGAAACAAAAACATGTCGAGGGACATTCAAAGTACACCGCCCCCATGCCAAATAATTAACAAATCCTCCAGCACGTGACATTGCCGTCTTGTAGCACATGGAGACAGAATTGGGAAGGAACAATACAATAATTGATTGATCAATTGCATAATTAAAAATAAATAAATAGTAATCGTAAAATAATTAATTTCTTAATCAATTGGCTCATAGCATATGAAAACCACTACTGTTTCTTCCGAGTCTGTGATTTTTGAAAATTGAGTAATTCATCGAAAAATGAATAATTAATTGATTAACTGATTAATCAAAAAATCAAAAATACTCTTATCGCCAAATCACTTGTTCACTGTGGTGTCCAAACATCAGCTTCCGAGCTCAAAAAGGTGCCTGAGATATTGCCGAGATGAGAAAGAAAATAAATAAGTAATTAATACATCGATAATGTTATTGCCGTGGAAATTCGTCGAACACCATAAAGGTCCTTAGTCAGTTATGCCAATAAGTACGTGTTCAGTTACATTTCCCCACCGTTATTTAATGGAAATTATCCGTGTGGACAGGGCTGTGATCTTTGAGTTAGCCGTTATTCTTTGCTATCGTTATTTTGGACCAACAGCTTCACACAACCACCTTAAGTACAACCCTCATAACCACACCACCGCGTTTCCACCTCGGCACACGGTTGCCAGAGGCCTGGCCTGCGTCGAGGTAAAGCAGGCGGCCCCCGTTCCCCCCTCCCCTGGACGAATGGCGTCTCCACAGTGAATTCCACCCGGCGTGTAGAAGAAGACAAATACAGCGGCGAGGGAGCGTCACCGATTTGGCGGGAAAACGCTTCCTTCGAGAAGTTTCCCGCATGTTCTGGAAGTTTCCCACATGTTCTTGAAGGAGGGCGGGGCGAGAGCGGAGGGGCGGAGCGTGGGGAATAAAAAGGGCGCACGGAGCGTTCTCTCTCTCTCTCTCTCTCTCTCTCTCTCTCTCTCTCTCTCTCTCTCTCTCTCTCTCTCTCTCTCTCTCTCTCTCTCTCTCTCTCTCTCTCTCTCTCTCTCTCTCTCTCTCTCTCTCTCTCTCTCTCTCTCTCTCTCTCTCTCTCTCTCTCTCTCTCTCTCTCTCTCTCTCTCTCTCTCTCTCTCTCTCTCTCGGTCTCTCTCTCTCTCTCTCTCTCTCTCTCTCTCTCTCTCTCTCTCTCTCTCTCTCTCTGGAGTTGTTGCTGCTGCTCGTGCTGAGGAGAATCGCGAGGAGGAGCTGCTGCTGCTGCTGCTTGTGCTGGTGGAAAGAACTCTCTCTGGAGTTGCTGGTGTGGTTGCTGCCGCTGGACGCAGCGTAAGGAGCTGTGCTGCTGCTGCTGGAGCTGCGTGGAGATCTGGGCTCGTGTCCGAGTCGGGAGCTTGGAGCGGTCAGTCGGTGGAGGTCCGGGCGTCGCGAAGGAGACGCAGGCTGGAGGCACAACCCTGCTGTGTCTCGCGAACCTGCGCGGGCGTGTGGGGAGAGCCGGAGAGAGCTCGCCTGCCGCTTGGCAAGGCCCGAGCTCAACCGCGGCTATGCGAGCTGCCGTGGTGACGGGACGTCGCGACTCGCCCCAACAAGGCACCACGAGGGTGCAGGTAACCTGCAACGGTCTCTTGGGGCCCTTTCGGTCATCAAAGCGCCATGTTATAAAGGCCCACGGGCCCAGTCTGACTCCCTTGTCTTTGAGGAGGTCTTTTCTTTTGAGTGAATGTTGTGGTGCCGAGTCTTTCAAGTAGAACTGTTGTTAAGTAAATGTACATGGTAAATCATAGACGGTTGTAGTGTTTTTACCTTGCTCGTGTCTTGTCCCCTTCCCCCATTGATTGTCCCCTTCCCCCATTGTGGCAGCGCCACACCCCATGATCCAGTGAATCCATGACTCCCCAGGCCGGACCCAGACGTCTATTGACCTCTGACTCACAGCCAGCAGAGACATGAATATCACTGCCAAGGTAAGTGAATCTCTCCATGACCTCAACATCCTCACAACAAACAGACACAGACAGGACAGCAGCATCCAAGATGTCACCGAAAGCCTGGATCTTAGTTTTGTCCCAAGAAACCCATAATCCCAGCGGCTCCGACTCTTCATTCAGCACCTCGAGGGCCCCCAAAAGGATATCTAAAGTCTCCGCAAAGATGACTGCATCATCTGCAAAATCAAGGTCCGAGATCTTGACATTCCCAAACGATGCACCACAACTTGATCTCTCCGACATTCTCCCTAAAATCCAGTCCATGCAAGTGCTGAAAAGTGTGGGGGTCAATACACACCCCTGACGAACTCCAGTAACAACTGGAAATAAGGCAGAGATGGTACCCCCACACTTCACAGCACTCTCAGTACCAGAGTAGAGTTCAGACATCAGATCGATCAGTTTTGGTGGCACCCAACGAAGACCAAGAATCCTCCAGAGGACATCCCGATTCACTGAATCGAACGCTTTACAGAGATCAACATAGGCTGCAAGCAGCCCCTGCCGAAACTCTGGTCTGCGTTCGGTGAGGACACGAAGAGCAAGGATACGGTCAATCGTTGACCTCTTTGGTGTAAAGCCTGACTGCTCTGGACGCTGGTGCTCAAGCAGATGGTGGCGAACCCTATCAAGAATTATCCGAGCAAAGACCTTGCCCGGCACTGAGAGCAGCGTCACCCCTCGGTAGTTGTTGTAGTCTTGGCGATCACCCTTCCCTTTCCAGAGAGGAACAACAAGGCCCCTCTTCCAATCAGTTGGGATGATGCCTGTGTTCCAGGCAGAGCACAAAACTGCATGCAACGACACGAGTGCAGCATTTCCACCAGCCTTGAGAAGTTCAGCATGGATGCCACAGATCCCTGGAGCTTTGCCCCGTTTCAACCGGTTCACCGCAGCCCGTGTTTCCACAAGCGAAGGTGGATCACAGTTGATTCTAGGGTCAGCAACAGGGATTGTAACACCCTTGACGTCCAACTCGACAGCTGGAGGATCAGCCTGGTACAACCGCTCAAAGTAATCGGCCCAGTGGGCCTTCACTTCAGACTCCTCTGTCAAGAGCCTACCACTCTCTGCTCGAACTGCAGTGCTCCGAGGGATGGGCTTGGATGAACGCAATGCGCGAATTCCCCTGTAAGCAGGATGAGAATCACCTGTCCACAGGTGATATTCAACCCCCTCACAGATTCCTCGCACAGAGGCCTCCTTGTCCACCCTCAGTGCACGTACAGTTTTACGCCTCAGCTCCCTGAACAGCTCAGCTCTGCCATTCAACCTGGCCCTGTGACTCTGGTCAATGGTATCCAGTGTCCCTTGAGAGACAAAATTCTTCTTTGCCCTGCGGTGAGTTCCACGACATCCACCGGCAACATCAAGGACGGTGGTCTTGAAGGCACTCCACAACTCTTCAGGACCCCCCAAAGCACCCAGACCCCCCCAAGTGTCCACTCAGCCTGTTTGCAAACTCCTCAGCTACTCTCTCATCCCTGAGCTTGCCAACATCCAGCCTCGGCTGGGATGGTACCATTCTCCAGGATTTAAGGTGCAGCTTTAGAGTTGCTACAACAAGCCTGTGGTTAGTATTGAGGAACTGAGCATTCCGGTAGACCCTGCAGTTCTGGATCATCCTCCAACGACCGTCAACGAGGATATGGTCAATCTCCGTTGCCACACCGCCAGCGTTGGAATACCAAGTCCAGCGATGAGCTTGTGGGTGCTGAAACCATGAACCAGCCACCCTAAGTCCATGACTTCTTGCAAAGTCAAGGAACTTAGTGCTATTCTGGTTCATAGTTCCTGACCCATGGGGACCAACACATACCTCATAACCATCCCTATCAGTTCCAGTCGATGCATTGAAATCCCCCAAGACTGGAAGTGTATCTCGTCTGGGGCACTGATCAACCAGAGACTCGAGCGTGGCGTAGAATGCATCCTTCACGGTGAGATCACTCGCCTCAGTCGGAGCATAAACAGAGACCAGGGAAATGACACCAAAGGAGTGACGAATCCTTAATCTCATAATATGCTCGTTGACCGGTGTTACCTCAATTATCATTGGGGTCAGCTTATTGGACACAGCTACAGCAACTCCTTGGGTATGGTAACCAATAGTAGATGTAACCACCCACCATTATCTCGCCGCAATCCGGTCTCCGAACCTCAGAGAGAGCTGCAATCCCGATGTCCAAACGCTTGAGCTCAGATGATAACAGAGACAGGTGATCATCCTCTCTTCGGGATAGGCACCCACCCGAAGGTGGTGGGTAGGTGATAGGTGATGATATCACCCGAAGGTGATAGGTGGGTGCCTGGATAGACATCCAGGCACCCACCCGAAGGGACCGCCTCAGGTTAACCCAAGGAGACCGCCGTCTGGTGGACGACACCTCAGCACCACTCCGACACACTCTCCCGCAATCTAACCCAGGGATCTTACCCTGTGGTTTCCCTCCTATCATCAAAGATTGGGGGTCCCGAAGGCTTTGCCCCAATCCCGTCATCTGGTGAGCTGTCCTGCGAAGGGAAGTTGCACAGGAGTTACTCCCACGGAGTAGGTTTTCAGATATTTTTTGCGTTTTTGTGTTTTGCGGAATGGAAGGTTTTACGGTGGCCGGAGTGCAAATCCTGCCACCAACCTCCTAATAAAAAAGTAACCCAACTGCAGGAGGACGTCCGCAGACACAGTTGGGCACTAGATATGGATGGCCGTTCTCTCACAAGGAGCTCCTCCGCCCTTTGACAGGTTTTATTTTTAATCCTGCTGGGTGTGCATATCCAAACACCCTCCTCACCAGAAAAACCTGGTGGGGGAGGCGGTTTAGTCACTGACAACCCGACCATGGAACAGGTTAGTACAGGTTTACATGGTACCTGTAGCAGGTCACAGATCTAACCTGACCTGAAACAAATGTCATCAAACATGATGACCATGTCATCAAAGCGCCACGTTATAAAGGCTCACGGGCCCAGTCTGACTCCCTTGTCTTTGAGGGGGTCTTTTCTTTGCTTTTCTTTTGAGTGAATGTTGTGGCGCCAAGTCTTTCAAGTAGAACTGTTGTTAAGTAAATGTACATGGTAAATCATAGACGGTTGTAGTGTTTTTACCTTGCTCCTGTCTTGTCCCCTTCCCCCATTGATTGCATGGCTGTATATGTGCATGTGTGTAAAATAAATGTGCTTGTGTGAATGTTAACCCGTTCGTCGTGTCTTTTTCCCCCATTGAAGTGCCATATTGTTTTTCGGAATACTAGTTGGTTTTTGTATACTGATAATAGAATCGGGTTCGGCGAGGTCTGGCGATTAATACCCGCTCGGTTATCCCAGAACGGAACGAACCGCTTAAGCGGTTCGTGTCCAAACAGGCCTTCGCCGAGGTACGGTCCCTCGGTAGGTTACCCGCGCTTGAGTATTTTAGTATTTTGAGTATTTTATTGAGTAAAAATTGAGTATTTTAGAAATCCTACCGAAGTTGTTGACCTTTTGACCTCAAAAACAATAGGCTTCTTCCTTATGACAAACTATATTTGGTGGGTTCGTGAATATCGGTTTCGAATTGTGACCTGTAGGAAATAAACAGACAGGCGGAATAACAAACTCGACTGACCAATATACTGTTATGGTTGTGGGGCAGATGGAAGTAATTAACAGTAAATTTAGCGTTGTGTAGAGTTGCTTGGTCTGTGAACGAGTAGAAAGCATCTCGATGGAACCAAGTTGGGGAATCTGTGAGCTTAAGTGTTACGTGTCACCAGGTGAGGGGTGGTGCAATGTTAATTAGCCTCGGGAGTAAAAAATAAGGTCCCCAGTACGTGATTGCCCTTTGTGATTTTTTCCCTGTTTTTTTTTTATTGCAAGCCTGGCAGTAAAGCTGGGAATCGCATCCCTAAAACGACAACAAACAGGAGAAGACCCCCCCTTCCCAGGTTTGGGGTCACTTTTTTCTTTCTTTCTTTTACGTTCTTTTTATTTAGGTCACTTTGTATTTGCGTCTGTGTGTGAGGCCTCGACAGTGGGATTTATTTATTTATTATTACTATTATTACCTGTTGAATTATTGTCTTTGTAAATATTTGTATATGTTCATTAAATGTGTTTATTTTGAAGAAAATGTATTTGTGTAATTGTAGTGGGTTCGTGGATAAACCCCCTTGTGCTGTCCTGGGTGCAGTGCTCCTGTGCCATCCTCCTCCGCCACACCCCTCGAGCACATGTTGACATCAACGTTGATCAACGTGTCTACCTCTAAGGTACCGCTCGGCCGTCCTGGAGGGTTGGCGGTGTTGACCGCCCGTCACCACAATTTGGGTTGGCAGTGGGGGGGGGGGTTAACCTGGGTCGGGGGGTGGGGGGAGTTGACCTGGGCCGGCCACTCCCGCAACAATGCATGAAAAATCTTCGATTTTAAAAGGAACAAACGCAGTAAAAAAACTGAGTACGTATTCCCTTCAGCACCCGGTGATGACGTCTTGCATCGCCTTGATATGGAATTGGGAAGGAGCGGTGTACAACACTTCTTTAGTATAAACTTATTTTGAATATTGAAGATATATTTTTTTGAAATTTGTAATACTAGTGTGGGCCCGTACGTGCAAAAAAAAAAAAAATTCTTTCAAACAACCACACAGGCCGTTCCTTCGCTCTCGTAAACGACGACTGCATTGGGGCATTGTGTTTATCTATAAATGCGCATAAGAAATCGAGAAATTATTAGAATACATTAAGTCATCACTATCCAGAAGTCCGTACGTTGTAGCCCGTAATGGGGACCGTGCTCTAACTTGGCCATAACTTGGGAAACAGCTGAAACGGATGAAGAACGCTATCAAACCTTGAAAAGGCACATACTCAGGTCCCCAGCGTCAATTATGACTTCATATCAAACGAATAAGAATTGTGACGTCAATTGTGACGTCATAGCACTGTGTCCTGTCATTGGTTTGGTAAATAAATGGCCATAACTTGGGAAGCACTTGTCCGATTTATATCAAACCTTGAAAAGGCACATCCACAGGGCTCCAGCAATATACCTGGCAAGTTTCAATTAGATCGGACCAGTGGTTGTCGAGAAACAGCGGTCGCAGACACACAGACATTGCTGGAATTATATATAGATAAAAATATCCAAACTGTTTAATCTGTCTGATGGGTGGAAGGAATCAAAATGGTATTAAGGTCTAAACTCTAAATGGTGAAGGGATCTAAAGGTGTCTGAAGTGTCGAAAGGGTCATAAAGGTAAGACCTCGGGGTCATTTGAGGAGACTGAGATCCAGCTCTGTGCAGGGCTCGTGATGCCGAGACGGAGATCCATTTCGACAAAGTGCTCTTGGTGCCGAGAGTGAGATCCATCTCAAAACGGTGCTCGTGGTGCTGACATTGGGATCCATCTCGATGCAGGGCTCATGGTACTAAGATTGGGATCCATGTCGATGCAAGGCTCAGGGTGCTCAGATTGGGATCCATGTCGATGCAAGGTTCATGGTACTAAGATTGGGATCCATCTCGATCCAGGGCTCGTGGTGCTGAGATTGGGATCCATCTCGATGCAGGGCTCATGGTGCTGAGATTGGGATCCATCTCCATGCAGGGCTCATGGTGCTGAGATTGGGATCCATCTCGATGCAGGGCTCATGGTCCCGAGACCGAGATCCATCAACATGCAGGGCTCGTGGTGTTGACTGAGATCCATCTCGATGCAGGGAATAAGGAGGGGAATGGGTGGAGGTGCAAGACCACGTGAAGGAAAGGGTAAAATTCTTTATCGTGATCTCAATAAGGAAGGTGTTCTGATCTCGCTGTTGGAGAACCTTGGAGGAAGCAGACCATTCCTGAGCCATCACAGAAAAATGGGGGGGGGGGGGGCAGGAAGGTTCAATCGGAGAAGGGTGGAAGCATTTTAACAGCAAAGACCAAAAGGTCGTTACTGTTCACAGCTCGGTTCAGTAACTCACCTGCATGCTTTATATACCCAAAACGCGGATTTTGTGGAAGACACTTTCTTGGGATCCCATCGTTTGTGTTTTATCATTGGGGTCAGCTTATTGGACACAGCTACAGCAACTCCTTGGGTATGGTAACCATCAGAGCGACCAGACCAATAGTAGATGTAACCACCTTCGATCAAGCCACCTGTGTTTACAAGTGTTATTATGACATATTAGTCGCATTAAATAACGACAGCTCAAATTTAACCATTCAGACGTTTATAAGTTACACTTGTTCATCGATTTCCATTCATTAAGAAACACAACTGAACGAGGGACGTGGCTTAGCGATTTCCCGGCAGTCTTCCCGTTCTTACCGACGACCACACCTGTGGGAGGGTCACAGAGCGTTTCCGAATTACGACCTGAGACATGTCGCAGGTGTCCGCAAAAGCTTCGCATTGTTACCCTTGCAGGAGGAGAAGGTATTGCATTTGTGTCCGATTGTTTGTTTGTCTGTCTTCTCGCCTCCAGTCCAAACCGCTCAACCGATCGTTCTGAAATTATCAGAGATTAATGTCACTGACCCTGCGATGGTCCTGCATTGAAGTTTCATGAAATTTGGTCGATCGAAAAGGTCTACATCGGCCAATAGTCCAATTTGAGCCAAATTTTCTAAAATCCTCAAATTTCATCCGATTGACTTGAAATTTGAACAGGATTTGCATATCAGGTCAGTGAATTCAACCATCTATTACGTTTGAGGTTATCATAGGTCAAAAGGTCAACATAGGCAATAAGGTCAACCCCAAATTGGCCAAATTTTTAAATTGCATTTAAAATTGTCAATTTTCATCCAATTGACTTGAAATTTGAAGACCATTTGCAAATCAGGTCGCTGAATTGAACTACCTATTAATTTTGACATCAGCGTTGGCCAATTTGGGCCAAATTTTCTAAAATTCTCAATTTTCATCCAATTGACTTGAAATTTGAACAGGATTTGCATATCAGGTCAGTGAATTCAACCATCTATTATGTTTGAGGTTATCATAGGTCAAAAGGTCAATATAGGCCATTAGGTCAACCCAAAATTGGCCAAAGGGCCAACTTTTGTAAAATCCTCAATTTTAATCTGATTGACTTGAAATTTGAAACGCATTTTCATGTCAGGTCACTGAATTCAACTGCCAATTAATTTTAAGGTCAAAAGGTCAACACAGGCATGATTTCTAAAACTGATCGAGCCAAAAAACTAAATATATCACTATATCTCAAAAAGCTGTGGACGAGTTATGACAAAACAAGGTGGAGGAGTTGAATGGGTGACAAGAACAAGCGGATTCGATTTTGTTTCGGATCCAGCCCATCAGTGGGAAACCAAATGTTAACTGTTCCACCTGGCAGAGGTATGTGCTCTTTTGAGTGCCATTGTAATTTGTGCTGTTTTGCCAAGTTGTTGCTCCATGAGTGATTTTTTTTTCATTTGTTTTTTTTTGTGCGTCTGTCTGTTTGTCCGCACAGAACTTTTGTGTTTTTCTCCGCAACCGCCTGTCGGATTGAGACAAAATTTTCACCATATGAGCGAATACTCATGTGGAATGTTTTATTGATAATTATGTCATAGGTCACATGGTGTGGAAGCCATGTTGGAAAAACAGAAAAACTTTGGACCTTTGTATGTCTGAAACTGCACCAAGGAAAAAATTGAAACTTGGTACATGGCAAGTACTCCTTATGTAGTCCGTGAGTCAGTCGCCTGATTTTGACCAATTAGTACCAGCTGGGGGCACCAAACTTTATTGTGATTTTCTGATAGCTATATGTATCTGTAACTCAACGCACCATGATGGACATCTGCGACTCACAGCTTAAGCTCAGTAGAGCCTTTTAAACATAGGTGGGGTCTACTCAGAAAAACGTCATATTTTCTGACATAAGAACAAACACATTGTGTACTCGTAAGTATTTATTGACACCAACAACATGAAAAACACAAGTCCATTTCCATGGGATGTACCACTGGAGAGAATTACATGAATTGAATCACACCAAATGATATTGATTATTGTTTATAATGTGTCACTATCGCTGTCACTGTCAGAACCATCAGATCCCTCTTCCTGCTCAGCATGGACCTCCTCGTCTTTCATGTTCTCACATTCCTGCAGTAAGCAGGCCTGAGTACAGTGCAGTCCATTCACCATACACTGGCAGGTGGGCAACTTGCATAACTTCTTGCATTTGCAAGACAGGAACTCCAAGACTGTGTCTGGTGCTGGTGCAGCTGTCATCCAGTTGATAAGTTCTCCGTCATCACCCAAGGACCAGCCTTTGTTCTCCAGCGGACTTGGGACTTCTGGGTCTGCCTGCAATGCTCTGTGCCAGATGGCAGCCTGATAGTTGGCCCTCGTTGCATGTAGATGCAGACAGTTTTGGCAGGGAGACAACTGTCCAGATTCTACGTTTACATCTTTTACACGGAACAGTTCATATCGCATCTCATTCACATCACAGATTTCTGACTGGCTTACGTAGAGATGATGTGTGAATTCTTCCAAGACCTTAAGAATCATGATCCCATTCACTCTATGTTATGTGCTTCCACCACTTAAAGTTTCTTCAAGCCTATCTATGTTGTCATAGGCAAGTGAGGAGGGAATGCAAGGATGGGAAGATGATGGTAGAACTATACCTCGGTCTGTTTCTTTCATCTGCTTTTGAAGGCACAATGCAGTGTCTATTTCTTCCAGCTTGGAGTAGGAAACACCATGGCCAAGGCGATTGAGCATTTTGATGAGCTCAACATTTTCTGTCAGTGACTTAACACCCCATGGTAGCAATATGTGTTTAGCAGGGACGACTTTTCCTCTACTGACAGCATAGATACAATCCTGACCTACCGATTGGACAACTCGTTCCACCTTCTGCGTTCCATCTTGTTCTGTTCAATGAAGTAGCAGTTTCAGAAACATCTTTAAAGATTCTGGCAATTCAGTATAGCCAGATTTCAGTTCAGCAGGGTGTGGAGGCCAAGGCTTTTCTTTCATGTTTTTAATTTGTCCTCTCAAGTGGTTCGCAGAAAGTTTGACAATGTTCTCGATATCATCTGAGTGCTTTGCATCCTGTAGTTGTTCTTCGGCCTTCATCATTTTGACCACTACCTGCTCCAAGGAAAGGCCATCTGGATATACAAGAAGTTTTCCTTTATCATCAGAGACGAAATAAAATGACTTTCTTAAATTCACATTCTGGCTTCCGGCGAATATGTTTCTTCATAGAGGGTTTCACATCATTGATGCCAACTTCGTGCAGGAAATTCAACAACTTTTTCAGTCTGTTCCATCGTTCTGACAACTTCAGGTTGAACAAACAATGAGTTGCGCACATGCTTGAACAGAAGAAGGTAGGCCTCCCGCTCTGCTGCCAGATAAGCGTCATCATCTTCAGTGACTTTTGATGTTTTCTCCATTGCTCCACGGGTGTATTTGCGGTAACATGATTTATGGTAATGAGCCTCGGCAGCAACCAACTCTCTGGATGTGATGGCAAGTATTCTCTGATCCAATTTGGCCTGAGCAACACTTCTCACTTCTCACTGTTTCATCTGACCTGAGTTCTCTGGACTGGAGGAGTGTTTCCCTGGTGTTCGAACCAACCACATATTTGCTTTCCTTCTCACAGAAGATACATACAGGGTCTAAGACACGAGATGTCGTTGAAGGAGCACGAGAAGATTTTCTCCTTTTGGTGGAATATTCCGGCTCAGAGTCAGGTTCTCGGAACTTCTGAAGCATTTTCTTGTGTGTAAAATCAGATCTACAGTCTCTGTGGTAGAACAACTTTTCGCCGTATTCATCTTCTTTAAGTTCCAGGATGGGCCCAAAATTCCGTAAGTTGGCTGCATGGAGTAATACACCAACAGATTCATCGTCTCTGGGTTTGGTCAGTTCAAATTCTGAAGTCTGCTTGGAACAAATAATGCAAGCCCTTTCTTTCAATGATTGCATTTTCTGTTTTTTCTTCGGTGAGTCCATCATGTATCATTGTAGAGTGTTACCTCCATACAGTCAGTCACCTGAAAAGATATAAAAACTGGTTAAGTACACTATTGTCATATAAATGTATCCACTCTATTATCATTTTATTCTCTGGATCCTTGAATAATTTCCAATTTTGCTGCAGCTGAAATACATATTAACTATGACTTAAGAAAGGTTATCAAATTTAAGATCAACAATGTATAAAATAACTTAGGAATAAAATGGTCTTACTTGATATTGAAGATGGGTGAAATGAAGACAAGCTGTCGACTGCAAAACAAACTTGACTATGGATGTTAGTATAATAAACTAGAGGTTATTTCACCTTAATAACTTAATCAAATATGAAGAAATTCTCAATAAATGTTATCATGTCCATTAGAAGTAAATATTTATGCTATTGATCAATATTGCGCAATTATCGATGTCGCAGAGATTAGGACGCAAAGATAAATTACAATCACATTTTTATGTTATTGCAATATATTTGATATATTCCTTAAGTATAATCACTTTCAGACACACACAACACAACTTCATGATGAAAATTTATTTTTATTTGGCCTGTCCAGTCATTTAAGCATTAAAATATGGATGACAAAATTGAACATTTTGTGTATTTTGTGCAAAAACATTAAATATGCAATCAAAAACTTAAGCTGTGAGTTTGAAATGTCCATCATGCATTTTTATGAAGTATATGGGTACACCATCAAAAAAAAATAAGTTTTGTTTGGTGCCCCAGATGGTACCGATATCTTGTCTGGCTCACGGACTAATGGGGAATATGTGATTTTTTTATGACGTCATCGGTGCCTTTGTTATGATGTCATAATTGCACATGTCGAACGCTACATGTGATCCGTATGAAAATTTGTGAGGTCATCTCGGGATAAAATGGTCCACTGAAAATGTTTTTGATGAAGTTATCGGTCACATGATTTTGTAGCCATATTGTTTTTTGTTTAAAAACCTTCAAAAATCTTCTCTGAAGTGGCTGAACAGATTGAGGCGAAACTTTACATGTATGGCCGCCTATCCATGAGGAAGAAAACGTTCACACATATGATGTCAGAGGTCACATGGTTTGGCAGCCATATTGGATTTACCCTAAAACCCATAAAAAAATCTTCTCGAGAACAGCTGGACAGATTGAGAGGAAACTTCAAAATATGTTTCCCAAGCCATGGGTGTATAAGTTTAAGGAATAATTGATAGGTCACATGGTTTGGCAGCCATATTGGATTTACCCTAAAACCCATAAAAAAATCTTCTCGAGAACAGCTGGACAGATTGAGAGGAAACTTCAAAATATGTTTCCCAAGCCATGGGTGTATAAGTTTAAGGAATAATTGATAGGTCACATGGTTTGGCAGCCATGTTGGATTGAAGAAAAATATTAAATGTTTTCTCTGGAACCGCTAAAAAAAAAAATCGAAGTGACACTTCACAATTATGATCGAGTCGTGATGGGAATATATATTTTATATTTCATTTTGATCGAACGCATTGTCTGGCTGCCAGAATTATTTAATTTTTTTGATCTGAGTTTTTTTTTTCTTTTTTTTTGAATAAGGCTCACTTGGCTGTGCCTGGATGGGTTTGAGGGTTGAGGAGTAGCAGCTGAAATGTGAATCCTATCCAGGTTCCTCCTGATGACTTCATTTTTGTTTTTTTCTTGTTTGGTTTCCTTATAATTACTCCAATGCAGGACTGTTCTGATTTGGTCTTCCATTTGATTTGAATTGAATTTATTTTTTATGGTTTTGGAAATTTTAACTCAGGGGGAGAGCATACATGGACATGTAGGTGACCCGAGGATCAGTTATTTCATTAGTCTTTGTATAGATAGTCCTTGGTCCCTTGTCAAAGGGCTGTTTGGGGGGCATGTATTGGATTGGCTGTACTTGTCCCATGTAATGCTTCACCCCCTCCCCCTCTGTTACTTTCAATCTTTCTTCCTTCACACCATCATTATGTTCAATCCCTCTGTTACTTTCAATCATCCCTCCAATACTTCATCAGGCCATTTCAACGGTGTACCAATAATCTTCCCTACATCAAACATCCTTTCAACAGTCTCTCCTTCACCCCATCAGTCTTATCTGAAATCCCGCTATGGACGGGGATGCGGGGTTCCTTTCCGTGTTCCGTCCATCCGCGCATTACTTAATAACCCATTGGGTGTTCTCGCATGCATGTTCATGTCGCGTTTTGCATGCATGTTCATGGCGCTTAGTACTCAGTGTTGCCTGCGAGGTGTGATGCTTCTCATGGGCATGGTCCAGTGCAAAACAGTCTGACTGAGCATTTTCCACATGAAGGAGGGGGCTGGGGGCACCCACTGTGGCTTTGGGCACGTAAAGGGTGGGGCGCGGCCTTTGTTGAAACTTTCCTCAGAATGATGAAGGCAAGAGAAGGACTCGTGATAAGCTCGCACGAGCAGGGACGAAGAGGGCTCCTGAGCAGATGGTTCAGAAAGCAAAAAGGGGAGAAGCAAAAGGTAGAAAGCAGAAGAGAGGGCAGAGGCAGAAGGCTGAGGAAAGCACAAAGGAGAAACAAACGGGAGAAGCTCACGTGAACAGAAGACTGACAGACTGAGAAAGCTCGTGAGGGAAGGAATAAAAACGTGTGAGGGGAAAATAAAGGAAGGTTTCACGAGCAGTTGGTGTCGAGCTTCTATGGAAAAAGATCACTCCTTCCACGAGCGTCATCCTGCCCTCTCGATCCTGTCAGCCACGAAGGACGAGGAGGGTGAGCAGCGCCACCTCATCGATGGGGACCTGAGGAGGAAGGATCAGAAGCAGAGGAGGGTGTCACTCATCCAGCTCCCATATCTGGGACACCAGAGAGGACTCGCCTCCTGGGTTCGGGCACTTCAGGGATGCGGCTGTGTCCCCTTCACTTCACATCACCACTGCACATCTTCCCCATCCATTTTCCTCTGCGTTCTCCTGTATATTTGTGTGAGGTGATGGAGAGAAGAAAAGACTACTTTGCTTTTCTCCATTCATTACTTTTATTTTCAAGTCCTTCTTATTTTATTCTTCCCCCCTGAGTGAATGATGGACAAGTCTTTTGTTGAAGTGAGATTGAAGAAGAATACATGTTATGGTTAAATCTGCTCTTGCATTCCTTTTTGCTTTCTTTCATGTGAATGCTTGTTTTTAAATGATTGCTTGATTGTGTGCTTGTAATAAATCATTGTTTGTTGCTATTTCCAATCTGTCTCAGTTGTCTTTTCCTTTATTGGTCCGATGTAGTGCACAAGAAAGGTTAGATGGGATGTTCTACCCCAATAATTTGCTTTGTCAGTCAGCGCACACTCACTGTAACGCTCGGCAGTAATCAGTGTGCGCTGAGGGCACGGGATCCCAATTAGCCGGCCGTCCACAGGTAAGGTTTCACGCAAAGTAGTGTAACCCTGCCAGGATTGGCCGTAGCAATCGGCATTCGTGGTTGATTAGCAACCTGCAAAGGCGCAGTTATCTGTGTCTGGCGACCTCAGGACCGACCCAAAGGGAAGGACCCAAATGCTTCCCCTCCTGGCAAGCCTCGAACCCTGGATCCACGACAATACTTTCAACCCATTTTGAATTCAATTGAATAATAATAAATGTTGTGGGTGAGGGTCAGGTGCCTGATCAAAGTGGGGTTCCATCAAAGCTTGACGTCTTAGTACCCGGTCATCACAGCCTGTAATTATAAAGTGGCAGTTCTAATTATGTCTCTTATTACACGTAACACACCAGTACACAAACTACACCACAAATAACTACACAGACGCCACATAAAACAAGTCCTGGTGAGGTCTACATTCTCTAATTGCTCTTTAATTTGTTGTTGTTGTAATCCTTTTTCATCTCTAAGTTACTATCGATTACGGTTTTCATCATTGCATCTCTTTCAACATGTAAAATTAAATTGCATTGATGGTAACTGAAGAAAATATTTGAATCATGTCCATTCCAACTGGTTCACAGGAGGTGGGATAACAGACATCTGCAGTCTCAACCACTGATCTCTGATTCTGAATGTATGAAGGATTGGCCCATTAGTGTGCATACACTTCACAACCGTGAAGCCGTCGCACGGCCATCTTGGAACTCGCAAAAGGAGTTCACACATTCATCCATCCCTTGGGACCATACTTTGTGCAGAGCGTTGGTGCTGCGTAAGCAGACTTCTTGGCTATTGGGCACAATCTTGGATGGGTCGCCACTCCGACAAAGGATACCAGCAAGCTGGCACTCATTTTGCCAACCTCGGAAGGATGACAGGCAGAGTAAACCCCACCTGGTATTCAACGGCTCCCAGGATCCCAAACCCACCACCCTCATCATTAAGCCAACACCAGGCATGGTAGATATGGTTGCATTTAAATGCATCTTTATATATGCTAATGACTTGTGTGCTCAAAAGACCTGACATCGTGGCGTGTGCCGGTAATCTGGCTACGTGGAGGCTTGGGTTGGAGGATTGCTTGAGGACAGGTGCTCTGCGCTGGGCCATGCTATGAGAGGGTGTAGGGCAGCCTGGAATCATGGTGTAAACCCAATCCTTATCCCTCTGTCATAAGAGGTGACCAGGGTTGCCTCAGAAAGGACATCCGGTGTAAAACCTATGCCAAATCAGTATGCGGATCATAACGGATGATCCACTGTGGCGACCCCTAACGGAAGCAGCTGAAAGACGAACAACTTGTGTGCTCAAAAGGAAACTATAAAAGTGTAGTGGAGTGGATATTTCGCCACCCATTGAAAGAGGCGAGTGTGCCAAAGTTGATTTTTATTATTTGCTTTTGGCGGAAACGGAATTACAGATTAATAGAGAAAAGTGTTATGAAAAGACGGAGAGACCACTGACCTGTCTACAATGTAAAAGTGATAAGCCCATAGACTCAGCTTCATCACAGGAAATTCCAGTAATCTTGAAGGCCTGAGTCCAGCTAAAAAAAGTTGAGGCAGGGGTGCCAGCAGGCAAAATGGGCGAACAGGACTCAATCAAGTTGCGATGAAGGTTCCGTGGGTGGATAAGAGTTCAGGTGCACCAAGGAATGACTGCATGATGGAGAAGGCCTAGTCGGCACCTCGCTTTGGAGACTAACTTAGTAATGTGGTTTGCCCAAGAACGATCATGGCTCATAGTGAGACCCAACAGTTTGAGAGACTTAACTTCTTCAAGAGGATTGGTAAGAAAATAGAAGGGAGGTTTTGCCAGATATTCCTTTCTGAGAGACTGTTGAGTGCATGGGATTTCCCAGGATTGAAAGACATATTCCAAGTGTTTGACCAGCTCATGTTTCTATCTCGGAATCCAGAGAAAGAAGAGGCTGTTACCTGCCTGTCGGAAGGATGGGGGATGTTATGGCAGAGGGTGGAATCATCAGCAAAGATATAAAGTGCATGTTCCGGAGAGTGAAAGAGTAGAAATGAGACAGGGCCCAGACCACTGCCTTGTGGCGTTCCAGCCTTGAGAGGAAGAGAGGATGAAAGGACCCACTGAGAGCCACACGTTGACTATGAGAATGGAGGAAATCACTCGGCCATGTGTGGAGTTGTCCTTGGATACCATAAGCAGAGTGATTGGAGAGCAGTGTCGGGTCAGGTCAGATATGGGAGCATGCGCCAGAGCAGCGCGTCTGCGTCCACTTTCCGCCGGTACTCCAGGGGCCTCTGTCTGGCCATCCCTCAGGCAGATAGATGCCTGGCCATCCCCATCTCCTTGAGATGCTGATCAACCTGCTGCAACCACGAAGCATATGGTCGGCCCATTGGCCTCCTCCACTTATGAGGCTCCCTCGCTGAGAGAATCTGGTGAGCAGGATCAGCGTCAGGAAAACGAGCCATATGTCCATACAGCCGCAGCTGACGCATTTGAGTTTCTCTCAGCAACTTCTCGTTGGACACAAAATCCGACCAGCGATAGCCAAGGATTCTTCGAAGATACCTGGTACCAAAGGAGTTAAGTCTCCATCTCAGATCCCTGATCAGAGTCCAAGTCTCATAGCTGTAGAGCAAGACTGGAAGCACCAAGGACCTGAAGAGTGTGGGGTGACAGACTGTATTGAATGCTCGAGATACCGTATGTCTTGAGAGACCATCCTGATCTCAAGTCTGACATCGAGGGCCTCCATCCATTGTTGGGAGAGCAGAAGCAGCATGTTAAGGGCAGAGTGACCTGATCTGAATCTGAACTAATCAGAGATCAGGCAGTTTGAGAAGAGAAAGGATTTGACATCTATTGCAATTATGGATTACATTATATCGTTTATTGTTGGATGTTTAGCATAATACTATGCTGGCAAGTCGCTAGAAAAAGTCTTTGTGATCTGACTTATGGCCCATGAAAGGAACATCCTCTTCTTGGATCCAAATGTCTATTTTAGTTGTAGCTCACAAAAAAAAAAAAAAACAATGACGTGCAAATCTGCGATTATTTGAAACAGATGAAATGGACCGAGCTAGTTGATGAACTCTATCCTTGGAACAATCTCAATGTGTAATAACCAGACAACCTGAATAGTTATAGAATGCAGCAACACACATCTTCCTTCTGTCTGTCCCTGAGCAACTCCCTCAGTTTTGGAGCTAACTCTGCCAAACTTTGTTGAACCTTTTGGGGTCCCAGCAGGTGTCCTAAGGTGGATGAAAAGTTTCATTAATTTCTCTATACAATTATGATTTTTAGTTTCCACCCATACAAAGCTTCTCTCTCTCTCTCTCTCTCTCTCTCTCTCTCTCTCTCTCTCTCTCTACCTCTCTCTCTCTACCTCTCTACCTCTCTACCTCTCTACCTCTACCTCTCTACCTCTCTACCTCTACCTCTCTACCTCTCTACCTCTCTACCTCTCTACCTCTCTACCTCTCTACCTCTCTACCTCTCTACCTCTCTACCTCTCTACCTCTCTACCTCTCTCTACCTCTCTACCTCTCTACCTCTCTACCTCTCTACCTCTCTACCTCTCTACCTCTCTACCTCTCTACCTCTCTACCTCTCTACCTCTCTCTACCTCTCTCTACCTCTCTCTACCTCTCTCTACCTCTCTCTACCTCTCTCTACCTCTCTCTACCTCTCTCTACCTCTCTCTACCTCTCTCTACCTCTCTCTACCTCTCTCTACCTCTCTCTACCTCTCTCTACCTCTCTCTACCTCTCTCTACCTCTCTCTACCTCTCTCTACCTCTCTCTACCTCTCTCTACCTCTCTACCTCTCTACCTCTCTACCTCTCTACCTCTCTACCTCTCTACCTCTCTACCTCTCTACCTCTCTACCTCTCTACCTCTCTACCTCTCTACCTCTCTACCTCTCTACCTCTCTACCTCTCTACCTCTCTACCTCTCTACCTCTCTACCTCTCTCTCTACCTACCTCTCTCTCTCTCTCTCTCTCTCTCTCTCTCTCTCTCTCTCTCTCTCTCTCTCTCTCTCTCTCTCTCTCTCTCTCTCTCCGTGTAAACACATTAACGGGTTCAGCATTAACAGTTTCGCAATGTACCGCATGTAGAAACATTCGCTGGTTCCGTAATATCTCAATACAATTGTGATTTTGCATTTCCACCCGTACGACGCCGATGTTTCCCCGCATGTAAACACCTTCGCAACTTTGGCAATTTATCCATCCAATTGAGATTCTCCCTTTCCACCAGTGAGATGCCACAATATTTTGTGTAAACACATTTGTAGATTTAGCATTTAACAGTTTCACCATTGACCGTGTATAGAAGAAACATTATATACACACCTTATGGTGGTTTCAGCTGCAGTAAGTTTTTTTTTTGCCCAAGTCATTCACGAACCGGCCGTCCAAACCTGACGTTCGACTGAAGATGGCACAGAAATGTGGAATTTATTGGTTCATGGCTCGTCATCACACCACATCAACATCATACTACATTCGCTTCAGACGTTTTGCTATTTTTCTGTTATAACCCATTTCCTTCACCATGGCACAAAAGAGCCAAGCCAAAAGAGCCCCTCCCCAGATAAAACTATCACCATCGTTATTAGCTTTGTCATCATCATTAAAAGTACTTTGATGTTACACAGTACTACTCCCACAGTTTTGGAGCCAATCAGTCCCACAACATTTTTTGTACAGCTTTTGGGGTCCCTGCACATGTCCTAAAGTGAGTGGAAGTTTTGAAAACATATTTTTGAGATTCTGGGTGCCCTTGCAAAGTACGGGTGTCTCACTAGTTCTCTCTGGAGTTAGACTTTGGAATGATTTACCTTCTTCAGTTTTTCCTTCAACCTCTAATTCTTCAAGACTCCAATTAATAAATCTCTTTGGTTAACCCTTACCTACCTACCTACCATTTTATTCTACCTTTGCAGGACGCCACTTCCATGACTATGGATCAAGCATTAATGCGAGTGACCGAGGCCACTGATGTATTTATCCCAATTAATGTTTCACCTCACGTGTGCAAGACGACACTGATATAATTGGCCTTCCACGAAGTAAATGTGACGAATTCACTAATGGGATGGGGGATCAACCTGAAATAATGAAAGGCCGGTTCAGTTTTGCGGTATAAAGCTGGTGTTGGCTTTACGGTGAAGGTGGCTTAAGGACAATGGGGACTCAACATTTTAGAGTGGTGGTTGATCTACAAAGTCCTTTCCTTTTCTTTTTGTAATGGTGATGGATGGACATACTCAGTGACAACATCAAAGATAGAGAATTGCGAGAGTTCCTGTTCGCAGCCAACTTTGTCAAAACAGTACAGTCAAAGGAAAGGCTACATAAAGGAGTGTTGGAATGGCACGAGAGCTTAGAAGCAGGGATTGAGGATTCATGTGAGAAAGACCAAGCTTATGGTTTGTAACAAGAGTGGGGAAGATTGTTGATGGACAAGGTAAAGAGCTGAAACAAGTGTATGGAGGAGGTTGTGAAGCAGAAATCCAGGACAGAGTAAAGTCTGTTGCATGGGCAAAATGGAAGAAGGTTAGTGATGTCATTTGTGTTCGAAGGATACCGAGAAAATTGAAGGTTAAAATCTAAAAGACTGCTAAAACCAGTTATATAATACAGTACATGGTACAGTAACATGGGCTTTATGAAAATTGGAAGAGTTGCTGCTGCAGAGAGCAAAGAGGAGAATGCTTCAGTGGATTCTGAGAGTATCACCAAGAAAGGAATTGAGGAAGGAGATACGCAAGGGAGCCAGCCAAAGTTGCATGCATTACAGAGAGAGGATAGTTTGTGGTGGTTTGGGCATGTAATGGGAGGAAAGGATGATGAACCAATCAAGAAAATATGGAATGAGCCAATGAGAGAGGAAGACAGATTACGGTGGAGGGATGTAATATAAAGAGATTTAAAGAACAAGGGATTGAGAGAAGATACGGAAGACAGGAGAATGGAGAAGGCTGATCCAACCCCTAAATGTGGGATTAAGGCTGAAGAAAGAAGGTTCCTACACGAAGCACCCCACTGCTAAACTCCCCGACCTCATGCTCTCCACTGAGCGAGGCACGTTCATCTGCAATTTTGTCCACACAACAACTAAGGAGCTCTTAAAATTAAAATATACCAATCGTGCTCACATGTAAAAAAAATTCCAATGTGATGCGAAGTGATCACAGGCTCGATCCCGCTCCTGAAAAGCGAATGTTATGTAGACAGCAACCTCTCAACAAGACAGCGCCTTTTTGGGTCTCTAGCGTCTTTTGGGGTCTCTCGCGTCTTTTTAGGTATAAAGGGTCTTCAGGGTCTTAGATGGTCTTCCACGATACAAGGGATCTCAGCAGTCTAAAGGGTCGAAAGGTACATTCCAATAGTACATAAATAATATAAGTTTAGTCACACGGACGGAGGGATGCCGAGACCGAACTCTTTATATACATGGATTACCACCATTATAATCCCAATAAATAATGTGAAAGAACCAACAAAGTACACGAGTTCTAACTTTATTGACTGAAGAAGGTATTGGTTAGCAAAAAATTATTTTAGTTAATAAACTTTCTTGTTGAAACAAAAGGAAAATTACAGCTGAGTGAGGCAGGTTTGGAAGGTTGTTGGGGGATTGGAAGAGGTGGAGAAGGGGGATAAAACACATAAGCTGGCTGAACATTATTTTGTGTCTGGTATTTACACAAAGTTTGGTCAAAACACCAATTGAGAGAATGATAAAATGTTATTTATCAGCATCACAATTCCAACATCTGTTTTAAAATAAGCAGAATAATGACATATGACCATTATTTGAGAGATGTGAAATCCTAAGAAGACACATTACACTTTAAATCCAAGGAAGAACTCTATATTGCATATTATACATCTCCATATTCATTTTGATGGTGGCATAAAACCGCCATAATGCTTATGCAACTGAGCAACAACCATGCCAGCAGCATACAACCATACCATGGGATGGTGGATTAAGCAGTGAGCATGGTCGGACAGATTTAAATGGTAATGAGAATGTAGGACGAACAAGCCGGAAAAGTCACACCAAGCTTGGTATCGTTTGTGCAAAAAAGCATAGCAGCATGTTGAGTGAGAACTCGTTTTCAATACCTGTACGCACAGCCTTCTTCACATTTGAAGTGAGTGTGCACGGCAAATAGGTCTTCTCAAATCAACTGACTTGCTTAATACAGCCACTTGATTTCTAGACAATCCTGTTAATATTTCTAGCACAATTACCTTTTCTCCCTGTCTATCATTAACCATCATATTTGTCAGCAGTTTCAAGGTTTATAAATTTTTTATTTTTTTTTGACAAAGCTCAGGAATGTTGAAGTACACTCCCAACAGCAGAAAAAAAACAAATAAATTTAAATATTTTTGCAAACGTCATTTTCAGTACAAATCACTGTTCAATTTTTATTTATATTATTTTGTGTCATTATCGAATTAAAAGTGCAGCTTCAAAGTTTGTACATCTAAATATGAATTTCAATAGCAGACAGCACAAGTTTTCAAAAAAAGAAGTTAAAATTCTACCAAACTGGTGGGACAGAATTTGTAATCAAATGATTTAAGTCAGATTTGAAGCTGGGATAACCACTTCTGTGCAAACTTCACATGTGGGATGACAAACTAATCGGCTTCTGCCATGAAAAGCAAGATGATGTGGAAGTGAGAAGGAATACGTTCAGAACTTTATTGCCAATAGGTGGGTGGAAGGGGCAGCCATGATGCTACTCGGTGAGCAAACAATCCTCAACAATATAGGGTATTATGGCAAGGACTTATGCACAGCTGACTCTTTTAAAGTGCTTCAAAAAAATAAAAATTCCTAACTGCATCCTTAACATTGACAAAAAAAAACAAAATAATGAAAGAATTTGTTTTTGAGAGAGTGAGTGAGAATCCCACCAGTTTCTCGACTGAACTGGAAAAAAAAATCCTGTCTGCTTTAATAAAGTTCTCTCACTTCAACTTTGTTAGAACTCTCTTAAAGGCCTCTGCATTGTCTCCCCCACGTGAGCGAAGTATATACCCATTCTCAGAGCCCTGCCGCCGATCAACAATTTTCCGATTGATCATGTGCTGAAGTCTTAAAGCAAAGAGCCTATCGCTTTCCTCAATTCTTGCCATTTTATTGCACGTATTTTCTGGCAATTCAACACGAGTGGTCTTTGGACGTGAGGAAGATGCAGCTACGGAGGGGAAAGGCACCACGCACTTGGAATTTTGGGGCTTGTGCTCTTGTTGTTTGACATCATTGGGTCCCAAGACCCGCTTCCTCCGATTACCCACCCATGTAAAAGCACCACCATCAAAACCAGCCCTTTGATTCTGCACTTGCATTTCATCATCTTGACACTCATCTTCCACTTTGTCATTGTCATCAGTTTTGACCTTGGTCCCTTCAGTTGAATAAATAACATCACCTCCTCCTTGGTGGAGTTGCTTCACTTTTCCTTTTGCCTTTTGCTTCCTTCCAGGTTGAATATCAGGTCGGATTTGGGTGTTACTGGAAGTTGTAGGCTCATTGCTTTCAAAGCTACTGTCCAAGGAAGGCAAAGCAGATAGAGAAGGTGCGACTGCAACAGCAGAAACAATCACACGGCAGCTCTCTCTCTCTGCCTGAAGTTGTTGCCAGCGTTCAGGAACTGCCATACCAGAGGGTGGAAACCAAGTTACGTCAGAATCCGTGAGGGCTTTCCTTGCCCGGCTGAGATGTATTGGAGGCTCACCTTGGCATCCATTCTCCCTGTCCTCTTCTATGGTTTTTGAGTTGTGAGCATGCCAGTGAGATGCTGGCTTTTGAAGTGAAGGATGCCAAGGGGTCGCACGCACTAGGTGCGGTGAAACCATACGGCCATCAGGAAGGCGCTTGGGTGGTGTTCGGGGGCAACTTACAATTGGCTTGAAGTGGTTGAGCTCCAGAGAAATACTATCACTACTGCAGGTACTGTCACTCCGATTAGGCACACTGCCAGCACCCGACAATTTATCTTGCGATGTGTCGGTGGAATCACTCAACATGGAAACAGGTGCAGAGATGGAACGATGGGTGGCAGAAGCATTCTGGTTGTTCTGCGAAATCCAGACAATTCGAGAAGCACATATTTAAGCAAAAATAAAATTACATTAAAAAAACTGACAAAAAAAAACATCTGACACAAAAATCAGTCAACACCATGTGTGAAGTTAAATTTTTGGCTGACAGTTGTAGGTTTAGTCCTACTGTGGGCATGAGTTTGGCAAATATCAAATCCTTAAATTGCACACCAAATTATATATTTTTTAAAAGACAAGACATGTTTTCCCCACCTGCAAATTCTTGCCATTTATATCTTCCAGAGTAAATCTTTGGATTTTGCTATAGCAAGCTCTGGGTGATTTTGACCTGCAGGGAGAGCACACCATTTTCAGCGACACAGCCGTGCCCCCAGCAAATGATGCTATAAAACAGCTATGTGCTGCATACAAAAGAAGAAGAATAAGTACAGGCACACCATTACAATTTACAAACAAGAAAAAGAGCAATCAGAGATTGCAGACCCTCGTCAGGACTCGTTTTGTGTAGTGTTTGTGTACTGGTACGTAATTTTTTTTTTTTTTGTATACCTTGTCAAGTCTCGTGTGAGAGCTAACACACAACGCACAGCAAGGGGGGCATGACACAAGAGGGGAGGGAGTGGGAAGGACAAAACAGTGGGGAACAGAGACATTAGGAGATCTGCGGAAGGGAGAGGGATGGGACGGGGAACATGGGGAATCGAAGATGGACATAACATAATTATTAATATATATAACTATAACTGTCACTGTCACTTTATTACTGCTGGCAGTGATGACTGGGTACCAAGACATCCCACTTTGATGAAACCTCGTTTTGATTGGACATGTGACACTGACCCATTACATTTATTATTATTCAATTCAAAATCAAATGGAAAACCAAATAGGTATGGTACAGTCAGTCCTGCATTGGAGTCATCAGAAGGAACCCAAACAAGCAAAAAGCAAAGATGAAGTCATCAGGAGGAACCTGGATAAGATTCAGCTGATACTCCTCAACCCTGAAACCCATCCAGGTGCAGCAGAATGAGCCTTATTCAAAAAAATAAAAATAAAAATAAAAAAGAACCCTGATCAAAATAATTAAATAATTCTGGCTCCCAGACCACGTGTCCGATCAGGTTGAAATTTAAAACATATTGTTATGGATCTGGAAACCATATGCATTCAAACATAGATGTCCCAAGAGTCAGTTATTCCATTAAGTACATATGAGATAGGTCCCTTCCTTTTGTCTAGTGGGAGAATCAAAGGTGTGCATTGCGATGTCCTTTTAGGTAGGTTATTACATCTAACGACCATCCAACAAACCATCCAACAGACCATCCAACAAACCATCCAACGAACCCTCCAACGATCATCCAACAAACAAACCGACAACACCACTGAACAAGCGCTTCACTCGCCTAACTGGCGACTCGCTGTCTGAGGCAGAATCTCTGGCAGTTCCTTCTCGGCTTCCACAAACTTTGTAACTTCTTTTTGACGAGTATGGGCACGCGTGGAGTGGGGGCGGGGTTTTCCCAGCATGGCCGAAACCCTGCCCAGAAAGGGTGGACCCATGGGAGCCCCGTCCAATCAGGGCAGACAGTGACGTCTGTTCAACCGAGCCCCCGCCCCGTTCAGAGAGGTCCATAAAAGTTACGACGCCATCCTCAGTGCAGAGTTCTGAGGGGGTTCGGTCGCTGGTTCTGAGTAAGTCTCTTGGAGGAGGAACGAGAGTTCTTTTGGAGGAGCAAGTTGGTTGGTGTGCGCTCTACATTTTGCTGGCGTTCGTGGAGTTTTCCTGGGTCCCGTCCGCGACCCTGATCTCTGCTCTGGGACTCCGCCTGCTCCGCTCGGTTTCCTCCATGGGCACGAGCCCCACGCGTGTGACTGTGGGCTGAGCCGCATGACCAATAGCAGGTGCCACACCGCGGAGCACTCCCTCCCTTCAACATGCAGGTACCCACGTGAACTGCGACCCCCCCCCCCCCCCCCGCTCGTCTCTCACTCTCTGGCTGCGGGGATCTTTCAATAAATCGTCTGAGTGTGTGGGCCTGTCTTGTAAGTAGAAACTGTATAAGTGTTTTTGAACATTGTAAATTCACACCAGCATATCTGCGATAAGTCTTGCACTGTCTTTTTTTTATTTGTGAATAAAACAATTGTAGAAATGTTCACAGTTCATTTCAGTCTTTCTGGCATTGGTCCAGCATGGTTCGGATCTGAGTTTTAGCCGGGTGTTTATACCTGATAATCCACTCATCCAAGCTGGCAAGGCTTTGGCAGTTCCGCTCGACTGCACCCGAACCGGAGTTGGTAGTCGGAACTCTACCGCAGTTGGTAGAGTGACCCGGTTCGAGCAAGACGTGCCGAGGGCGTGGTTCCCCGGTAGTGGAAATCGCATAGTTAATTAGGTAAATTGGTTCTCGACAAAAAGACCCTACGCTACGCGGTGGAGGTATTGGCGTTCCACAGTCGGTTCAGCGACCCGCCGGCTCGTGGAATTATCCAGAGTGACAGCCTACAATTCCGGTAGTCTGGTGGGAGACGACGTAACTTCCCCCACCTCGCGGTCGTTCTCGCCACCAGACCTCCGGCCCACAATAATATATTCCCCATCACTACTAGATCATAATTATAACGTTACACTTCAATTGATGAAGCAATTTGAGAGAAATAACTTTTTAAAGATTTTTGCTCAATCCAATGTAGCTGGCAAACTATGTGGCCGATCAGGTTGAAATTTAAAAGCCACATTCCCACTTCTGCTCAATAATAATTGTGGAGTTTCACATTGATTAATGGAGCGGTTCCAGTGTAAACATCATTTCATATTTTTCCTTCAATGCAATATGGCTGCTAAACCATGTGACCTACGTCAAAAAGAGTCGGAAGCTTTTTGTTCGTCATGGAAAGGCAGTCATACCTGTAAAGTTTCACCTCGATATGTTCAGTTGATTCGGAGATGACTTTTCAATTTTCAATCCAATATGGCTGACGGACCACCTGACCTACAGTAGGACATCATAAACATATCATGCCTCTAATGGGGGAGGCGATCATGCTTGTTAAGCTTCGTAAAAATCGGATAAGGTGGTTTTTCTATCCAAGATGGCTGCCAAACCATGTGACTTGTGACACCATAATTTTTACCATGTATGAAGCCATGGCATTAGTTGATAGTTGCAAAGTTTCACTTTTATTGGATTAGTACTTCCAGAGAAAACTTTAATAATTTTCTTCAATCCAATATGGCTACCAAACCATGTGACCTATCAATTATTCATTAACAAATGTGTATCACATATCCTTGGAGAATGTGCGTGGTGAAGTTTCCCCTTGATCTGACCAGCCATTCTGAAGAAGACGTTGGAAGGTTGTAGGGTAAATTAAATATGGCTGCCACACCATGTGACCTATCAATTAGAAATTAACAAACTTGTAAAATAATGTCTTGGGGAATGTGTGTATTCACCTCAATCTGTCCAGCCGTTCTGGAGAAGAAGGTAAAAAAAAAAAAAAATTCAAAACAATATGGCTGCTGAACCATGTGACTTTTGACGTCAAAATTTTTTTTTCCCCTTCGGTAAGTTGTTGTATAGATGATGCTCAAGAAATTTCAAATTTTTCGGATGCAGCATTCTACGTGTTGAATTTTCACTGGGATACCACTTCACTGATGAAGTCATAAAAAAATCACGCTTCTTCGCCATGGGATTATTGCCATGTGCCAAGTTTCAATTTTTTCAATTGTACGGTTTTGGAGATACAGAGGGGTCCAAAGTTTTTGGTTTTTCTAAAATGGTGCCCATACCACATGACCTATGGCATCATAATTATCAATTAAATATTCAACAAAAAATATATACATACTATGGTGAAAATTGTGTCGATTGGACTTACAGTTGCCGAGAAAAAAACCCCAAAATTGCTGGCGGAAGAAAAAGAATAAACAGAAGAAAAACAATAGGTAACCCAGCCTTGTTGGTTTGGTACCCTAAAACACCAAAAAGTAATTATGTTATGAAAAAACATAAATAATTATGGCTGCCAGACCATGTGTAGAATCAAGTTGAAAATTAAAAAATGTTTTCCATATCACAACTAGATCATAATTGTGAAGTTTCACATCGATTGATTAAGCGGTTCCAGAGAAAACATTATTTAATATTTTTATTCAATCCAATATGGCTGCCAAACCATGTGATATCAATTATTCCTGAACAAACTTGTACACCCATGGCTTGGGGAACATTTGTGTGAAGTTTCCCCTCAATCTGTCCAGCCATTCTGGAGATTTTTTTTATAGGTATGAGGGTAAATCCAATATGGCTGCCAAACCATGTGACCCGTGGCATCCATTTGTTCCTCATGGATAGGCGGTCATACGTGTACAGTTTTGCCTCAATCTGTTCAGCCATTTCAGAGAAGAAGATTAAAACACGCGCGCGCACGCACGCACGCACGCACGCACACACACACACACACACACACACACACACACACACACACACACACACACACACACACACACACACACACACACAATAGTGACCGAAGCTTTTCGTGCTGCACTCTTCAGGGTAAAAAATAATCGCATCAAGTGAAGGAGGAGGTGAAGGCACGTGCTTTATACGCAGGATGCGGTTGGACGCAGTTGCAAACGTCAATCATCGACGAACTCTGCTCCAGCCAATGGGAACTCGAGGTGAAGATGATGGGCTGACCAATGGGCGTTCGGATTAAACGTGATGTCATTACGGTTGAACCAATCAGTGTCTACCTTATTGAGACCTGATAAATTGAGATAAAGCATGCGTCTTCACTTCCTCCTTCACTTGCTGCGATTTTTTTTTTACCCTGAAGAGTGCAGCACGAAAAGCTTCGGTCACTATTATGTCGTGTTTGTTTGTACCCATATTAAAGTTCTGAAGTACCAAAAACATATATATATATATATACATATACATATACATATATATATATATATATATATATATATATATATATATATATATATATATATATATATATATAGATATATAAAGCTCTGGAAAAAAAATAAGAGACCACTCCAAAAAAAAATTAAATCAGCATCTCTACATGTATGGCAGCCATTTCCTTCCAGTGTCTGTTGAATTCCAACACAGGCACATCTCATTCTACTTAATGAGGTACTAATTGGGTGATCACCTGAACCAAATCTTATTTAACAAGGAAAAGTATAAAAAACACTGCTGTGGTCATCACTCTCCTCTTGCAATAGGACCAGCTGGATGGCAAAAACAGTGATAGTCGTACCTCAAAAGTAATTGGAATCAAAAAAAAATAACTATTGACCATGCCAAAAGAGTTAAAAAGAAAAGTTTTGAGTGAGGAAAAGAAGGGTTCAATTCTGCCTTTACTGGCAGAGGGATACAGTGAGCATCACGTTGCTTCCATCCTTAAAATGTCAAAGACAGCGGTTCATAAGAACAAGGTCAAGCAGCAGACTTTGGGGACAACAAAGCTACAGAGTGGCAGAGGGCGAAAACAACTTTCCACTGACCAGGATGACCGCCAACTCATTCGAATGTCACTCAACACACGTAGGATGACATCAAGTGACCTAAAAAAAGAATGGCAAACAGCAGCTGGGGTGAAGTGCACGGCGAGGACGGTTCGAAACAGGCTCCTTGGGACAGGGCTGAAATTGTGCAAAGCTAGAAAAAGCCCTTCATCAATGAGAAGCAAAGAAGAGCCAGGCTGAGGTTTGCAAAAGACCACAAAAATTGGACCGTAGAGGACTGGAGTAAGGTCATTTTCTCTGATGAGTCCAATTTTCAGCTTTGCCCAAAACCTGGTCGTCTAATGGTTAGACGGAGACCTGGAGAGGCGTACAAGCCACAGTGTCTCGCACCCACTGTGAAATTTGGTGGAGGATCGGTGATGATCTGGGGGTGCTTCAACAAGGCTTGAATCGGGCAGATTTGTCTTTGTGAAGGACTCATGAATCAAGCCACGTACAAGGTTGTCCTGGAAGAACACTTGCTTCCTTCTGCTCTGACAATGTTCCCCAACTCTGAGGATTGGTTTTTCCAGCAGGACAATGTTCCATGCCACACAGCCAAGTCAATCAAGGTGTGGATAGAGGACCATTAGATCAAGACCCTGTCATGGCCAGCCCAATCTCGAGACCTGAACCCCATTGAAAACCTCTGGAAAGTGATCAAGAGGAAGATGGATGGTCACAAGCCATCAAACAAAGTCGAGCTGCTTGAATTTTTTGCGCCACGAGTGGCATAAAGTCATCCAACAGCAATGTGAAAGACTGGTGGAGAGCATGCCAAGACGCATGAAATCTGTGATTGAAAATCAGGGTTATTCCACAAAATATTGATTTCTGAACTCTTCCAAGTTAAAACATTAGTATTGTGCTGTTTAAAAATGAATATGAACTTGTTTTGTTTGTATTATTTGAGGTCTGAAAACACTGCATCTTTGGTGTTATTTTGACCAGTTGTCATTTTCTGCAAATAAATGCTCTAAATGTCAATTTTTATTCGGAATTTGGGAGAAATGTCAGTCGTTTTTTGAATAAAACAAAAATGTTCATTTTACTCAAACACGTACTGATAAATAGTAAAACCAGAAAAACTGATAATTTTGCAGTGGTCTCTTAATTTTTTTCCAGAGCTGTGTACACACACACACACACACACACACACACACACACACACACACACACACACACACACACACACACACACACTCGTCGACTTAAGACCGCAATTGGTTCCGACCAATCGGTCGTAAATCGAACAACGTATATTTTACATACAAAAAAAAAAAATTTTTTTTGGGGCTACTTTACGTGGGTCGAACAGTCGTAAGTCGACGACTACCTGTATATGTAATATATATGTATATATCTTCTTCTTCTTCTTCTTCTTCTTCTTCTTCTTTCGGCTGCTCCCGTTAGGGGTCGCCACAGCGGATCATCCGTATGATCCGCATAGTGATTTGGCACATGTTTTACGCCGGATGCCCTTCCTGACGCAACCCTGGTCGCCTCTTACGACACAGGGATAAGGTACACCTATTTTAACCGGGGTATACACCGGCCCAGTATACTGGTACTCATTTCGCCGACCTCGGAAGGATGACAGGCTGAGTCAACCCCCTGGTGTATTAATTCAGTGGCCCAAGGGGCTTGAACTCAGGACCTCTTGGATCCCAAGCCGCTGCCCTAACCACTGCGCCAACACCAGGAGATATATATATATATATATATATATATATATATATATATATATATATATATATATATATATATATATATATATATATATATATATATATATATATATATATATATATATATATATATATATATATATATATATATATATATATATATATATAGTAACGGTTGTGGAAATTCACATAACACCATAAAAGGGCCCTCAGGTGAGATATCTCTGTAAGTACTTGTGTAGTTAGCCCAAACCCGTTGTATAGAGGGAATTTATGTGATCCATCCGGGCTGCAACGCTTTGAGTTAGCCATTTCTCTGTTCTATCTCTTATTTCGAACAAACAAAAACCACCAGCGATGCTCGTGGGCTTTTCCCGCCATTTTTCCCTACACTTGGAGTGAGGGAAGGGGGAGAAGGGCAGCTCGCTGCTGATTGGTGGATGAACAGCGTGAGGCAGTCGGGGTGAGGGAACGCACCTTTTCGAGAACCTTCTCGAACCAGGGTGGAGCCGAAAACGGGGCGGAGCGAAGGGCGGAGCCCCGCGCTATACAAGGCGGACCGCACGCGGGGCTCGCTCGCTCTCTCTTGGTGGTCGAGGTCAAGTCCTTTTTTTGTCTGGGTCGTCGACGTCATCCTCTCTGTCGGGGTCGTGCTGGATCTCTCTTTCTTTGTCGTCGAGGTAGAGTTCTCTCTCCCTCCCTCTCATCTTGGCGTTGAGCGACCTATCGGTGAAGGCGTGGGCCGGTGGCGAATCCAGGCAACGCCTCGAAGACGCGGACGGGAGGCGCCGCAGGCGGTCTGTGGTGGACCTGCGCGTGCAGACGAGGAGAGTGCCAAAGAGGGTTCACCGGCCGCAGAAGGGATGTGTTCTTTTCTTTGGGCTTTTGTATGTGTGTTTGTGGCGCCAGTCCATGAAGTAAACCTGTTTAAGTGCCTGTACATTTAATGCTGTAGTCGGTCGCAACGTCTTTCATTTCTTGCTGTACATATTGCATGACTGCCCTTGCTTGTTTGTGTTATATGTGTAATAAATGTGCTGGTGAAATGTTTCCCGTTCATTGCGTCCTTCCCCTCTTTTGAAAGTGCCATCTTGAATCGTGGAATGATTGGTAGTGGGTTTTAAACACCCGATAAATAATCTGAACCGTCGAGGTCGGCGATAACACCGCTCGGTTATCCCTGTAGCATGGAACGAACCGCTTAAGCGGTTCGTGTCCTAAGCCGACCTGCGGCGTGGTGCAACCCCTCGGTAGGTTACCCGCGTGGGTATTTCGGTATATCGACATTCGGCGATTCACTCTATTTCGCGCAGGTAGAATGCAGACTGGGTTGTGGTGAGGTTAACCCCCCACCCGTGACTGGCTCCTGGCGGTAGTTCCAGGAGGGTCACGACTGAATTGTCCGTCCGGTGGGCGACGCGGCTGCCATTAGAGGTACGCGGCCGATTGCACGCCAGGCGGGCCAGAATTCGTAACATTGGTGTCCGGGAGTGAGATTTGAATCCACCCCGTCTCCAACTAAATTCACGGAAACGGATCAGGGGTGAGTCAAGCGACCCTCCGTGTTCCCCAAATTTGAGCGATAAAAAAAAAATTATTCCACGAAATAAGATGGCTTTTCAAGGCGAACGGGTGCCAGGTGGATTAGATATGTGTTATAATGTGGAATCCATGGCCCAGGACGGTTCCTTTTGTAATTTTAATCCACGGGGGAGCTCAACCCCATATATTGAGCATGGACTTTGCCGGCAAACGGAGTCGCACAATGGTGGCGCGATCGCACCTCGGCGTGGCACGGAGCAGGCGGCTATTTTTAGCGCAACGAACGGCACGACATGAGGCGAGTGCTTTCAGCCACAGCTTCAGACCTCGTGGTCGCGGCAGGTGCCATGGCAGGCGTGGCAGGATTCCGGAGCATTAATTGACGGGCTTCGGAGACAAGTGTCGAAGTCCTTGCAGCGGTGGAGGAATGGTGACAACTGTATAGGGGAATTGCATTCGTTTTCCTTTAAATTGGACGAGGCACGGCGGCACATAGACAGGGTTCATGAGGATTACGTGCGAACGGAGTCACAACGATGGGCCGATGTACAGGAAAAAAGGAGGGAGGAAGATCAAAGGCAAAAAAAGCTGGAAAAGGAAAAAGGTGAACACGACTTGGAATTAAAAAAAACTGAAGGAAGAGGTAAGGTCAGGCAAAAAGATAATAGAAATCTGAGAAGAGACGATAAAAAGAGGAGAGAAAAATCTGGAACAAGAGAAGAACGAACTGAACGAAAGAATAGAGGAAGAGCAAATTAGTAATTCCCGGGATAGAAAGAACTTGGAAGAAGAATGGAGGGCAAAGTTGGAGGAGGAAAAACGGGAACACGATTTGGAAGTGAGACAACTGAAGGAGGAGATAGAAGAAGGCAATCGGAAAAGAGAAAGACTAGAAAAGACGATAAAAGAAGAAAAGGAATGGCAGGAAGAAAATGGACGAAATGAGGAGGGAAGCATGGGAAAGTTGTGCGGAAAGGAGGGAAGAAGCATGCAAATTGGAAGAGGAACTATTGGAAAAAACTTCTGAGATACTGAAACATGAAACCAAAGAGAGAGGATTACAAAACGAACTAAGGATGTTAAAAGAGGAGAGGAAGAGAGTGGAAAATGAAACGTTGAGGAAACACGCTGTACAGATCAAACAGTTGGAAGCCAAAGCAAGGTTGGAGTGTGCGGAGATGAGAAAGGAATTCGAAAAGAAAGCTTCAGAGTTACAGAAACACCAAAACAAAGAGACGGAACTACAAAACGAGCTGAGGATGTCGAGGGAAGAAAGAACGATAGCAGAGAATGAAACGTTAAGGAACCACACTGAGCAGATCGAACAGCTGGAAGCCAAGGCCAGATTAAAGAATGAGGAGCAAGAAAGAGTACTGAAAGAACAAGGAATGAGACAGGAGAAGAAAATCAGCCAACTGAAGGAAACCACGAGATTGCAGAATGAGGAACAGGAAGGATAGTGGAATAGAAAACAAAAAGAGTATGAATTTGAAACTGAACGACAAAAGGAAAAAAAAATAGGTTGGAGTACGAGGAGAAAGTGAAGGAGCAAGGAATGAAGCAGGAAGGAGAAATCAGTCAATTGAAGGAGACAACGAGTTAGTAGAGGGGATGCAGTGAGCAGAATGGCAGAATTCAACGGTGTGTTGAAGAGTTGTGAGGTGGAGACATGTTGAGTGAGTGAGACCCCCTGTGCGAGTGGGAGGCCGTGTGCGAGTGGAACCACGTGTGCGAGGGAAATGGCATGCATGAGTGAACGGCTGAGTGCAAGAGAGACCGTGTGTGTGAGGTCGCTGTACGTGAGGGAGATGACGGTGGGCATGAGGGAGCACACAGCCGCATCTCCGAGAGCGAGTGTAATGGTGAGGTGTGCAAGTCTCGTGACACGTGAGAGTTTGAGCGCGTGGATGGAATGGAGACGACGACGGCGACAGAGGGACAAAAGCCGAGTAGCGGCCGTAGTTGTAATGGGGACCGCGCCGGGTTTACCCAGCAGCGAGCGCGAGGTTCGTGCCGTGCTTCGCACAAGACCGCCACGGCTTCGCACGAGTGAAACCCGGTCCATAAACGCCAGCGGTGGATGTTGCCGATCCCGCGGAGGGACAGAAGGTAGGCTGGATACGGATTCGGAACGGACGGGTTCTCCACGCGAGTGTGTGTGAAGCTCCGACGGGCAGAGCACATGCGTTCGTGTGGGGAACCCCTCGAAACGCGAGGCTTGTTTTTTTGATGCGCAGGGTGACGTCATGGCTGCACGTGTGGTTGGAATCCGGCAGGAGGGTGAATCCCTGCCGGATGGTGCCGTCCAGGAGGGACGAGGTACAAGGTGCGCGAACAGCTGCCATGACGTCACGTAAAAGAGCGCAGGTTGCGAGTTGCCGCGCGAATAGAAAAAACAAACAAATAAAAAGCGTACCTTGGCCTTGGGCCAAAGGTTATCTTGCCAAAAGACCTTGATTTGAGTTTCATTTTTTATGAAAAATCAGTTTTTTCGTCATGACGTCTTCAAATGATGTCATGACGACAAAATTTTTATATATCTGAGAAACACTCGTCTAGGGCTTCAATTTGAGGTACGACTCGATATTGTTAGTCAAAGATTTAAAAATGACCTTCATGAAGGTCAACTTTGCCCTTAGGCGCTAACCATGAAGGTCAAGGCCAATCGCCACCAAAAACTAATCAGCTGAGCACCTATTGATATGCTATATATCCACCAAGTTTGGAGATGATCTGATAAAATTTACTCAAAAGCTAAGGGTTTCGTTGATTTTGATGTTTGACCTTCTGGTGACCTTGACCTTCGAAATTTTGGGCGTCGAAAGCTATTGCGCTCACGAGTATACACGTCAAGTTTGAGAGCCATTGCTTTAGAACTGTGACTTAGAGAGCAAGTTGAAAGTTGAAAATCAATTGTAAGAGACAAATATATAAATATATAAACAAAAAAACCAACAAACCGATCGAGTAACATATCTTGCTTTGGCTAGATAACAAGCGAGCCTCGCTTCGGGTGAACAGGATTCCCGAGGCAAGGGGTGGAAGACCCCCTTCGCCTGGGCACAGGAATACAACGAGTTAGGGGGAAGGGATAGTGTTAGTTAGACCGGCTTCATGGGGCAGGGGAAAGTCCTCATGGGGCCCATGGAATGGATTAGGTGGAGGGATTGTAGTCAGATTTAGGAGGGGAAATGATTTTTGAGGATTTGGAGACATGGACAGACTTTGAATGTGTAGAGGGGACGTAGCTTAGCTATGTAGTGTTAAATGGAACGTGCTGTATTGTAAGGGACGACGTGGGAGCACGAGATAGTTCGGGGATGTAGTCAGAAGGATGGCAGTGATCAGCGATGTGTGTGAAGAGAGTGGAAACTTTATGAGTGAATGAGGCCAGCGAGCCTGAGTGTATGGAGCGAATGTGGAATGCATGGTGCGATGAGTGATTGGGGGGAGGAGTGATTCCCGCCCAAGGGATCCCGGGGTCAGTGTAGAGTGAGTCAGGAGGTTAGTCAAATTGACAAAAATGGAAGTCGTTTTGCTGTTGGTGGGGAAGTAGGCTCGAAACCCGCTTGAAGGGGTGCAGGAGCCCTGTTGATGGGCTGGGAGCGTGGCTACGAACGGTGAGTATTGCTTAGTGGGTACCCCGGGCACCGGGCTAGTCGGTCGCGGTAGGCCAAGGGTCCATGGGGGGCCGGGATAGCGTAGTGGGCACGGGTGCGCCCGCATGATGCGGGGGCCCGGGGCGCCATTGGCTGCGTGGGCAGTGTCGTGGGCACGGGCACCCAAGGAAGGGGCCCGGGGCGCCAGCCTGCCACGTGAGCGTCGGTGGGGAGTCGCCATGGAGAGCACTCCCCAGTTTTAGGGAGCTGGTAGGCTCGGAGGCAGTGTAGTGCCCGGGGGTGCCATTGTTGGAGAATTGGCAGAGGGTAGTTCCTGCCAAGGGAGCCACGCGTCACAGCCACGAAACCGTGTGAGGGCATGGCCCGAAATTTGAGAGGACACCAACACAGGCGACGGGAATCTTGGTTGTTAGAACCGATAGGTTAAGCGAGAGGCGCTTGTTGAAAGCCCCAGGGTAGTTTAAAGGTTAATGGTTAGGGTAGATAGGAAGTGTACCCCTCCGCACCATCCATCCCTTCGCTCTCGTTGTGGGCCGCTGCACCCACTTTGGGTTAGTAGATCGCTGAAATCTGAGGAGGCCATTCTGCGGCTTCATTGGGCCTCAACACAGGACGCTAGCTCTCCCTCATTCCCCTCCAG
>NC_140967.1:82128813-82156313 GCF_056783735.1 Eptatretus burgeri
TACTGTGTGTTTCTAGTTCGGTCTTGTGTTAAAATTTGTGCTGATTGTTGAGTTTGACATTTTTTCAGAGCTGGTTTCCTTGAGGCCTACGCTTCTTCCCGTTTGTGTGCGCGATCGTGTTATTTGTATTTTCTCCTCATTACCATCAGTGTGTACTTTCTCCACTTTTCCCTCCACCCTCCTTCTATCCCTCTCAACTATACCCTCCGTTTCCTGTCTTAAAATATAAATATAAAAAAAAATAGCTTTTACCTCACATCACACCCCACGTAACCACGTGATTTCCTGTACCGACTCTTCTTCCTCCTCCTCCTCTTCCGCCAACCCGCATTAACTGTACAGCTTTACAATTTTTTCTTCCACCTTTCCTTTCCCTAATCTTAAAAAATAAAAATAAAAATAAAATAAAAATTATTTATTCTTTTAACCTCTCGCGTTACACCTCCTGTAACCACGTTTCTCTGCCCCCCTCTCCTTCTTCCTGTAACTTTCGTCATCCCACCAGCTTCCTTCTGCGTTTGCCAATCCAAATTCACCAACACCTACACAATTTTTATTCAACCTTTTCTTGACCTAATGTTACGTAATCTTTATCAAAAGACAAAAAAAAAAAACAAACAAAAAAAACAGTCTCTTAAAATGTTACAACTTCTTCTCACACGTGTGGTTCTCGGTATTGCATAACAATTCACGACTTTTTCTTCTTGGAAAGACCGTTTTCAATTCGACCATTTCTTCATCCCTTGTCTAAAAAGTCCCACTGTTACAATGTTTCTTTTCTCCATTCTCTTAATTCTCCTTTGTTGCATCCCTCACGTAATGTCTTTAATCGCATCTCTGACTTAAAAAAATATTTCAAATCCCAGTTTGCAATGCATGTTCGTGTTCCATCAATCGTCGTCTTTTTTTTTTTTCCAACTTCAGTGCTAATTCACCCCATCTCCTTAAATCTACCTCCTTAAATCTACCTCCTCCTAACCCCTCACCTGTTATCCCCTCTCCTTACTCCTCCCATCGTGCCCCCCCTCTAAGAGGTGCCCCTTGGCACCTCTTCACTGTCTTCTGCTTCGGGATCAGCTCCTCCTCTCTTGTCCCAAAGTGCATGGTGTTTGAACATCTGTGGACTCCATTCTAACCCAACAGATATCTCACCCTCTCAATCAGTACACTCATCACCACAAACATGCTCCTTCCTTCCTTCCTCTCAGCACACCTCCCCCTCTTCAGAACCCCTCAAATCTTGTACCTCCCACTGCTCGCTCCCTTCTTCACCATACCTCAACCAAGTCTCATTCTTCCCCTCTCCTCACCTCTCCCATCGCCCTCCTGCACCTTGGCCGTGCCTGCTCTCATCGTCTCCCATCCCTCTCAAACGCAACCTTCACATTCTTCCCCCCTCCAAGCTTCCCTCTCACCTTTCTCAAAAACTCCCCCATCACCCTGCTCCCTCAACTCTCGCCTCTCACTTTTCTCCATCCAATCTTCCCCCTCACTCCCGCTTCCCAAAGTTCCCCGCCCCCACATCCACATCCACAAAGGTGCCTCCTTCCCCCACCCTCTCTCTTCCATCTCATCAGTCCACCTCCTCCAATCTTCAACTGCCCTCTGCCCCCTCTCTTATTACTCCCCACTGTACTTCAACCGATCACCGCCTTTTCTCCTTGTCCAGTCCTCTCCCCAAGCTGTTCTGCAATACCCCACACTCTTTCAATGACTCTCCTGACCTCCGCTCCCCCTCCTCCCTCGTCCTACCATCCCCCTCCATTGCACCCAAAACACCCCCCCCTCCCACTTCCTTTACAGTGTGGACCTCAAACATCTGGGATCTTCACTCAAACCTGACAGAGCTTTCCATACAGGTTGCCACTGACAAACCAGACATAATTTGCTTAACAGAAACTTTCCTCCTTCAAGACGTCTCAGACTCCCGAGTATCTCTACCGCCAGGAGGAGCAAGTAACCTGGGAGAGAGTTGCTCTCTTCATCAAAGACTCTATTCCTCACTCATTATATACTGCCCTTTCTCCCCCACACCCCCAGGATAACCTTTGGCTACGGCTTCCCCTCCACTCTCTCCTCATGTTTATATGTGTTGTACCGTCCACTAAACAGTGATGACTCCATTTACATCTCGCTCTCCAAAAACACGGACCAACTTCAATCCTGTCATCCCAACTCTCTCTTCCTAAAATGTGGTGACTTCAATTGTCATCATGACAGTAAACGGTGTGGGTACCTCACTCACCTGACACGGCGCTTCAGCAACTCATTGGGACTGACACAATCTGTCAACTTCCTGAGCCAGATCTCAACCAACGGTACTCCACCTCTGCTGGATGTGATTTTCACAAATTTCCCTGAAAATATCTGCTGTTCTTCCACCGCTCCTATCGGTTCATCTGACCACATGCTTGTCAAAGTAGACATCTCTCTGGCTGTGATTAGAGAACCACATCAGCACCGTTGAGTCTGGCATTTCACTCAGGCCGACTGGCAGGGACTTCAAGCAGCCATCAAACTTCCAGACTGGTCTCCCATCGCTACTTTCTCCAACATCAACTTGTCCTGGGAATTCTTTCAAAGAAACTTGTTCTCTCTCATGCACAGATTTATCCCATCTCGTCTTCAGTTGTCCCACCATTCCTCCCGCCCATGGTACACTGGCGCTTGTGGCGAAGCAGTTGTCCAAAAACAACTTGCCTTTGCCTTATGGAAGGCTAATCCAACTGAAGGCAATCTCAGTTCCTTCCACAAAGCTCGGAACAAGTGTGTGTCTACCGTCAGGAGAGCCAGAAAACAACATCTTGCTAAACTGGTCTGAACTTTCAAACCTCTCTCCCTCCTCCAAATCCTGGTGGCATCTCATCAAATGTTTCTGGTGCATGTTCCCCCTCCATCCCCTCCCTTACCTCAAATGGTTGCACTGCTGATATCGCACGTGAAAAGGCTGAATGCCTAACCTCGGTGTTTGCATCGAAATCTTGTGTCCAAAACCCATCGCTTTCTATACCCACCTTACCCAGTCACACCCACTGTTTTTGGACTCTGTTCTTTTCTCCTGACAAGGTGGAGAATCTCATCAGTCCACCTCTTCATCATCAGCCCACATGTCAAATTTTTTTTGCTCTGCTGCTCTTGCTCACCCTCTCTCTGTTCTATTCACCCTCTCATTTGCTCAAGGTCATCTGCCATCTGCTTGGAAATCAGCAAACATTACCGCTCTGCATTAAAAAGGTGCAAAAACAGATCCCTGCTACGACGGATCAATCAGCCTTCTCCCAATCAGCAAGGTTATGGAATCCATCACCGCTTCAGACACAAAATCCTTCCTCTTCTCCAATGGTTTGATTTCCGATCATCAATTTTGATTCAGACGAGGCCACTCTGCACTGGATATTCTGCTTCTGCTCTCCCAACAATGGATGTAAATCCTTAATGCCAGATATGAAATCAGAGCCATCTCCCTCACCATATCGCGTGCCTTCGATACGGTTTGGCACCTTGCCCTGCTCCCCAAACTCTCTTCCTTTGGTATCTAAGGACATCTCCACTCATGGCTTGCAGACATCCTCTCCTGTCGCAGCCAACGTGTGGCCCTTAATGGAGTTCTCTCATCCCCTCTTCCTGTCCAGGCTGGAGTTCAAGGCAGTGTTCTGGACCCTGTTCTTTTTCTGGTTTTAATCAATGATCTCTCCGACTCTCTGGAAAATCCTCTTTATCTCTTGGCTGATGATTCCATCCTCTGCCATCTCTCATCGGCAAGCAGCAGCCTCTTCACTCTCTGCAGATCTGGATAAAATCACAAGCTGGTCCAACACGTGGAACATGTCTTTCAACCCTGACAAATCACACTCTCACTTTATCTCTCCGAGAGGACCATCTGGAAGGCATCCCCACCCCGCCCCATCATCTACTTTCTCAACAATCCGCTTGAAGAAATCCTTTCAATCAAGCTTCTGGGTATAACTCTCTGCCATATTTCCTGGGATAACCACATTTCCAAGCTGGCCTCCAAAGGCAGTCACCGACTGGGCATCCTCTGTCGTGCAAAGTCCTTCCTTGGCACACCTGAACTCCTGACCACAGAAAAAGTTTTCGTCCGCAGCTTGATGGAGTACTGCTCTCCCCTCTGGGCTGGTGCTCCTGCCTCTCACCTTTCTCAGCTTCATGCTGTGGAAACCAAGGTATTTAGTATTATTGGTATCTCCCGTGATGAGGCTGAGTGTTTGGGTCTCTCACTCTTTCACCGCAAACTGGTCGGTGGTCTTTCAGTCTTCCACAGTCTCCTCTCCGGCCTTTCCCCCCTGCTCTGTTCCCCCCCCTGCTCTGTCCCCCCCACCCCTGCTCTGTTTCCCACCCCCCCCATATTTCTGCAGGGCACTCAAGACCTGCCACTCAAGGTCTGCCAGCAACCCCCCTTCTGGCAAAACAATCAAAATCAAGAATCTCTGCTCACCTTCACTCTTTCATTCCTCTTTTATCCCACCTTTGGAACAAACTCTCACACTCCATTCAATCCCATTCTTCTCTCCAGGTCTTCAAAACAGCTGTTCACCACCATCTCTTATCTTCCCACATCCAAAGCCACAATCTTTTCTACCCCCGCTAATCCACCCCAAACCCACCTCCTTCAAATTCCCTGCTTTCCTTCTTGAAAGTCCCTGCTGTGTACGGACCTGAAAGCCCCTGCCGTGTGAGGACCTGAAAGCCCCTGCCGTGTGAGGACCTGAAAGCCCCTGCCGTGTCCAACTTGTTTACCCTGTCCCACCCCTCTCCATTCCACAAATCTCAAGTCTCTGTTCCCCAGTTTTTTCATTCCCTCTTCTGCCCTTCTTGTCTCCTGCTCCCCTTGTGGTGCGCAATCTGTGTGTTAGCTCTCATATGATCCTCAACAGTGTATGCAAAAATAAAAAAAAGAATAAAAAGACAAACAGACAAACAAATAAACAAGAAAAAGACCGTGCAAAATCCACCCCCCCCCCCTCTCCAAAGGTTACCATGAATACAAATTGTCCATTTCATTAACATTAAAATTGACAATCTTGATCAAAGCTCAGGTCAATCGGATGAAAATTGATTATTTTTCAGATTGAAATTGAGGTTTTCAGAACTTTGACTTTGAGTTGACCTTTGACCTTTTGACCTAAAAATAGTTGGTTTCCCAATTCAGTGATGCAATATGCAAATCCTGTTCAACTTTCAAGTCAATTGGATGAAAAATGACGATTTTTGAAATTCGACCTTAAGATGACCTTTGACCTCAAAATCAATAGGCTTCTCAGTTGAGACTCCCTCGACAACTTAGTAAAGTTTCATGACGATCTGTTTAGAATTGTGGACCTGTGGGCGATTACCCGTGGACAGACAAACAAACAAACAAGCAGTCATAGACTGGTACTTACGAAATTGTCAACTTGACCACTGACCTTGTCTAATAAAAGCTGTCTCGAGAGAAGGTAGTGACGCAAACCAGAAGTTTATACGATGATTCTGTACCAAACCATCAAAAATCGCAACGTCGACCGAAGCAAAAATCTCCATTTCTCCACGCAATTATTTAATATTATTTTATCAAAGTCACAAAACCGTAATATTCGGCCATCCACCAACAATCTTTACATAATCCGACGGCTTAGCGAGTCAGGCATGCGACGATAACCTTTATTGGGATAAAAAATAACTTTTAAACACCATCTTTATCGAAAACACCGTCAGCGCGCACACGCAAAACCTTTACGTGACTCAACGCCGCGTCTGCTCGAGCACGCTGCACCACCTGACGAGCCATGACGCGGCGAGTGAAATATTTTTTTATACAATCTTAAAACATCTCCAAAACATCCGATTTTACCAGAATTTTGACAACAGAGTGTTAAGCATCCTAAGCGATCGCAAAAACTGAAGACAAAATTAAAATCGAAGTTAAAACGAACTCGTAACGTAGACCGAAGCAAAAATACTCCATTTCTCCACATGAATTTATGGAATTATGTTTGACCTCACTGTAACCTTGACCTTTGACCGATTTTGACCAAAATCTAATCAGCGCTAGCCATCACCCTCCTGAATCACGTGGTGTAATTTGACATTGGTAGCTTCTTCCGTTCTCGAGTTATCGTGCCTACAAACAAACAAACAAACAAACACAAACAGAGGACGGAAGTCATCAATATACTTATGAAATCTTTAGATTTCGTAAGTAACAAGACACAGAATAACAAAATCGACTGACCAATATTCTTGAAAAATCTTCAATTTTGCAAGCAACAAACAGACAGACAGGGGTGAAAACAACCTCCTTCCACCTTTGGTGGCAGAGGTAATTATGGCTTCAGTCTAAGTGGCAATGATAGGTACGGATGGCTACAGCACTACTTTCATTACAATACAACAATATCCTATGCAGAAAATTATAGTGATGAATTAGTTATTTGATGATGCAAAATTTATTGCCATTCCTTTCATAACCATATAAGTAAACCTCAGCATTCACAGTTCCAGCATCCGTGGTTTTCGGTTGTTGCAGGTGGGAAAAATCATTACCTTGCCGCTCAGGTTACATTCTCTAATCTGTCTTTTTAACCTCTTGCTGTGTGCACAGTATGAATGAATAAGATTAGATCGATAACATTCATAGGATCCAAACAGGGGATTTACTTTCTTTCTGTTAAAACACCATCCTTATTCTCAAACACATTTGCGGTAGTTTCAAGGTGCACTTTTAAAATAACCAATCGACTCACTCACCTCTCAACATCAGCAGAATCTTCAGACTTAGCAAGACGTGCCTTTCCACGCGTCATCGGACAGTGAGCGTTCACCTCGTTTATTGGTGTAAGTTTCTGCAATCACATTTGCCAATGAGAACGTGGATAAGATCAATCGATGTTACATTCGGTACATACAGGCAGTGGACAAACAAAAATGGACTGGGTAAATGAGGTACACCAAGCAACGGCTTCCACACAGGCGTGGCCCATATATTAATTAAGCTAATCACATCCCAGCATGCTTAGGGTCATGTATAAAAATGCTGTGCAGGCCTGGTTGCCTATAATTATGGCGAGCATTGCTGCAAGAGGAAATCCGCCAAATGCTCCGATCCACAGAGGTGTAGTCACCCAGTGGTTTGATGAGCATGACACTGATGTTATCCATATGTCATGGCCTTCTCAGTCACCAGATCTGAACCCAATCGAGCATTTGTAGGATATTCTGGAACGACGCCTGAGACAGCGTTTCCACCTCCATCAAACAGGTTTTAACCAAATCAAGCAGAATCTTTTTCCCCAAAAGAGATTCTCTCATATGTAAACCAATTTGTTTTCAGTTGTTTCACTGGCTGAGCCAAAGAAAACAAAACCTTCTTACTTTGGCAGAAATGGTGATGACTGCAAATATAGACAGATTTTCAGAAAAAAGCATCCAGAGGCATTTTGAGGTAAAGTCTGAAACAATGCTTTTTAACCTGATTTTGACATGCAGAAATCAAAAATGCCTGATCCCAAGCTGATTTCCAGATGGTTAGCTATTTTATTTCCATTTCAAAATGTGCCTGCCAAATTAACGATTCGGATTAAAAAAAAAAAGAAGTCAATATCATGTTTTGCAAAACTGCACTGCAAGGGAAAGCACATTATTAGCTTATCTGGAATTTAAATTCCCAATGAGGTATCATCATCGCGCACCATCCGTCTGTCTTCTGTTTCGACTTTTCCAGCAAAACCGCTGGGCCAATCCTGCTGAAAATTGGCAGCAGCGCTCCTCTCCTGACAGGTAACAGGGATTACAAAGCTAGTTCCAGTCAAGTGACTAAGTCGATCAAAATGGCCAACTTAGTAAAATTCTTCAAAAAAATCTTCTCCACACCCACCAGTCAGAATACTACCAAATTTGGGTTACAACATTAAGCCAGGGCCCAGATAAGCTACAAGTCCAGTGGTTCTATTTTTGTTCATTCATCCAGTTCTCATTCATAAAATAATTACTATCTTCAAAATAAAACTTGATAATTAACGTATTAAAAAGAAGATAAAATACATGGGGAAAGTTGCTATGTGATGGAGCACTAGTAAGAGGATCCATATCGGATTTTGGCAAATTCAAAATAGCTTAGTTCAAATTTTCCTAATTACTTATCAAAAGCAATCCAAGTCTTCCTGATCATGCCATGAAATGGCTGAATGGGACTGGGGAGAGCAGTGGTGGAATTCTTGGTATCACAAAGACAAATAATTCCTGCATTGCAAACTAAATGCAAACTGCATTGTGCAGATGGACATTGTCCTACAACCTGAGATCCCACAATTCATCCCAAAAATGCTATATTTTGCTGGGTGAAAGTCTTCTCCACAAAGCAAATACACCAGCGAGGCAGAAGAATGTGCAGAAGAAGATTCACAAGTAGCAACTTTCCAGAACTTGAATGTGTTGTCTGTCCATAAAAAACCCAGAACCACGACAAAACACCTAACACTAGCTATTGAAAACTTGTAATGGAATGCCAAAGACCTTGGACAGAAACAACTGAAAAACTTTTGTGAATGAACAACTAGTTGAGTGAAGTCAATAATAATAAGTCTGAAGAACCATTCCATCACCCATTACAAAGGAATAATGCTCCAATCTTCTCAACTTTATATCATGTTGTGAAGAAGAGTTGAAATGAAAAAGACAAACAGAAAATCTTGAAAGCTGACACAAGCATCCTGCAGCGGCTTTTCACTGCTTACGAGGCTGACCGACCAGTTGATTTGGCTGCAATCTTGAAACAAGAACTGATGTTTGCACCAATCTCTCTTGCTGAAATGAATGGGTCACTCTACACCAGGAACAAAGACGTGCTTGCAGATCTCTTGGCTGAAGGCATAGACTGCCCTGAAGCTATCCAACGGCATGGAGAATCATCTTCTCATAATAGATGGTTAAGCATCGTCAGCATCAGAATGTTTGAAACATGAACTGTGTGGGTGAGAGTGAGAGTGAGAGTGAGAGTGAGAGTGAGAGTGAGAGTGAGAGTGAGAGTGAGAGTGTGTGTGTTGCATGAACTTTTGTTGATCTAGCAGATGCATTCATCAAAACTGTACTTCATATGCACCCAGGCTTTAACAGAATAGATGTTGTCTTTGATCGATACATGCAATATTCAATTAAGTCGGACACAAGGTCAAGGAGAAGTAAGCATATTCAACCTGTCAGATGTGTTGTGGACGGCCACCATGTTCCTTGCAGAAGACATGGTCAGGTTTTCTAGCTCTGCCAGAATATAAAGCTGACTTGTCTTGGTTTATGTCTGAGCAAAGTATTTCCAATGCTCCACCACACATACAAATTTTGGCTCCTGGGGGCTTCACGAATCAGTTAGATGTTCAGTCATCAAATAAAAACACTGATGTTAGTTCTGTGAGAACTGCACAAGAGGAAGCAGAAAAGAATGGTCCTGCATGCTATACATAGCGATGATGATACTGTTGTGATTTGAGTGAGTGATACAGATGTTCTACCACTAGTGGCTCATATTCCTCATTTTAAGGATAAAAGGTTACTGATGAAGATTGGTATGTCAAAGAAGAGAAAATACATTCCCATTGCTGAAGTGTTGAACAGTCTACTATCAAATTCAACATCTGTCTGCACTTTTGTCTTTCCATGCACTAAAGAGGTGTGCTAAAAAAATCTGATTTTGCAAATCACTCCAGGCTCACAGCATGGAAGGTTTTCAAGGAAAATCATGACCTACTGAAGGCATGAGGGGAAAGTGAGTTTACAAGGTACAAAGCTGAACCAGCAGAGGTGTGTGTTTATCACCGATAGAATGTTCTGGAAACTAACTCCATTGATACAGCAAGGTATATTCTCTTTCCCAAAACAGGAAAAAGCCAGAAGATTTGCCCCCAAGTGATGCTCTTCAGCTGCACTTGAAAAGAGTGCGCTTCCATGGCAGGTGTGTGGAGGTGTGCTCACCTACCCCAACCTACAGAAATAGGATTGGAAAAGTGTGAAACAGGACTGTTGTCAGTCCTCATGAATGAGTTCTATCCTTTTGTTATGCTTTGATCCATTATCATGTTCATGCAAAAAATCACCATCACACTCTTCGCTGCATGTACTGTACCTTGAATCTGGTTTCAGATGTACAGCTGTGTTGAGATGTCATGATGATGAACATGCATGCATGCATTAATTTGGAGTAATGGCAAGTCAAATTTCTTCGGTCATGCGCTCAAAGTTATTGTGGATATGGTGAGTTATGTGACTGATTTCTGCTGATACATGTTGCTCATGCATAATGTTTATTAAGCAATTTTATTAAGTTGAAATTTTCATCATATTTACATTTCTATGTTACCTCCAACGTCTAAGGTGGACAGAGGTTATGTTTTCACCCCGATCTGTCTTTTTGTGAGCAGGATATCTCAAAAAGTTGTGGACGGATACGGACGAAACTTGGTGGAGAGATTGGGTGTGTGACGGTGGACGAATCGATTTTGGTGAAGATCTGAATCTGCATCTGGATAAGGGAATTTACAAATATTTTCAAGTGATTTATCACCATTGAGAGATTTGGGCAGAAACGATACACAGCACAATATTTCAAAAACATGTGGACGAGTTATGACAAAATTTGGTGAATGAGTTGGTTCCATCCATCCATCCATTGGGACCATACTCTGTCCAGAGCATTGGTGCTGCCTAAACAGTCTCCTTGGCTATTTGGCACAATCCTGGACGGGTCTCCACTCTGACACAGGATACCAGCAAGCTGGCACTCATTTTGCCGACCTTGGAAGGATGACAGGCAGAGTCAACTCCACCTGGTATTAATTCAACAACTGAATAGGATTGAACTCAGGACCCTTGCATCCCAAGCCCACAATTCTAACCATGAAGCCAACACCAGACATACGAGTTGGTTAGGTGATATAAACTAGCCAATTAGATTTTGGTTCAGATCCGGATCCAGATCCAACCTATCAGTGGGAAACAAAATGCAAACTGTTTAGCCTTGTCAACATACATTTCAGTTTAAAATAAAAGTGCCATTCCTTTCTTTCTTGGATTGTAGCAACATTAATTCTCATAAAAAAGTGTAATACTTGTCTGGAAGACCTTGATGGCTGCAGTGGATGTACATGTCGAGTGCATTTTATACTACAGGGTGGTCAGGTCATAAAGTCTGGAAACATCAAGGTGAATATACATTATAAATGGTTTATTGACATTACATTACAACACATGATATGTGCAATGACATTGCATGACATGCTCAAGGTGTTGTCCCTCATATGTATGCTGAAGGCACAGGTTTATTCAGTGAAAATCAGAGACGAATCATCTGAGGCAACGCATCACGGATGCACGTGTTGGGATTGATGGAAATGCTGCATTAATGCACCGGGTTCATCGCAATTTTGTACAACGCATTGAACTGTGCATTTTTCATGAGGGACACCACATTGAACACATCATGTAATGTCATTGAACATATCATGTATTTAATGTCATGTCAATAAACCATTTATAATGTATATTCACCTATGTTTCTAGACTTAATGGCCACTCTGTATTTTATAATAAAAGGGTAGTTTTTTTCAGACATTTAAACTATTGCGTATTGCAAAGCTTAACCATTGTATTGGCCTAAATATATATTTGACATCATCATGTGCATTGTAAATTGAACAAATTGCAGGATTTATATTGTACTAGTATACGTGCCCGTACGTGCATGGCCGCACGTGCAAAATAAATAAATAAATAAATGAATAATAAAAAAAAAACGTTCAAACCGCAAGCCAGAAACAACAACCACACAGGCTGTTCCTTCGCTCTCGCGTGCCCGTACGTGCAAACCAAAAAAAAAAAAGAAAAAAAAACTTTCAAACCACGAGCCAGAAACAACAACCACACAGGCCGTTCCTTCGCTCTCGCGTGGCCGTACGTGCGTATATCGCAGTTACGATTATTCGCAATTTAGTTTTAATGGCCAATTATTCAATTAGCGCCGACGTATTTTGCCTTTTCACAATGTCATCGCAAGGAGAAACACAAAGAGAAGAGAAGAGAAAAAAAACAACAAAAAAATGTATGTGCAAAAAAACAAAAAACAAAAACAACAACAAAAAACTTTCAAACAACCACACAGGTTGTTCCTTCGCTCTCGTAAACGATGACTGGATTGGGGCATTGTGTTTATCTATAAATGCGCAGAAGAAATAGAGAAATTATTAGAATACACGAAGTCATCACTATCCGGAAGTCCGTACGTTGTAACCCGTAATGGGGAACTCGGCTGAGAATCTCTTCCCCATCGGCCACGCCTACGCAGCAACGTGTCCTGTCATTGGTTGGTAAATAAATGGCAATAACTTGGGAGGCACATCCACTGGGCCCCAGCAATATACCTGGCAAGTTTCAATTAGATTGGACCAGTGGTTGTCGAGAAACAGCGGTCACACACACACACACACACACACACACACACACACACACACACACACACACACACACACACACACACACACACACACACACACACACACACACACACACACACACACACACAATTATAGATAGATAATTTACTTCGTATAATACACATTGTGAATAAGAGATGCTGCAGGGTAATTCTGTAGATTCTTCAACAAAACTTAAAAGGTTAATTATCAAATTAAACTTTAAAAGCAAAAGATCTTCATTTAAAATATGAAAACTAATAAAAATAAGTAATGTGGCTTTTAACAATATATTGATGAAAAACCTGTCAGTGCCATGTTAAGTTAGTAAATTTCATTTCGTGCATGTATTTTAAATTGGAAATTAAGGGGTTAACTACCCATAATCCAGCTTTGAAATGAGCATTTTTGGATTCCATCCATTCATTGGGACCATACTCTGTGCAGAGCGTTGGTGCTGACTCAGCAGTCTCCTTGGCTATTGGACACAATCCTGGACGGGTCGCTACTCCGACACAGGATACCAGCATGCTGGCACTCATTTTGCCGACCTCGGAAGGATGACAGGCAGAGTCAACCCCACCCGGTATTAATTCAATAGCTTTTTGGATTCAGCATGTTATAATTAGGTTAAAAAGAGCATTGATCCCAACTTTTAACACAAAATGCCTCCAGAAGTTTATATAGCTTTCTTTTTTCAAAATACAACTGGTCGAAAATATGGAACACCTTGCATACTCACCATTTCCTTGCTAATTTTAATTGCCAGTTGCTCATCCTGGTCCATAATTCTTTTTCTCTCCATATCACGAGCCTGTTTCTCCTTCTGCTCCTCTTCCTGAAGCACCCGAATTAACTGCTCCGACTGTTGAAACTCTTCGGCCTCAAACGCCATCCGCTCAATTTCCAACTAACCAGACATCAAGTAGAATCACAGGAGTCATGGTCGGTTGAACATCAAGCAAAGATAATCACTTGATCAACAAAACTATCCTAATGCAAAATCAATGTGCAGAGAGGTTGATCTTTCTCCCATTCCCATCTGAACACAGAACTCATGATGCAGTCATCCTCAATTTCAAATTTGAAACACTTTGTACGGTGAATATTTGATAATTAATCTACCAACGGTTTTGCAATTAATGTAACAGTGCAATGATGTCTCATAATGTCGTTGTGCTTTGTGCAATACTCCAACAGGATCAATTAAATGGAAGACCAAATACTGTTGTGGGCCGGGGTTCGGCAGCGATAAACGGCCTTCTAGGTGGAGCAGTAGAGTCATCTCCGACCGAACACCCGGAATTTAGGTCGTGCCTCTCGAACAACTCTGAAAGGTCACGGGTCACTTAGAGGACCGTGGTTGCCAATATTTTGACGGCGTGAGGTAGGGTCAATTGCCTAATGTCAATATACCTAAATACCCACGTCGTCCAACTACAGGGGAAAACCACACCCTCGACCGACTGTCCGAATCGAGTCGCCATCACCGACTCGGATCCGGTGTAACCGAGCGGAAGTTACCAAAGCCGCACCGGACCAAATGAACAACCTACGGCACGAACGGCCTTACTAATTCTCAAATCCGCACCATGCTAGGCCAATGAAGGAAAGCACAGAAAACGAGCTGGTACATTTAACAGGGGTTTATTTATAACAATAATCGGGGAGGGGAAGCACACAAAGAGCAGAGTAATCCGAATATGCAGGCAATTTACAATGTACAAGGAAAAAGTACTTAACAATTCTACTTACAGGACGGCGCCCACGGACGGACGGACGGACGGACGGACGGACGGACGGACGGACGCACGCACGCACGCACGCACGCACACACACACACACACACACACACACACACACACACACACACACACACACACACACACACACACACACACACACACACACACACACACACACACACACACACGACCCGTGGGTCTTAATTCGGTAGAGCCGGATCGGGGTACCTGTCCCGCCTCGTGCGGTCACACCAAACCGAACCACCACGGTGGGACTCGAACCCACGACCCGAAGTCCACGGCCCACGACCCTGGCTGCTAGAGCACCACCACACTGTTCGGTCACCACCACCACCACGGTGAGCCACCGCAAAGGACCGCAGACCGCTCGACCACGACCACAGACACAGCCGCAATCGCCACGATACTGCAGAGCACACTCTTGTCTGCCCAACCCCTCGTCCTAACAACCACTCCCCTCTTCTTGAGGTGGGAGGCGTTTCTTTTCCTTGCCACTCGCCTCCTGATTGGACAGTCGGATGTCAGGCGACTCGTTGCAGCCCTTCATTGGTCGGCCTAAACACTCCATCTGGCTAAGGCGGAGCCAGCCCCTGAGGTCACGAAACCTCCGCTCACGTCCGTGGTCCCGAACACGTGCGTAATGGCGACCGGGTCGAGTGAGGGTGGTGTTGTCGTTGTTGTTGATGAGGATGTAATAAACCTATCTCTAAAATAACTCGTAGCGCACACATGTAATTCCCATTAGACAAAGGGGGATGGATTCTAACTATAAACACATACTTATCGAAATAACTGAACTACGGGGACTCTGGCTGCTTGTGTGCACAAGGTTTCGAAATCCGTAACACTAACCCTTCCCCTTTTTACAGACTCGTCCCGAGTCGTCAAATTTTCGTGTACCATGCAAGTGTAGGTTTTACCTATGGATCCCTGAGTGCGACATTTGTATACATGTCGCTAAAATAAATAACAAAGTGCGCTATGTAACTAAACTAACAGACTCACACGACCAACTTAACTACACTGCCGGCGCTAAGACAGACACACAGGTGGGTTGCAAAACTTATTTACATTTTCAACTTATCTATTTCCACTAACCATGGCCCAGGATCTGTGATCTGTGGAAGGGAAAAAAGTCATTGGTGCAGGAATGAACACAAAAAAGTGGATGCATGGGCTGCGCAAATGCAGTTGCTGTTGTGTGGCTGCCTGCAGGGCAGTTCTTGCAAACACCTGAAGATGGTCCTGGCACACATGGTGAGTTGGTGACAGGGGGCAATGCAACAAGGGCAAGCATGCATGGGGTCAAGGCAAAGGCAGGCAAGTGAAGGCATGGCAAATGCAGACCAGGCAGATACAGCACAACAAGCCAGCATATGAAGCTGGCCGGCCTCTGGTATGGTCCCATGAGGTTCTGTGGAGGGAGTGCGGTGGTGCCGGCCGCTCCGAAAACGGGCTCGGACCTACCCTACTGTCTCCCCCCAATCTATCGCCTTTGCCTGTCTTTGTTCATAGCCACTCCCTTAGTTTGCAACAAGAAAACAAAACTTAGAGTCTTAGACCCCTTTTTATTTTATAATTCTAAGTCTCCCTAACCCTCCTATTAGCCTTGTCCGGCTAACCTATCCTGTCCGTCTACTCCCAACCCCGAAGATCCTTTTTGGAGGGGAATAAGGGAGAGACTTGTGTCCTGCCTCGAGGCCCAACAAAGCCTCAGAATAGCCTCCACAGAGTTCAGCAATCTTTCCCAAGGTGGGTCCAGCGGCCTACAGAGAGCGAAGGGATGGATGGTGCGAAGGGGTACATTTTTTTTTTCTAACTACCCAAGCATTCATTACACTTTAAACTATCCCCGGGGCTTTTCAACACGCCTGTCACTTTAAACTATCGGTTCTAATAACCACGATTCCCGTTGCCTGTGTTGGTGTCCCTTATAAATTTGGGCCTGGCCCGCAAATTTTCTCTCATGCCCTTGTACAATTTTGTGGCTGGGCAGCGTGGCTCAACTAGCTGGGATTTCCGTCTGCCGAACTCAAACCACGGCACCTCCGGGCCCCTAAGGCTGTCTCCGAACCTACCTGCTCCCTATGAATGCAAGGGGGGGTGCCCTTCCTGGCATTGCCCCCCTTCCATGCCCACATGGCATTTTGGTGCTCAGAGTCCCTTTCCGAGAGTCGCCCATGCCCAATGCACTATCCCGGTCCCTTGGACCTTTGGCCTACTCTGGCCGACTAGTCCGGTGCCGAGGGTGCCCTCTACTTAATACGCTCATTAAAACAGCCACGCTCCCAGCCGGTCAATTCACTCCTGCACCCTTCAAAAAGGTTATGTGCCTTTTCTCAGCACCAACAACAAAACGACCTCCTTTTGGAAATTAAACTAACATTACACTGACCCCGGGGTCCCTTGGGTGGGATTCACTCCTCCCCACAATCAGTCATTCGCACCATGCATTCCTCATTCACTCCACTCACTCTCAGGGCCCACTGCCCCACATTCACTCATTGTATTTCTTTTTCTCACTAAATTTACTGACATCACTCAACACTGCCATTCTGCTCACTAAATTCCCCTAACTAGCTCGTGCTCCCCGTCATTCCTTATACTAATGTACGTTCCTTTTAACTCTACTGCTAAGCTAGGTCCCCACTACACATTCCATGTCCGTCCGTGTCTCCCAAAATCCATTTCTAAATCTAACCTAAATTCCCACCAACTTGTTCCACGGGCCCCATGGAGGACGGCTCATGCCCCCATGAGGCCAGTCTATTGACGCTAAACCCTTCTCACTAACTAATGCTCCTTTCCCCAGGCAGGATGTTTACCACATCCTGCGGGGCCGTGTACTTGGAGCGAGGCCTTTTTTTTCTTTTTTTTTTAACACCGCCAGGGCGGCAGTCTACGGCTCACTCGCTTGTCCCTTGTCGTCACCCTGCGCATCGCAATCAGCGCTCGCTTCCGAGGGGTCCGCCATGCGAGCCAACACGCGCCGCTCACACATAACTCGCGCCACGAGGTCCGTGCCGATGACGTCACTCGCACACCGAACCTGCATGGCTTGCCATGCAGGCCAGCACGAGCGTATCGTCCCGGGAACCCGCTCTGCACGTTCTGCGAACAGAACACGCGGCGCGCAGCACATGGAGCTTCACACATGTGCAAAAACAGATTCCCTTAACTCCAGACCAATTAGCTTACTGTACTTACAATCATCAGCAAGGTCATGGAATCCATTCTCGCAGTTAACATAAAATCATTCCCTTTCTCCAACAGTCTCATATCAGATCAATTCGGATTCAGACCTGGTCACTCAACCTTGGACATGCTGCTTCTACTCTCCCAACAATGGTGGAGGCCCTCAACATCAGACATGAGATCAGTAATTATAATTACTTTTTTTTTGAAATGTCATGCGATGCATCGTTTTTGGCCTCATCTCTTAACGGTGAAGAATCACTTTTTAAAATTACAAAATTCTCGCATCCAGATCTGGATTCAGATCTTCACCAAAATGGAATCAATCAATCGTCCTTGTAACACACTTAACATGTCTACCAAGTTTCGTTCGAATCCGTCCATAACTTTTTGAGATATTGTACTATATATTGTTTTAGTCACATCTCGCAATGGTGAAGAATCACTTAAAAAATTATCAGATCTGGATCCAAATTTGGATATTCACCAAAATCGAATCATTACTTCCTTGTCACACACCCAACATGTCCACCAAGTTTCATCTGAATCCGTCCACAACTTAAGATACGCAAGGACCCCGACATTTGTGGGGGATTTGTTCTGAGAAAACCCCGCGAATGTTGAAACTGCAAATGTGCGGGCATTATTCCAATGGGAAATGAGGGGGGGGGGTGGGAGGGATAGGTTCTGGGGATTTCCCGACCCGCAAAAAATCCACGAACGTCGGGGTAAAATCCGCGAATGTCAGAGTAAAATCCGCGAGTGTTTCGTCATTGGTACGATGGAGATGAGGGGTATAATGTTATTGGTTCGTGGCGGTTCCTGGTTCAGAGAAAAGTTTTTAAAGTTTAAAATGTTTTCGACCACGAATGCACGATTAGTTTCATTAAAGATGCTTACAAATAAAAATTTTTAAAACCCGACAACACCAGATACCATTTCCAATTTATTGTACGTTTAAAGTGCAAATGGTGAGACGTCCCACGAAACTACAATACATGTACAGGAAGCAGGTCATGTTCGCGGCTCATGGAAGATGTTTTTTTTTTGCATACGTACAGTATTGTACTATACGTACATCCAGCTGCTTTGTGCGTGGCTCGTGGAAGATACGTTTTCGAACTGTTTTATGCTCGCGGCTCATGAAAAAATAATAATAATAATAATAATAATAATCATCATCATCATAATCGTTGCGAAAACCACGAATACGCGGGGCAATTTCCTGTGAATGTAGGAGCATGTCGCAAATTATCTACCGCAAATACGCAAAACCCACGAATGTTGGAACCACGAATGTCGGGGTCCGGGTGTATTCTGCTATATATCATTTTTGGGCCCCTCTCTCAATGGTGAAGAATCACTTAAAAAAATTCTTGCAGCCAGATCCAGATATGGATCTTCACCAAAATCTAATCAGTTCATCTTTGTCACACACCCAACTTCTCCAGCAAATTTCATCCGAATCCATTCACAACTTTTTAAGATATCCTGCACACAAACAGACAAAGAGACAAACGGGTGAAAACACGACCTCCTTCCACCTTCGGTGGCGGAGGGAGGTAATAACATGACCTCCCTGGTGGCTCACATAGGGAACGGGTGCTTCAAGTAAAAATAATATGAACGTTATTACAAAATAAAAACAGTATTAATAACAAAATAGTAATAATAAGGGTAATAACATGGCTGAGTCGAAAGCATCAGAGGCCAAGCGATTGTGACAATGTACAATTAAGGTGAAAAGGACTTTTAATACAAATGCAAGGAAACTGTAGATTTGCAAATAAACATGACCCCCTCCCCTGCCGCTCCTCGGGAGCATGTTTCTCATCAAATACATTTTAAAAAAGAGGGGATATAGCTTCTTTTAACCCTTTGAGGACCACAAGCATCTTGAAAGTCATTTTCAGACAAAAGTCCAATGTTATTATTAGTTTGCCGACAATAATCATCTATCTATAATTCCAGCAATCTCTGTGTGTGTGTCTGACCGCTGTTTCTCGACAACCACTGGTCCGATCTAATTGAAACTTGCCAGGTATATTGCTGGGGACATGACTATGTGCCTTTTCAAGGTTTGATATTAATCGGCCAAGTGGTTCCCAAGTTATGGCCATTTATTTAACAAACCAATGGCAAGACACATTGTTGCGTGGGTGTGGCCGATGGGGAAGGGAAGCACAACCGCGTTCCCCATTACAGGTTACAACGTACGGGCTTCCGGATAATGATGACTTCGTGTATTCTAATAATTTCTCGATTTCTTATGCACATTTATAGATAAACACAATGGCCCAAGTTATGATCGTTTTCATATTAGACGGTGTATAAATTTCGTGAACATCAGAGTGCTGGTATGCTCCGAACCAGGAAGTAAATTTTTTCTCTCTTCTCTTCTCTTTTTGTTTTTCCTTGCCACGACATTGTGAAAAGGTAAAATACGTTGGTGCTAATTGAATAATTGGGTATTAAAAATAAATTGCGAATAATGGTAACTGCGAATAATATTGAACTTCCGGGTCACGCACGTACGGGCACGTGAGAGTGAAGAAACGGCCTGTGTGGTTTATTTATTTATTATTCTTATTATTATTTTATTTTATTTTATTTTTATGGGCATGTACTAGTGAATAGTAATTGGAATTCAAGAGTACACATGACGAAAAATGCAAGGTTTTCTCATGAAAAAATAAAATAAATTATGAAAACGACAAAAGCTCTTATTCAGTGTTAGCAGTACAATGTTTGCCAATGTACAAACATAAAGTACAGTAATCTAAAATTGCAAGGAAAATACCAATGATACATCACTTTAAAGTTTAGGGAAATACAGGTAGTGGACAAAAAAAAAAAAAAAAAATGGAAACATCAATGCTGTCACTTAATAGGGCGTTGGGCCACCACATTTGGAACACAAACAGATGCTGGTGGCAGAGTCCATCAGCGTCTGGAATTGTACAGGATGGATACAGTGCCATTCTTGCAAGAGAAAGGCAATCAACTCGCACCTTTTTGATGAAGGTGGAAAAACCACCTCGGGCATCATTCCAGAAGAGGCCACAAATGCTGAATTAGGTTCAGATATGGTGACTGAAAAGGCCATGACAGATGGATAACATCAGTGTCATGCTAATCAAACCATTGGGTGACCACAAGTGCTCTATGGATGGGAGCATTGGGGTTCTCCTCTTGTAGCTATGTTAGCCATAATTATCGGCAGGGGATCACATAACTGGTACTCAGGTATGAATGCACGGTAAAAAAAGAAAGCGTACTTCAATGATGCTTTGACCACTCAAAAGCATCCTAGCACAACAGCTGCTTTTGGTGGAAGGTTTTCTCAGCTCGTGTAGGTAATATTCTTCTGTGATGATTCTGATAAATTGATATGCTGTGATTTCAAAATTTAAATGCACAAAATTAAGTTTATAAATGATAATATAACTTGTAAATTATGTTATCACTTAAGATAAACAAAAATTAGATCAAAGGAGAACACATGAACAAAGAGGAAGAAGAAGAGGTTCAGGAGCATCCGGAACTAAATAAAATAAAATAAAATAAAATAAAAAAGAGCTGCTTGAGAGTGTCTCGTCTGGATCGGACGTTCTGAAAAAGCGCTTACATTGGAGTAATATGCAAACTCAGCTGGGAAGGGCTTGGGAAAGCAGACGAGCATGCTCGAAGCTGACGTTTATTTTTTCCACGAGTACCAAACCAGTTCTGCTTGGACTCATTGGAGAACCAAATGAAAATAATTGTGTGAACCCCTGATTATCGGCAACCAGGTCTGTGCAGTATTTATATACATGACCCTAAGCATGCTGGGATGTGATTTGCGCCACGTGCAGACCTGTGCAGCATGCAAGCCCTTGGTGGCTCTCAGATGTGAGTGCAGGCTTGGCAGATGTGAGTGCAGGCTTGGCCAAAGGATTCGTGATAAGGAGAGCTTGATGGACGAGATTGAGACGAATCAAAAGTCCTGGCACATGAGATGTCGAGAGCAGGGTCGAGATCTCCGTGGAAAGGCTGCTTGGTCCACGAGAGCGCTTGCTGATCTCCGTGGGAAGATGCCCAGAATCTCGAGTTTGAAGTGTTCTAGCCTTTTTCCAACTTCATGCACTCGTTTTCACATCTGATATCCACAGAGGTCAAATTGATCTGCCTTTTAAAACCACTGAGAGGGGGTGAGGTTGTTGTTGTTGTCTGTTGGACACACGATGACGTGTTGGACGCAGCAAAAGCAGCAGCGCAAATGATAGCCTTTATTGTGTTACAAGCAAAGTACCTGTCTTCGACGGGTAATTCATAAATAAAAGCATATGTCGGTTACTCACAGTTTCTGTGGAGTCAATTTTGTTATGAACGGGTCTCTTCGGTCGTCTACTGCAGCACATTTTAAAAAATAACGTTCCTCGTTTTCTTGTCTGGGGCATGGACGTGCAGCTTTGATCTTGATCCAACTCTTGATGCCACAACATACAACACTCCGTGTGAGAAAACAGGCGAACGCAGATCTAGTCCGATTATGCTGAACGTCTGTCCCTGTGCTTTGTTTATTGTCATGGAGGATGGTAGTATAATTTGAGTCAACTAGACAATTTGAAGTTGATTACAGACCGAGAGTGATTGGATCAGAAAAGTATGCTGGTAAGCAAACCCCCTGCATCTTTCATTCTACTTTTCGAATGCAAACCTGCAAAACTACCGAATACAACACTGTGTCTTTTTGCACTGTTGACTGTTCAAATCAAGAGCAAACCTAACCTGCATCTTTTTTGCACTGTTCAAATGTTATGCAAATCTGCATCTTTGTTTCACTGTTTAAATGTTTTGTACTGCTGAACAGTAGCTTGCTGGCTTTAAGGATAAGGCTTAAAGGAAAGCAAGCTAGATAGCAATCTTTTTTTAGTTTTGGCTTTTTTCTTCTGTTGTCCACAAATAAAGGTGCATAGGGGGTGGTTATGAAGTGCAAGTCAGGAAAGGATAAAAAAAATTACTCACCTGAATGAATGCAAGCAAACCTCATTGCTCATTCCATCGATAAAAGAAACATATTTCCATCGATAATCACAATTTTCAATGAACGTGGTAGGCGTTTTTACTTTCTTATTCAATGAAAGTGGTAACGGTTTTACTTCCTTCTTAAGAGCATTGGGTGTGTCCTGCCCATTTTCACCCCCAAAATTCACAATAGATAATAGTTAGTTCATAACAAAAAGTACATCTAGCCACCTTCCCCATAGTAATTTAAATATTTGCCAATTTTCAGGAGGATACGATTTGATTTGATGTCGCAAAACGGGAACAAAATTCGGCGTTTCTCTCTTATTGTATAGATAAATGGGAGTTTTGCAGGCAAGAAAAGGTCTAGTTCATTCCACAGTAATTCACACACGATTACGGATCTTTTGTACGAGTTAACAGGTAATTTAGGTCCATTGTATTGAACTAATAGGTAATTAATGATGTGCTTGGGAAAGAGATGGTTTGGATGTGGAATGAAAAGGGGGAAGGGAATGCGTGAAGGGGTGGTGCAAAATGTGGTTATGAGGTTTGAAAGGCAAAGAGTGAGGGACAGGTTATGGATGGGTAGCTGGAGTTAAAGAAGGGTCAACAGATGGATTGATAGATGGAGGGATTAAAGAGGGATTGTTGAACGTAAAGATAAAAAGTCAGGGGGGAAGGGGGAGCATTATTCAGGAAATGAACATGCAAAGTTAAAACGCATCTCCCCCTCCCCCCCCAACCCAAAATCCCTCGAAACAACGGGTAGGAAATATATTTAAGTCCAAGCTAAAGAAATATCTGTCTTGGGGAAAATCCTACACGACTCTCAATGCATGGGGGTCTTTTCCAAAAACCCCAATATGTCGGTCAAGAAAAGAAAAACTTCACACGTGCTCAAGCGGAGGATCCCAAAGGTATTTCAAGGTAACTTGGAAACAACTGGCATATCATAACAGTAACAGTATATGGGTTTCAAAATGGGACTGACAGCACCATGAGGGTCAGATAGGAATGCCAAACCTCTATCCAAAACAGGCAGATATGTATAGTAATAAAAACACCAGTACAGTACCTGAGACATTTGTTCTTGATACTCCTGTCGCAATTCTCCTGGCAAACTGAGCTGCTTCGGGGGATAGCTCATTTCTATGGGGGTTAAAAGGACCAATTAAATAAGAAACCCACTCACCAAGCAATGCCATCGCAAAATGCTCTCCCCACCATCAACCATCACGTAATCAAATATAGCTTCAATTATTTATGGTGATCCCATGCTCATGGCAGAGTTTATACATAAAGAGCATGTAGCACAAGGACATTAGGAGACGTCAATGTACTTTCGCATGAATAAACAATGTGCAAAACACATGGTATTTGGGATTTGAACCTGGGTTTCCTCTGACATTACGAGCCAGTTCAGGTGGGAACACCAACAGGTCTTAACTTTTATCAGTCTTGGAACTCCACGACAATCAATACTGCAGCAATGGTGTTTATATATACAGTATCTCACAAAAGTGAGTGCACTCTTTACAAAAATGTGCATATTTTGTCGTAACTTTTTACTTTGATGTATTATAAACACAAGACTCAAAGAAATGATAGAGTATAGTGGGGCAACTTAGCATAACAATTGTGCATTTTGTGAGGAAAGCACCATATTTGGCACACTAGTAGCCTATCATATTATGAACATGTTTGGATATTGGGCCATCTCAAAATTTTTGAATGCAGTGGAAAATGGCTGCCACAGCCATCAGTGGCTGAATTTGAGATGGCCCAATATCCAAACATGTTCATAATATGATAGGCTACTAGTGTGGCAAATTTGGTGCTTTCCTCACAAAATGCACAATTGTTATGCTATATTTAGCTAAGTTGCCCTGCTAGTGGGAGGATACGATTTGATTTGACGTCACAAACAAAATTCGGCGTCTCTGATGAACATCTCAAATTCAGCCGCTGATGGCTGTGGCAGCCATTTTCAACTGCCATCAAAAATTTTGAGATGGCCCAATATCCAAATCTGTTTATAATATGATAGGCTACTAGTGTGCCAAATTTGTGCTTTCCTCACAAAATGCACAATTGTTATGCTATATTTAGCTAAGTTGCCCCACTAGTAGACATTGTCATACATGTAGAGGCCCATAACACTTTTTCTTTGGAAACAATGTGGACTACTGGGCATATCTGTGAAAAGGGGGGAGGGGGGCAACAAAAGTGAGTACACCCTATGCACTCTCACATTGAAGCATTATTGTTTTCAGTATTTTGTATGTCCACCATTGTTTTTGAGCACAACAGCTATTCTACTCGGTATGGAGTTGACCAGAGTTCCACATGTCTTTACTGGGATCCTGTTCCACTCCTTCGCAATGACTTCTCAAAGTTGTGTGATGTTGGACACTTTTTGTCCCTCAACCTTACATTTCAGGATGCCCCACAGGTGTTCTATTGGGTTTAGATCAGGTGACATGCTTGGCCACTCCAACACATTGACCTTCGACTTCTTCAGAAAGGCAGTTGTCTGCTTGGAACGATGCTTCCGATAGTTTTCGTGCTGAAATACAGCTCCTCTACCAAGTTTTCGCAGGGAGAGTAACATCTTCTCCTTCAGGATGTCACAGTACATCATAGAATCCATGTTTCCCTCAATGAACTTGAGCTCTCCAGTACCAGCAGCACTCATGCATCCCCAAACCATGACACTACCACCACCATGCTTGACAGTAGGGATAACGCACTTGTCTTGGTACTGTTCCCCAGGTCGCCACCAGACACACTGCATTCCATCAGATCCAAACAAATTGATCTTCGTTTCATCAGACCAGAGGACATGTTGCCAGTAGTCCAGGGGCTTGGATTGATGTGCTTCAGTAAACTGTTTGCGAGCTTTCTTGTGTCTCTGCTTCAGGAGAGGCTTACGCCTTGGACAATGCCCATGCAACCCGATACGATGGAGTGTGCGCCGTATGGTTTGCGCACGAACAGACTGGGCAGAAGCTGCAGAAATCTTTTCAGCAATCTTCGCGGTACTTTGTAGTCTGTCTTGGAGGACTAGATTCTGAACTTGGCGAACAGTACGTGCAGTCATCTTTGCTGGTCTGCCCTGGCGAGCACAACTCATTGTTGTACGCTTCTTGGAGAACCTCTGGATGACCTTGGCCATGGTGTTGGGGCTTACTTTCAAAGAAGCACTGATCTTATTATATCCTTGGCCATCTTTATGTAGGGCAACGATTCGATCTTTGACATCTTTCGAGAGCTCTTTACCACGAGGAGCCATGCTGCTTTCTCAATGGCGATTGGTACAGTATTTCCTATGCAATTATTTCTTCAGCAAGCAGATAGACAATTAGTGCATTGACGACACTTCTTCACTTTTAACATTCCAGGGAGGTTGCAGCTCGATGGACATTGTGTGTATTGTTTGGTGCATATTTGTACCTTTAACACTTTGACTTAAATATGCAGAAAATGATGAAAATGGAAGCTGTTTTACCATGCTTGACTTACTTCTTGTGCAGACAATAGCAGGGGTGTACTCACTGTTGTTGCCTCCTCTTTCAGAAATATTCGTAATATGCCACATTGTTTTTTTATGGAATGGCAGTTTTGTGCCTGCATACATACTGCAGAATGTCTTCTCTGTCATCAACTCGAAGATTTTGCTTCCAGCACAGCTGCTTAAAAAGTTACACTGAATTATTTACATATTTGTGAGGGGTGTACTCACTTTTGTGAGATACTGCATATATATATATATATATATATATATATATATATATATATATATATATATATAGTTGTGGATTCTAGCCACTCTGGCATGTGGACAGCCGCCTTTATCCCGATTGCGGCCGCATGCGTCCACCGACCGTGGCAATGCAGTCGCAGCTTCCGGATCAACGCCGAAATCCAGCTACGGGTGTGTTTTTAACCACACCACAACCTTGTCAATGCTCTGCCCGCGCTACAGGGTCGATCGCCGAATTGTCGATTTACCTAATTATTCGCGCGGCCAGACAACCGAGAGGTTGTACCTCAATGGGACCTGTCCGGAAACGAGCCGTTTTAAGCAGCTCTTTCCGTCTGCGATTGCCGAGCAGTTTATTATCGCCAAGCTTCGTTGGACCCAAATGTTATCGGCTATTAATAACCAGCTGTTTATTCCGAACGCAATTATGGCAGTTCAATGGAGGAAGGGACGCAACGAGCAGGTGAATATTCAACCAATGCGGACATTTATTTGTTATGCAGGCACGTATGCAATGAATGGGGGTAAGGGACAAGACTCGAGCAAAAAGACCTACAGCCGTTGTGTATTATCATTTACATGCACTTATAACAAGGCGCCACAGACTTCCATGCAAAAACCCCAGAAAAGAAAAGGGAGAACTGGGCCCGTAGGCCTATAATGTTCCTCGGAGCTTGGAAGACCGAAAGGAGCTCCGCGAGGCAGAGCAGGTTACCTTGTCGCCCTGGAGACGACTCGATGGGTCTTTCGGTCGGCGACCCTCCGTATGTCTCCTCGTAAACACGGCAGCTGGTGTAACGGCGGCTTGGTTGGTCCAGGCCTAGCCGTGCGGCCTGGCCGACGACGCTTCAGAGGAGCGAACGGGCCTTACTCTTTTGGAGTTGATGCTCTTTTAAGAGCCCGCTCACTCCTCAGCGTCCCTGGCCCCGATCACTTCGGACCATTATGTCGCTGGCTGGCGACTTCGCTGCTGCCTCCACCGACCAACAACTCTGCACTGCACTGCAGGCTCGACTGGACTCCAGGCTCCAAACTCCACCGGACTCCAACGATCAACAGCTCTGCACCCTGTGACGGCCCAGCCTAACTCCAGAGCTGCACTCCGATCTGCAGACTCTTCTCGGCATTTCAGCCCGGCCTTTTATCGGGTTCGGGGGTGGTGTTTGGTCTTTTACCTTCGACCCTTCACCCCTGGCTGGCTCTGCCCCTTTTGTCATTCTGATCCGATCTTCCCGTCAAACGCGGACGTGGTAGGAATCATCGGCTTTCGCTCCAACGAGGAAGTCGTCGTGTTTGTCGGCGGAGATGTTG
>NC_140967.1:82163813-82191313 GCF_056783735.1 Eptatretus burgeri
AATTATTTTTTTAAAAAGGAAAACGTACCGAGAGTACAGCTGTACGAGTACAATACACCGCCCAAAGCACGGGACAAGAAAAATACGTTAGCTGAAGCGGTAAAATAATACCGTGATGTTCATCAGATAATTTGAACGTTTGGATCGGTGGAGTGTGCAAAGGAATTATAATTTACTTGCATTTTGTGATCATGATATCTTTCAGAGAGTACGCGAGAACTCTCGAAAAAAAAAATGACCGCCCCGTCTGATCCATGCAAAACTAAAGTTGGAATATCTTCACTAAAAAATCGCTGTGACTACATATAAGAACCGACTTGGTTTATTCAGCTGATTGTCGAGGCAGAGATCACTTTTCAGTTCTCCAGACCATAGAAAAATCAAAAAAAAAAAAAAACCCCGAAACGAGATCCAAGGGGTGGGCGGGACTGCACGACTGTCAATCAGCCTGATGGGGCGGGGCCGTCATTCATTTGCCTCAATGTCGTACATATGGACATCTAATCATATCTCCTCCTCTTCTTCTTCTTTCGGCTGCTCCCTTTAAGGGTCGCCACAGCGGATCATGCGCATGATCCGCATAGAGATTTGGCACATGTTTTACGCCGATTGCCCTTCCTGACGCAACCCTGGTCGCCTCTTACGACACAGGGATATGGTACACCTATTTTAACCGGGGTATACACCGGCCCAGTATACTGGTACTCACTTCGCCGACCTCGGAAGGATGACAGGCTGAGTCAACCCCCTGGTGTATTAATTCAGTGGCCCAACGGGGCTTGAACTCAGGACCTTTTGGATTCCAAGCCGCTGCCCTAACCACTGCGCCAACACCAGGCTTCGTCTGGACATCAAATATCAGCAGTAATATCATACCTTGATATGATAATCAAGGGAAATCCCTTGCTCCCTCGGCCACCGAAGGTGAAGGAGGTTATGTTTTCAGCCCTCTTTGTCTGTCTGTTTGTTACTTGGCGAATTTTTTTGTTTTTTGCCAAGTATGTCGGTTTGTCGCGTTTGTCTGTCTCTGTCTGTTTGTCGCACGATTTTTGGCCACAGTTTTCAAGCGATCGTTCTGAAATTTTTTGTGGATGTAGTTCAACAGCTAAGGACAGCAACTGTTAATTTTGGTGAAGATCCGAATTCGGATCCGGATCTGAGAATTTTTTAACTGATTCACTGTGACGAGATATGGCCAAAATGATACATGGCACAAATATCTCAAAAAGTTGTTGATGCATTGGGACGAAACTTAGTGGGCAGGTTGGGTATGTGACAAGGGCGAACTGATTAGATTTTGGTGAAGATCCGAATCCGGATCCGGATTCGAGAATTATTTAATTTTTTAAGTGATTCTTCACCATTGAAGGATAGGGCCAAAAACGATAAATAGCACGATATTTCAAAAATGTATTGGGCCCGATATGTTCTCATGGATCAGGCATTGCAGGGTGGAGGTATGCGCTCTACCGAGTGCCCTTCTAGTTTTTCAGTGTTGTATTTGTGAAAACAAAATAATAGCGAGGTACCAGCGCTTCACACGTGATCACGAACCATCCTCCAGTCCCTGGATCAATGTGAAAGCGAACCACCTGACCAAGAACCTTCTCGAGTCAAGATTTCTTGGTGGCAGATTCGCTGGTCTGCACATGACGTGGGCATCTGGAATCCCACGCACCAGCCTGAAAGCCTGAACAGGAGGCTCCTGGTTCAAGAGGCTCAGCATGTCCTTTGGAAAATAGTTTAGCCATCATGTCCACGTCCTGCCGTTTAAGGGCTGGTTTCTTATCCAGAACCTCGAAAAGGAACTTTACGTGGTTGATGGCAAGGTGTGGTCGATTGTCTGGAAGTTTTACATTGTGTCTGAAAGGTAATGAAGCCACCCAATTGCCATTGTCATTCCTAATGAATCCATCCTCCATGATTGTGAGAATATGGTTGTCTTCTATGGAAGGACCCGGCTTGTCATCATTCCTTGTTCGCTGAAAGATGTCACTGCCGACCCCGTCGTTGTAGGCACTGTGGTTGCAGGATCTCCCGAAAAGCTGACCTGAAGGCACGTGACGATGTGGCAGGATGACGTCCTTGACGGTGACACGATTAGGGCATGACATCAGACTGACAGTCTTCCATTGTCGAGAATGTGGGTGCAATAGGCCTCCACTCACTCATGGCTATGGACACCGTCCAGACATACATCACCGATTATCACCCATCCAAAGTCGATACACTGGGGCCATGGAGCATGAGCTGGTCCATTCCGGGATTCTCTGACTAGAGGAGCATCTCATCCAATTAACAGCAAAATCGTCACTTCTGGGTACAAAAAAAAAAAAGACAAAAAAAAGAGAAGGCATTGCTGAGTGAGGTGTTAATACCAGTGATTTTGGACTAAACGATGCAGAAAACAGGAAAATGACCAAACACCAAGACTTCAAAAATTAAGTGAGAAGATCTTGGAAGCTGAAGAATGCCAAAGTTGTACCACTGAGAGCTGGACCTCCAGGAATGATGACAAAGAACATCACAGAGATATTAGACATCAGGGGGTGAGGGGGGGGATAGCCCTGGCAACTCACCTGGTAGTGGCTGGATAAGATAACCAGGTAACCGCTGCTGGGCATGGATGACCCACAAAATATATAATGGAGAAGAAAGTAAATACCTATGGATTTTTTTTAATGCCATGAACAAACTTTCGTAGATCACAAATGATAAAAGTTGTGGTCAAGTTTCATGGAAGTTGTGTGAGTGGTTTCAGAAAAGAAAGCAAATACATATTTTGAGGGGCAACCCCCCTTCCCCCCGAAGAACCCCTTAGACCCCAAGTTTTTTTTTTAATGTCGTGAACAAAATTTGGTACGTCATGGGTGGTGAATATAGCAGAAAAGTTTCATGGGAATTGCGTGTCTAGTTTCTGAGAAGAAAGCAAATGCAAATTTTGGGGGGAAACCCCCCTTACACTCTCACAGAGTCCGATTTTTCTAATGTCATGAACAAACTTTGGTACGTCATGGGAATTGTGTGTATCTTTTCTGAGAAAAAAAAAACAAAACAAATAGCTCTTTGGAAGGGTAACTCCCCTCCTATAAACTCCATCTGTAGACCCCTTCAGACTACGTTTTTTTAAAAATGCCATCACAGATGAAGAAGGTTGTGGTCAAATTTCATTGAGATCGTAATTGTAGTTTCTGAGTAGAAGTTGCAAGTATTCGTGGACGGATGGACGGACGACGTGCCATCCCATCCCATTCCCTCCCAAAACGGTGCAGTACCCTCCTCCCGCATCTCCTCTCTCACTCTCTCCCTCCCCTCTCTCTGTCTCTGAACATATCCGGACGGAGGTAATGTCTGGACAGTGTTTGTCTCCGGACGTGTCTGGGCAGGGTTTGTCTCCGGACGTGTCCCGGCGGTGTTTATGTCTGGATGGGAGTTTGTCTCCGGACGTGTCCGAGCAGTGTTTGGCTCCAGCCAGTTTGGCTCTGGATGCGTTAACCAGGCGGTGTTTGTCTACGGACGCCACCGGGCGGTGTTGGTCTCCGGACAGCTTGGCTCTGGACGCATCTGGGCGGTATTTATGTTTGGACGGGAGTTTGTCTCTCGACTTGTCCGGACGGGAGTTTGTCTCCAGGCTGTGTTTATAGTATGACCTGTAGAAAATGGATTTCAGACATTATTTTGTTTCCATCTTCACTGTTACTCTATGTGGAATCATTTTGATGAGACGGTATTAATCATAATTAACGCTCCCCTGCACGTCTGCCTTCTCTTCCTCTCACCTCACACTGTCTTCCCTTCCCCCACCCCTTCTTGCTCTCCCCCTCCTCTCTATTCCACCCCACCTCTTCACCCTCCCTGTGCCACGAGTATCTCTTAAACTAAGAACACTTACAAAATTTAAGCTCCAGAATCTAACTTTCAAGCAGTTTTGACTCCTGGAAAAGTGTTCATTTGTCCAATTTGGACACCTGTGGCATTTTAGGCGTCTCCTGGAGGTGTATGCTGAACGTGACGGTTTGGTGATTGCCAATTGTGTGCGCAGGGAACCATTTCTTATCGACCATTTAGTTGGAGTGTTTGCTTGAATGCTTAAGCCACTTGGCAATAATGTCCATCCGACCTGGTGTTCGCCATGTTTGTTCTAGCTGTGACGGCATAGAGTATAGATCGACATTTTGTGTTCTGTGGCTTGATACATTTTTGAATTGAATTTCTCGAATTACCCACTTTAAATCATCTTTCAAAGAACGCTGTTTCAAGGTAAATCTTTGTGTTTGTTGTTTTTATTTACTTGATACGTGTGTACATTTGCACCTGTGTATATAAACTGTATTACTCCAATGGCACTTGGAAGCATTGTGTGTGTTATTGGTTATTATCGCCGTGTGTGTGTGTGTGTGTGTGTGTGTGTGTTGTTGGTTGGTATCTTCATATGGGGTTTCAGAATGTGGAATGGAGTCCTCCCAGGGCAGGCTCAAAGTATCCACCTTCATTTTGGTAAGGGGGTCACGATTCATGGACCAAGCTGTGAAGTTTTCTGTTCTCAAAGTTTTGTGCCAAGGGCTCTCTTCAGGATAGTCACTGAGCCCCGGACAGCTTCCAACTGTAGTTCGTTTGTAATAATTATTCCCATAGTCCGAGTGTTGGCCAGAAAAGCGTGCATTAGGGTCCGCACAATGTTTTTCTGCATTTTTGTGATCACCAGACCATCTGAACGAATATTCCGATTGATGCCACTCTGGTACCCTTGAGCATTTTTGTAGAAACCAATTAATATGCAAATTAACGGTGGCCATTGTCAAAATTACTATTTTTCTTAACATCTCCAAAAGTAAGCATCCAGATAGCCTGGTTGAGGTGTCTACATCCATGTTTTAGGGTCACTGGTCATGATAAACCCACTTAAAATTTAATAACATTTAAATTAAGCTCATTAATATGCAAATTAGCAGTCGCCATTATTGAAAATGTCGATAAATAGACATATCAATAGAAAATAAAAACCAATGTCACCCCCAGGGTGACCAGTATCTTGCCAAAATGTGAACATGAGTGACTTATTTATTCGATTAAAGTTACTCAAAAATAAGGGTTTAGTCGACCTTGATGTTTGACCTTTTTGTGACCTTGACCTTTGACCTTGACCTTTATATTTTCGTACGGTTAATGGTATCTCTCCAGGACCGTTGTACATGAAATATCAAGAGATTTTGATGAGAACTGAGGAAATAAAATTTTCATGAAAAATCCGTTTTTTCGTCATGACATCATCAAATGACGTCATAGCGTCAAACTTTTGACAGATCTGGAAAGCACTTATCAAGCGCTTTCATATGAGGTATTACTCGCTATGGTATCTAAGATTTCAAAATTTGACCTTGGGGTCAAAAACTTTCGACCTCGAGCGCTAACCATGAAGGTCAAGGCTGATCGCCACCAAAAATTAATCAGCTGAGCGCCAGACCATGAACTATATTCCCATGAAGTTTGAAGACGATCCGATCAAAATTACTCAAAAAATAAGGGTTTCGTCGACTCCCCTGATTTGCAACAAAGTGACCTTGACCTTTGACCTTGACCTTCAAAATTTTATGTGCTGAAAGGAACCTCTATAGGCCTCTGATATGCGAAGTTACAAAAATTTCCAATGATAACTGTGCTCTGCAGAGTGATCGATACGTGATTACAGACAAACAAAAAAAACAAATAAAAAAAAACATACAAGCTGACTAACATATCTTGCAAAAACTTCGTTTTAGCAAGATAAAAACACTTCAGTCTTTGTGAATATAGATCACTTTATTATTAATACAGATTCAACAATTCGACAGTATGTAATGAAAGCAGTTAACAACATGAACAAAAGAAGACATTCCTGAGTAAATCAAATGTATGTATATATATATATATATATATATATATATATATATATATATATATATATATATATATATATATATAACAGGTTTGTAAACCTTATGAAGGCTACTTCAGTGCTTGGTGTGTTGTTCAGTGTCAGAGTCATCATCAAGGGCAAATGCAGCAGCTGTCTTGGTGCGCTCATTCCTGCAGCCAGTATCTCCATGGCACGTACAGAAAACTGTACATGGTGACTTGGCTGCTGTGCAGTGGCATTGAGCTGTGTAGCATTGCTTGTCGGAGAAACATCCACATCGTATTAGCTCCAAGATCTCTGGTGGTGCAAGAGCGACGTTGGGTGGCAGCATAATTGGAAGTAATGATCTTGATGCCTCATCACGTTTCCATCCATACTGAGTGGGATCCAGAGGTGGTGGCTGCAGCTTAGCAGCTGACTTCCATTTTGCTGTCTGGATATGAGCACATCGCACGTTTTGTTCAAAGGACTCTGTAGTTGGTGGCAGAGCCTTTTGTTCTGGTGCTTTGATGGCATTTGGTTTCGCCATTTTCATAGACCACACCTCTTTGCAAACATCAGACATGTTGCTTCTCTCCTTGCTACCATAGCAAAGAGCCATGAACATAGTGGCTTCGGCGATGACATCGTCAATAGATGCATCCACATTCCCAAGTTTTTGAAGTGAATGGCCTGCTGCGAGTGTCTTCTTGCCAGTCAGTTTACCTCTACCATACATCTGGGCAATGGTGTCGCAACCTGTCAGTGCGTGTAAAGCTAGTATGTCTTACACCATCCCGGCATGCTTTCTGGCAGTGGCCCCAATGTCGATCAACGATCGGCCAGGACATGCTGCATCCATTGTTACACAGCATTGCAGATGAAGTTCTGCGAAGTGATACACAAGCAAGATGAACACATCAGTATCATCACAGATGACTGTGATGCATTTTGCACCATCTTCGGCAACTTTAGCGACTTGCTGAATCATGATGACATCTGCCTCCTCATGCGTCGTCATCTTCAAATCAGTGCGACACCTTTGGGATCCGTGGTGTATTTCCACTGGGGTAGACTCCTGCACCGCAATGACGAGCCTGTGTTGGCTCTGCTTTCTCTTTTGACTAACGTCAATCAAATTCTGGCAAATCAGTTCTATCAACTGAACTTTGTTCTCAGTTACTGACAGAACCACCAGCTGTGGAGGCAGTGGAGTCTGGCGGTTCAATAATGGCGATTGTTAATTTGCATATTAATGAGCTAAATTTAAATGTTATTAAATTGTAAGTGGGTTTATCATGACCAGTGACCCTAAAAACATGGGTTTGGATACCTTAACCAGGCTATTTGGATGCTTACTTTTGGAGATATTAAGAACAAGTCTGAAGACGACGATGGTTCACGAGCGGTATTTGACGATGTAGATTGTTTCAGAAGTCAAGGATGAGACAATGTGATAATGTTTGACCAAGTTATAAAAATGATCAACATGATGTGGTACGAGTGACAGGTTATTAGCTGCAAAATGTCGAAAACCCGATTTCGTTCTACAACTTTAAAAATTTGACCTTTGCATAACCTTTAAAGGTCACAAAACAATGCTGTGGACATTAAAATAAGGAAACAGGATACGTGCTTTCGCTTTTGGAGTTAGTTCGTCGAAGAAGGTCGAAAACCCGGTTCGATTCCCACAACTGAAAATTTGACCTTTGTGACCTTTAAAGATCAAAGGCCAAGGATTATGACCTTTGGTGCAAAACTTCCTCTGGAACATTCCAGGAACAATATAACGTCATATCGGCTATATGGCATTTCGCACTCCTCGGATTATCCATACTTTGATGAACTCAGCGTAAAAACAAACTTGAAGGGGCGCCACGGGCAAGGTGTTCGAGATAGAGCAAAATGGTTTCAAGACTTTAGGTGGGGAATGACCTCAAGATTATGCATAAAAATATTGTCATCCTTGCTCTCAAAGTTTGGGCGGTCGTATGATTTTAATGTCAAAATTTGCAATTTTCTAAGTTTTTGACCTTGTGACCTTGACGTTGGGAAGAAAATGAAAAATCGAGCTCCGTGGGGCTATGCAGGTGCCATTGGGCTAACCAAATACTGAAACCCCTGTCAGATTCGACAAATCCCCGAGGAGAAGATGCAAATTGAAATCGGCTACCCCCTAAAAACATGTTTTTTGGGCGTGGCTCCGCCCATTATGGGCGGAGTCACGCCCATTTTCAGGAAAACAACTGGATCATGATATAAACCTTCCACCAAAATTTCATCAGGATCGGATCAAAACCCACGGAGCTATGCTCGGGACAGACAGACAGACAGACAGACAGACAGAGACACACAACAATAACGAATATAGTGGTCACTTATATTTTTCGTGAACCAATTATATTTTTCGTGAAAATATTTTTTCGTGAACCAAAAATAGTAATTTCGACAATGACCACTGCTAATTTGTATATTAATGGGATTCCACAAAAATGTTCAAGGGTGCCAGAGTGGCATCAATCGGAATATTTGTTCAAATGGTCTGGTGATTACAAAAATGCAGAAAAACATTGTGCGGACCCGAATGCAAGGTCATCTTGAAAAATGGTGTTTGACATCCGGACTACCAGGGATGGTTTTTGATATCTCTGTGAAGTTCTTTGTCATCATTCCTGTATGTCCAACTATCACTGGTACAACTTTGGCATTCTTCAGCTTCCAGGATCTTTTCACTTCATTCTCGAGGTCTTGGAATTTGGTCATTTTCTTGATTTCTGCATCGTTTAGTCCAAAATCACTGGCATCAACACCTCACTGAGCAATACCTTCTCTCTTTTTTCTCCATAAATATATCTCGTCGCAACGCTTTGTTTACGATGTTCACACTCGATGGGATCATTAGGTTGTACGTGAGCGGTACTTCTATGTTTTCAGTCCATGCTTTTGGTTAATGTTCCCACAAATTTTCTGGAACTGGAATATCAAAGTTTTTGCAGATGTGCTTGTGGTTAACTTTACAAACTCTGTTGTGTCATTTTGTGTACAGCTATTCTGACATGAGATTTTAAAAATTATTTGTGTTCGGTCATGAAGCGTAACATATCACTCTCCTTGATCGTACCACATTGACCCCTCACCTATCTCTCTTTTTCTTTTTTCCTCTCTCTCTCTCTCTCTCTCTCTCTCTCTCTCTCTCTCTCTCTCTCTCTCTCTCTCTCTCTCTCTCTCTCTCTCTCTCTCTCTCTCGCACCCCTCCCTCTCACGGTGTATAGCAATGTTTTGTAAGGTATTGCTCTCCCCATCTCCATCTCCATTCCTCGCTTTTCTCCCCTTCCTAGCTTCCCCATCTTCACCCACTAATCACTTCCCCTCCCTCCTCTCCCTCCCTCCGTCTTCTCGGTCTCTCCTCCCCCTCCCCTTCACACCCCCATCAGCGAAGCAATGGGTTGTATTTGCAAGTGGGGAATAAGGGTTGTTAACCATGACGTCATCTGTGAAGTGGAATCCCAGCCAAAGTTTGACACGTAAAATGCTTTATCTGATCAGTATGAAAAATTTTGAGGGTCATCTCGGGATAAATTGGTCGACAGGGGAAAAAAAATGACGTCTCAGTCATGTGCTTCGGCAGCCATTTTTTTTTTTAACCTTTAAAAAACAAACTTCACTGAAACGGCTAAACAGATCGAGACAAAACTTTACAGGTATGACTGCCTATCCATGAGGACCAAAAAGTTCCCTCCCGTTGACAATGCAGGTCACATGGTTGGCAGCCATATTGGATTTACCCTAAAACCTTTAAAAATATTCTCCAGAACAGCTTGACAGATTGAAAGTAAACTTCAGAGACATGTTCCCTAAGTCTTGGGGATACCAAAGTGTTCACCAAAAATTGATGGGTGACATAGTTTGGCAGCCATATTAGATTGAAGGAAAATATTTAAAAAGTTATTTCTCATGAACCGCTTCATTGAGCGAAGTGAAATGTCACATATATCATCTCACACCATTGCTGCATATAGTGTGAAAATGATGATGTCATAAGTCATGTGGTTTGGCAGCCATCTTGGATAGAAAAACGTACCTTTTCTGATTAACACTAAGTTTCACAAACCTGATCCCCGACCCAATTTGAGGCAGAATGTAAATTTATGATGTCATAGGTCACGTGGTTTGGTGGCCATATTGGATTGAAAATAAAAACCTTCAAAAATCTTCTTCTTCAGAACAGCATACCAGATCAATCAAAAACTCCACAAACATCATCATAAATTTTAAAGTCATAGGTCACATGGTCTGGCAGCTTGGGACTAATCATTGTGATCGCTTCTGTGTTTCTTTGTTTATTTACTACAAGCAAAGGTACCCGGTTTTGCCAGGTCCCTCTTCCCACCCTTTCCATTACATCATCCCACCCCTTCCCTTGCTTCCTCCCACACCACCTCCCTCTGGACTCCCACTCCACCCCTTCCCCTCCCTCCTCCCACAAAAGAACCTGGCATTGCCCAGGATCAAGCTTACATCTATTGGACTTCCATAATCAATGACATATTTAGAGAGAAACATTTTATTTGTGAAGCTGCAAGTATGGAACAGAAATATCAACAAACTTGAACATATTGTAATGCTTTCGGGTAAACGATATCGAATGTTTTTCCATCAAGGGCAAAAACATGTATGCAGATCAGAATGACTTGTTTTAAAATTTTTGAAGGATGTATATAAGGGGAAGTCAGCTGAGGTGGTAAACTTTTTTTTTCTACAAACTTCTTTCACTCTTGAGAGTTATGTGGTTACTTAGAGCATCAACATTTAAATTGATGTTTAGGTTGTGTTTGTACTATTGTCGTTTTTTGAATAATTAGCGATCAGCGCATTTGAGAGACCACGTGACTCCTTTGCCAATCTCACTGTTCATTGTAATGTCCTAATTAACAGTTTTTTTCACATCTTATACCATATTTGATGATAGGAGTTCACTATCTCACCAATTATATTATACAGGTACCCGAGTTGAAATCCGAAAAAAAATTGGGCTTTTTCTGTAGCACTAGCTGGAAGCGCGTGGTCAAAATACGACTAAAAAGGGGGGAGGGAAGCTTTTTATTCTTGCGCTGGTTGAAAGAAGCTCAAAAATAAAAACTCACATTTTTTAACAGCAAAGATATCGCAGCACATCTTTGGTTAAAATTGGTACCTTATTTCATTTTACACAACTAGACCGTGCTCGTACGTGCAAAAAAAAAAACAAAGAAGAAGAATTGTGATGTCAATCGTGATGTCATAGCACGTGTCCTGTCATTGGTTTGGTAAATAAATGGCCATAACTTGGGAACCACTTATCCGATTAATATCAAACCTTGAAAAGGCACATCCACAGGGCCCCAGCAATATATCTGGCAAGTTTCAATTAGATCGGACCAGTGGTTGTCGAGAAACAGCGGTCGCAGACACACAGACACACACACAGACAGATATTGCTGGAATTATAGATAGATGAAAGTACCAATCCTCAGTTGAAATTAGATTACAAAATTTTCTGACCCAGGGAGGACACACCTACTCTCAAAACATCACCCCTCCCAGACAGTCACCCTGCTCCAAGATCTACCCCTCCCCCTGGTCACTTTGCTCCCTCGCATCACAGATCCTTTCCATCCATCCTACTACATTTCCTTCTCTCAATGTTGGCAAATACACAAACAGCTTTGTCTGCACGGAGTGGGTTCGGGACGGTTGGTGTCCACATGGCATGGATATCACTCCGCGTCCGTTGTGGTGATCACTCGGGCTCGAACTTCTATTTGCGTGTTGGGTGAGGGAGGACCAGCACGTCATATAGCCGGCTCAGACGTTCCACCGAAGCAAGGTGTCACCTGTTTCAGCGACTTTCTTTAAACACATTATTACAAGTAAATGACAGAAGTAGGAGAGGGGGGGGGAGGAGTGAAAGAGAGGAAAGGGGGGAGGGGAGGTGAGGGAGGTGAGGGTGGAAGGGGGAGAGAGAGGAGGGAGAGGGGAGGGAAAGGGGAGGGGTTATTCTGGCAGATGTGATGTCCAGTTTAATGGTACACACATTGATGGGAGAGGAGATGGGGGGAGGAATGGGGGAGGTTGGAGATGGGGAGGAGAGGAGGGAGGGAGAAAACAGGGGAGAGGTTGGGGAGCGGGAGGAGAGCAGGATGATGGGGATGGGAAGGAGAGGGTGGGGGAGGTTTGGAATGGGGGAATGGGGAGGAGAGCAGGGAAGGATGGAGGAGAGGGGAAGGGGTTGTGGGAGAGGAGGAAGGGGTTGTGGGAGAGGAGGAAGGGGTTGTGGAGGAGAGGAAAAGAAGGGGGAGGGGGATAAGGATGGAGGAGGAGGAGACAAGGAGAGGGAGTGTCAGAGGAGGGGGAGGAGGGAGGATGGGAGGAGGGGGAAAGGGGAAGAGGAGGAGGAGGGGGAAGAGAAGAGAAGAGAAGGGAGGGGAGAAGAAAGGGAGGGGAGAGGAGAGGGAGAGGATCGTGTATAGGGGAGAGGAGGGATGCAGGCGGGTGAGGCGTGGGAGAGGGTGTGGAGTAAATTACTTCTCTCTTGACTTGATTGATGATAGAAGGGGGCAAATCTGCCTTGATTGGTCGACTTACATCGAATACATTGCACTTCACAAATTAAAAATTCCTTTCAAAAAACATTATATATATATATATATATATATATATATATATATATATATATATATATATATATATATATATATATATATATATATAAAAGATTCCATCAGTCCACATGTTCAATTTATTATGTACAAAGTTTTTCGAAGTATTGCTTCATTATATAGTTGGAAAAGAGTTGTCACTCACTTGAAATAAAGTCTATATATATATATATATATATATATATATATATATATATATACCCCGGGAACGTGAAAAATATAATTAGACTACAGTTCGAACCTTAACTCAGGTTTACCTCGTAGAGAACCCTACCCTCACACTTAGTTACTCCCCCTCCCTCCTCACTGCTACCCCTAACCTCGCTCTCTACCCCCCCCCACTACTCCCCCTCCATCCTTACTGCTCCCCTACCCTCGTTCTCTACCCCCCACTACTCTCCTCCCCCTCCCCTCACAACTATCATCCTCACATCGCGTCCGATCAGATACATTCAAAACAGCGTCACAACTAATTCCCAAGAAGGGAACACTACCCTCACTCTTCTACTGCCCCTACCCTCACACTTCTCCTTCCTCTCCCTCTCTCAGTACTCCCCCTACCCTCGCTCTGCTACTCCCCCTCCCTTTGCTCTTCCACTTCCCCCCCCTCCTTTACCTCTCTCACTACTTCCCCTACCCTCGCCCTTATACTTCCCTCCCTCCTCTCACTACTCTCACTACTCCCCCTCCCTCCTCTCACAACTCCCCCTCCCTCCTCTCACTACTCTCCATACCCTCAATCATCTAATTCCCCTCCCTCCTATCACTACTTCCCCCCTCTCCCCTCCCTACATTGCGTCTGACCCAGATCCTTTCAAAACGGCTATTACAATGCATTTTTGTCAAAAAACGTCAATGTCCGTCCTATTTCCTCACCTCTTGCTGCAACTGAAACTTGAACCATCTTAACGACTGCAAAAAATGAAATTAGATGCTGAATTGGAGTTAAGATACAGCAGTGAGGGAGTGAATAGACTTTATATTACAGGCCTAAATTTCACTTAAAATGCATTTATATATAAAAACGGTAATTTTCTTCCTTTTTTTTTTGCATCTGTAGGTGACATCATCTCAGCAACTACAAAAAATGAAATCAGATATCGCATTAGAGTTAAGACAAAGCCGTGAGAGTGCAAGAAAGAGCGAGCCTTACAAAGGAGGCTCTTTCCAGAGCAAACAAAATGGTGGCAATCTGATTTTGAAGCCTTGCCCTGAAATGAGAAGCCCCTCCCCAAACAGCTGGACATACAGACTGGCACAGATTATATACAAGATACATGTTCATGCAAATGTAAAATACAGTTTGTAATGTGTAATTCCACATAATGTAAAATGTGACTTAATGATCTCAATTCTTCCCACGCCCCTCTGTCGCTCATCTTCCCACTGTCTCCCCCTCCCCCCTCCCACACTCTCTTCCCCTCTTCCCTCCCCCCTCTCCCACCCCTTTCTCTCCCTCATTACGCACACTGCAAAGGGGAGAGGGAGAGGATTGTGCATGGGGGAGAGGAAGGAGGTAGCAGGTGAGGGGTGGGAGAGGGGGGGGGAGCAATTTACCTCTGCGAGATACAGTACTATTTCAAAAAACGAGATATCGACCTTAAAGGAACCACATACCTGAACAAACAGATTATGTCTGCTCAATAGGTATCAGACGTGTTATGATGTTATCCGTGTTCTTTCCAAAGCAGGTAAGTATTGTTTCCCCCTGAGTGTCAACATACATTGATTCCAGGAGGCAGTATTGCAAGTTGCCAGCTTTCAAACAGACAGAAGATGGAAGGTCGATGGTGATGGGCTTTTTATCAGTCTCACCCAGAACGGCTGGGGCCTTCTCCTCTCGATCTTGTTCTGACACATATGGTTCTACGAGCTCATTTTGGAGAGGTGCTTTAAGCGATGGATGTGTGTTGGTCAAAACGTTTTCCTTCAATTCTTCAATGAAATGGGTCAATTCAGATTTTGAGGATGCAAGTTCACTTCCCAGATGATCATGCGCCCTTGTCTGAGGAGAGAAGAGAGTGTTAACACAGCAGACAGGACTTTCCTTTTGTTAAAATTACATTTTGGCATTTTGTTTGCATAATGGCCATCAACAGATTACTACCCACAGATAATATACCATGCAAAATATTATGTCCATCCATTGGGACCATACTCTGTGCAGAGCATTGGTGCTGCCTAAGCAGTCTCCTTAGCTATTGGGCACACTCCGGATGAATCGCCACTCCGACACAGGATACCAGCAAGCTGGCACTCATTTTTGCTGACCGCAGAAGGATGAAAGGCAGAGTCAATCCCACCTGGTATTAATTCCATAGCTGAGTAGGATTATGAACTCAGGATCCTACAATCCCAAGCCCACCACCCTAACCATAAAGCCAACACCAAGCATATAAATATAATGTGCTAGGCCAAATTTATTCTGCTAATGACGAGGGAAAAAGTGATTCAGAACTGGCTTAGTTATAATGTTGTTTGATATGTATCCATCTATCTATATATATATATATATATATATATATATATATATATATATATATATATATATATATATATATATATATATATATATATATATATATATATATCTTTTTCTTCTTTCGGCTAGCTCCCGTAATGGGTCGCCAAAGCGGATCAACCGCCTAGTTCGTTTTGTTGTCCGCTTAATGATTTGGCATAGGTTTTTATGCCGGATGCCCTTCCTGACGCAACCCTGGTCACCTCTTAGAACAGAAAGGGATATGGTACACATATTCTAACCAGGGCATACACCGGGCCCAGTACAACTGGTGCTCATTTCGCCGACCTCGGAAGGATGGCAGCCTGAGTCAACCCCCTGGTGTTTTCGACTTGGTTTATATATACATATATATATTAATTCAGTGTCCCAACGGGGCTTGAACTCAGGACCTTTTGGGTTCCAAGCCACTGCCCTAACCACTGTGCCAACACCAGGCTTAATATATATATATATATATATATATATATATATATATATATATATATTTATATTTATGGAAATGGCCCTAAGCAGGCTACTAAATATAGGATTAGCTCAGATCCCCCATTAAATGCATGTTTAGCTCGATTGTTCGGTAAAATGGACGTTACATGTGTGTCAGGAGGTGGAAGAGGCTGTTTATTGTTTGTGCGGTGGTGGTGGATCGAGAGCTCCCGATTCTTCTTCTTCCCCTCTCTGGACGATAGGCCCCGCCCAGTCGGCTGAGGGGGAGAGGCCTGGAGAGGGAGGTGGAGCTAAGGGGAGGAGTTTGTCAGCTTCATAAAGGGGGAGGAGCCAGTGGCTCGAGGTGAGCGAATGAAAACCTCGTAAAAAGGTTCAGTTTGGGCGAACAGTCGGTTTTCGAGGCGTGCTCGGGTTTCGAGGCGAGAAGGAAAGGAAAAGGTGATTCTGCAGAGGAAGAAACTGAGAGGACGGAGGTGATTCTGCCATGAGAGAAACGGCAGTCAGCTTTGAGAGGCGAGCGTAGAAAAGGAAAGAAAAGGTGATTCTGCAGAGAAAGAAACTGAGAGGATGGAGTTGAGAAGTCGGACTTCGAGGCGGGAAGGCAAGAGAGGAAACGACGGAGCCTCTGACGGTCCCTACTCACCTCACGGCTCAACGATGTCTTGGAATCCCATGGACCCAGCCTGCGGAGCCCGGCACCTCGATTCGACCTTGTCTGGTGAAGAGGCCAGGCCTGGATTTGTATGCTGAACTTTGAGAGAAATCAGCTAAAACCCATCGTCGATCTAACAGTCTTGTGCCGTCAACATTGCGCGGGGCCAGGACGCGCTGAGGAGGGCGTGCGCACGCGGTGCCTTAAGAAGAAAGAGTACGGCGCCGCCATCTTGCCACGCAGCATGTTCGAGCTTGGGGCTCAAATCCGTGGACATCCGCTTGTTACGAGCGACATTCGTGCTTTTGACACTTTCCTCTCATCCATGAAGCATCACCAAGTACTCTGTCTTGTCTGCATGCATGCTGTCTGTCTTGTCTGCACATTGTATCAGGCATATCTCGGTAGGGACCCCCTCGAAACCTGTAATCCGTAGTTCCCTAGTTAAGAACGGGTTAAAGATTGTTAATAAAAACATTGTCGTGAATGTTTTGCTTGTGTCGTATTCCCCGATGTTCCCCAATACATCTGGTTGGTTCGTATGAAGTTGCCGCTATGGATTAATTTGTGTCGCGTCGAGGAACGATCCGTTCAATTGGCATATAAAACCAAAATGGTTACAGACTGGCAGAAAATGCTCGGCATCTGACAAAACCAGTCTGTAACCGGGGTTCTATTTCCCCAACTGGTAAGGTTCAGGATTACGTTGGTATCGCGATTGAAGACATGTGACCCGAGGCCTGTGCTGAGCCAGCCGGCGTTATAAACCCCGGAGACGGCCGGAGTGGGTTGAGAATCTGTCGCTGAATCCTTAACATTTGGCAGTCAGGAGCGTGATATTTGGACCTGTGGTGCATTTCGCACCGCGAACATTGGTTACGAGAGGCGTGAGAAAAAAAAAAAAACGACGCTCGCAAATTTTATTTTATTTTGAGCGGATTGGGTGAGGAACTTGGAAATTGTAAAGAAAATGGAGTCGCAAAATGGTGGCGCAGCTCCACCTTGGTGCGACACGAAGTGGGAGTGGGCTATTAATAGCGCAACGAACGGCACAACACAAGGCGGAGGCTCCCAGCCACCGGTTCAAACCACGTGGTCACGGCATGCGCCATGGCAGGCGAGGCAGGCGAACATTGGCAAGCTTCAGGCACAATTGGGGGATGCCATGGAGCAGGTGAGGAGTTATGAGAATTATATAAAGGAGGTACAAATTGAAGTGGACGAGGCACAACGGCACGCAGACGAGCTTCAGAAAAAGGATGTGTACGGTGGGTCACAACACTTGGCCGATGTACGGGAACGAATTCGGTGGCTGAAAGAGGACTTAGCCAACAAAGTCGACGAACTATGTGGAAAAAAGAATTTAGTAGTGTTGTATACCCATAATTTGGAATATGAGAAGAGCAAACTGAACAAAAGAATAGAGGAAGAGCAGATTGGTATCTCCCAGGATCGGAAGAACTTGGAGGAAGAATAGAAAAAAAGCTAGAAAAGGAAAAATGTGAACACAATTTGGAATTGAAACAACTGAAGGAAGAGGTAAGATCAGGCAATCAGATAAGAGAAAGCCGAGAACAGAAGATAAAAAGAGGAGAGAAATCTCTGGAGCAAAGGAAGGAAGAATTATTGGAAAAGTCAAGACAGTTCGAAGAACTACAGGGAGAAATGAGGAAAGTAGAGTGGAGTACCCATGAGTTGGAACAAGAGAAGAGCGAACTGAACGAAAGAATAGAGGAAGAGCAAATTAGTAATTCTCGGGATAGGAATGAATTGGAAGAAGAATGGAAAACAAAACTGGAAATTAATGAGGAATACAGTAAGAGAGTGAACAAATTGAGGGAGGAAGCATGCGAAAGAGTTGTGGAGATGAGCAAGGAATACGGTAAGAGAATGAACGACATAAAGGGGAAAGCAAGGTTGGAGTATGCGGAGATGAGCGAGAAATTATGAAAAAAAAACTTCTGAGTTACAGAAACACCAAAACAAAGAGACAGAATTACAAAACGAGCTGAGGATGTTAGGAGAGGAAAGAAAGAGAACGGAGAATGACACGTCAAGGAACCACACTGTGCAGATCGAACAGCTAGAAGCCAAAGCAAGATTAAAGAATGAGATGCAAGAAAGAGTCGTGAAAGAACAACGAATGAAGCAGGAAAGGGAGATCAATAAATTGAAGGAAATGACGAGATTGGAGAATGAGGAACAAGAGAGACAGTGGGATAAGAAACAAAAAGAACAAGGAATGAAGCAGGAAAGGGAGATCAACCAATTGAGGGAAACGATGAGATTGGAGAAGGAAGAACAAGAGAGACAATGGGATAGAAAACAAAAAGAACATGGATTTGAAATTGAACAACTAAAGGAGAAAGCAAGGTTGGAGTACGAGGAGATAGTGAAAGAACAACGAATGAAACAGGAAAAGGAAATCAGCCAATTGAAGGAAACGACGAGATTGGAGAATGAGGAACAAGAGAGACAGTGGGATAAGAAACAAAAAGAACAAGGAATGAAACAGGAAAAGGAAAACAACAAATTGAAGGAAACGATGAGATTGGAGAATGAAGAACATGAGAGACGGTGGGATAGAAAACAAAAAGAATACGAATTTGAAACTGACCAACTTAAGGAGAGAGCAAAGTTGGAGTACATGGAGATGGAAAAACTCCGGAAAGATAACGAACAACTTAAAAGGCTCAGAGAGGAAGAACGACTCGAATAGAAAAGAAAATGGAGCCAGGTAGTAGAACAGCACAATAATATGGGATGTGTGACATCACCACAGGGAGGAATGTTAGTGGTGCGGAACTTGATTGACATCACTCGTCGGATGACACCACAATTAGAGCAAAACCCGGTGAAGGAGACATTGAGGGAGCATACGGGGTTGTTTACGAATGAAACACATTTTGTGCAGGTCCAGCATGTGGAGCTGACAGCCCAAGAGGAGAGTGGCGAACCGATGATGAGCAACCTGCTGGAGAGAAGTGACCGGACAGAGGTGACTCTGGAACGAAGCAGGTACGTGGGCACATGCATGCATGGTGCGGACGATGAGCTTAAGGTAGAAATTGAATTTTATGTTAATGAAGAGACTCTGTCCGATGGAGTGCACACATGCGTGACCCCTGAATGTGTGTGTGTGTGTGTGTGTGTGTGTGTGTGTGTGTGTGTGTGTGTGTGTGTGTGTGTGTGTGTGTGTGTGTGTGTGTGTGTGTGTGTGTGTGTGTGTGTGTGGAGTGCCTGTGAATGAATGCTGTGAGGCCACACTCCAGACTACAGCACCGGTATGTGCTGCCGAGGCCGGAACGTGTGTGGATACTCACCTGGCGATCGAGAATGTAACCCTGGAATGCGAGGCAGTTGGTTAGTACGCAGGCAAGGTTGAAGGTGTGGAATGTCAACACATAACCTTGGAATGTGTGCAGCCTGCTGTGTGTGGGTGTCCTGAGCATGGAATGAGTGGTGACATAGGAAATGGGTTAGAGGTGCAAGGGGAAATAGAAATGCCACCAGGACAGAATTTGAGCCAGGGGACAAAAACCATAATGGACAACTCCGCATGGGTTCTTACAGAGTTGGAGGTGCTGCATCCAGGAGCAGTTTTAGATTGGATTTTAGAAATCCAATTTAGAAATTGGATTTTAATTTCTCTATCAGCCTCACAGGAACTTTGGGGTAGAGCGCAGATGAGTGGCAGGCGGCACTGGCATGTGTCACTTGGTCTTCAGACCTTTCTGAGCACACGAGTGGTTTGGCTAGCTGAGTGGGGGTTATCTGTCTTCAGGAAGTTATGGAGAAGAGGGGGAGGCCACCTCCCTGATTGGGGTTTATCTGATTTCCATGAACCCTGGAGAAGAGGGGGAGGCCGTTCCATCAATTGGGGTTTACCTGATTTCCACGAACCCTGGAGAAAAGGAGGGGGTGGACCACAACCCTAATTGAGACGTGACCCCTTTGAGCCGTAGCGGAAAGGCGGCGGGGTCATGTAATGGGAAATGAGGGATTCGTTTCTTCACTCCCCTTCCAATGAGCCAACAAAGCAGGCCATATGGGGATGTGAAAATCTTGATTGAGAGTTGTACCGAAAGTGATTGCAAATTGAGAGATGACAGAAGGCATAAGAGTGACACGAGTGGATTTGGGTGAAATATCATGATTTTAACAAGGGATGGTCAATGGGATCTTGGTTGATAGTTGATGGGAATATTTGGTGGTTGGGGAGCCTGGATAATCCATTGGTTGTTCATAGGGCTCATGATCTTCATAGCCGTGATCGTTGTCATCGCTTGTATTAAAAATCTAATCAAGGAATGCGTGAGATGATGTTCCTCCACAGCAAAGAAGACAACAAAAATGGAGACGGTTCTAAGGAAGCCTGCTGTGATTGCTGTGGTCAAGCCGCTACCAGCACCTCCACTGCCTCTCCTCTCACCGATAATTCACTTCCCCCTCTCTCCCCAACCCATAGAACCTGAAATGTACTGTGAACTTGATGGGACTGTTGACCCACTGCTCAAACTCACATTGGATGAGTGTCTCGAATTGCTTGCGCCAATGGAGGGATGGGAAGAAATACTATCTAAACATTGCCTTGTTGGCAAATATTGGGATTTTGTACTTTTATTTCTTATTTTACTCTGGCTTGCAGTTAGTAAAAAAATATATTATTCTTATTTGTTGTTCATAAAGAACACAGTAGTTAGCCAAATTATATTCTTATTTGTCGTTCATAAAGAACACTGTAGTTAGTTAAAATATATTCTTGCCTGTGGTGCATAAAGAACTTTGCATGAGCAGCTTTAGAAAGTAACTTTGCTTCCTCATGACCTATGCCTAATTCATAATTGTTGAAATACTATCCACTTTTCTCCAGAGGGGTTGGGGTGTTGGTGGGCCGGTTGGGCGGTGGGGAGGGGTCTCTTTTCAGGCTAGGAGGTGCAGGGGAACCTCCGACCGTCATGGGCCACTTGGAGTTGACCATAAGAGTGGGCCACCTGAAGGGAGACTGCTGTCTGCCGTCCTGCCGAACCATGGATGCTCCATCTCTCAAAGTCATTGTGTAGCTGTTTTGTTTCTTTTACACAAATGTTCTAAAGTAACAAGAGGAGCGATTGTGGAGATATTGTACATTTCCCAAGCTGAAGACAGAACAGAATTCTTGACAGAATTACTTTTTAACAGGCCAGTCGAAAAGTACATTTTAAAAGCCACTTCATTTCTTTGGTTATAAAATGTTCACACCAGCTGTAGTTGCTGGGCTGTGTTAACAGTCAAAGCACGTCATTAGTCTCTTGCTACACACACAGCTGAACATCTGGCTTTCTCATTTACTCTTGTCAAAACATTCCTTGAGTCCTGCACCACGGAAGACCAGGTCGTAAAACAATACTGCTTGACACAGTCACACAGCTGTTTCCACTTTATCTTGAACAGAACAAAGGATGGAATGCGGTGAGAATAATCGTCCTGTCACCCTAGGTTTTCTTCGCCGAACAATGACCAGAAACAGACCTTCCTGTCACCCTAGGTTTTCTTAGCCGAACAATGACCAGAAACAGACCTTCCTGTTAATGGAAGAAAAATACTTTGTCAGCCCAAAGGTAGGAAACAGCACCAGGCTTTTTCACCTCAAAGGAAAATGATCTCTGGGAATGGAATCTTTCAATGGAAACCAGTGATGGGAGCTGGGTGAATCATGTAAACAGATGGTCCCACAATGGGCTGGGCAAATTGTATATAAGGCAAGCCAAAATGCTAAGCCAGCCAGAGTTAGATTGAGCTTTACTACTGTGGGTATCCTCTCTCTCTCTCCATGCATAGATGTTTGATGTGACTAAAAGCTCTTCTCTACCAAGATCAAGTGTGGACAGCGCTCGACCTCAATCAGCACGGACACCCTGATCTCAACATATATATATATATATATATATATATATATATATATATATATATATATATATATATATATATATATATATATATACATATATATATATATATATATATACATATATATATACATATATATGCATACATATATATATACATATATATATATATATATATATATATATATATATATATATATATATATACATATATATATATATATATATATAAATTTAGACATGAACATATATAAATATATATATATATATATATATATATATATATATATATATATATATATAAAATACATACATCTACATATATATATATATATATATATATATATATATATATATATATATATATATATATATATATATATATATTGTTGTGGTTGACGAAATTCGCAAACCACCATTCAGGTCCCGTAGGTGAGATATCTCTGTAAGTATATGTGTAGTTAGGCCCAAACCCGTTGTTTAGAGGGAATAAATATCATTCATTCGGGCTGCGACCCTTCAGGATAGCCGTTTTTCTTTTACTATCTTTATTTTGGACCAGCCGCCATTACTACTACCACCACAACCACCACCAACCATGTCTCAACAGCCATCACACAACCACCAACCGCAACGCCGCTTCACAACCACAGCCACGACCCTTGCCGTCACATCTCGCTCTCGCAACCATCGCATCACCGCCATTCCCGCACCGCTTGTGGACACCGATCCTGGACTCGTACAGGGCGCGCACCGAACAGCGGGTGCAAAAACACCAGCCTTTCCGAAGAAATCGGATCAAGAACGATTCACGCCCACTTCTGTTCCGTCCTATCAGCGAGCGTGGGGCGATTTGGCCCCGCCTCCAGGTGCGTCGGAGTATAATCGCTATATGCAGATTCGCGGATCAAAAATCATTCACGCCCACTTTTCCTCTGTCCAATGGGGAGCCAGCCAGAGGTGAAGGGTCGAAGGTGAAGGAGCGAAGCCCCGGGGGCTATAAAGGGCCGCGTTCGCTCGCCGAAAAGGGAGTTGTTGAGGGAGTTTCTGAATCGGGTCAGAAGAAGAGTTTCTGAATCGCAGTTGGACGGAGTTGAGAAGAGTGGAGAGTGGGAGAGTTGGAGAGTTGTGGCGGCGGCGAAGGCAGTCGAGAGGGCGCTCGTGTCAGAGTCGGGGAGCTGCGGAGAGGGGAGGCCGGTAACGCGACCGAGGTCGCGGTGGAGTCGCTCGTCGCGGGACCCAAGCCAGCGAGATATCCTCATTCCCCCGAGCATCAACAACCCCCTCCTGTTTCCCCCCGCGCTGAGATAGTGTGAGAAGGGGGCCCCGTTCCCACCCCATTCCAGGCAGTGCCAGCGAGGCCCGCGGAGTCGGGGCGCCGCCGCCATCTTGCGGCTCATCACCAGACGGGTAGGCTCGACGCGGTCTCGGCCCCAGGCCCGTCTGCCCCCCCCCCCTCATCGTTGAGGGTGGTCCCTTTTTCTTTTGCTTTGAGTATACGTGTTGTCGGCGCCGTCTGTGAAGTAAAACTGTATAAGTTTTGCCGTGTGCTCGGTAGTCGGTAGTAGATCTGCATTGTTACATTTGCTTTTTGTGCAGAATTGTTGTGCTTCTTCTACTTTTACATTTGCTTTTAGTGTATAATTGTATATGTGTGCTTTCCGTTTGCCGCGGAATAAATGTGCTTTATGTTGAACTGTTTTCCCGTTTCGCTTCGTCTTTTCTTTTATTGAATCTCCATCTTACTTCACGTAAAGGGTTGGTCGTGGGCTAAATACGCCCAATAATTAATCGAACCGTCGAGGTTGACGATAACACCGCTTGGTTATCCCGATAGTACAGAACGGGTCGCTTAAAGTGGCCCGTGTCCGAAGTCGACCTGCGGCGAGGTGCGATCGCCCGGTCTACCCTCCGTGTGGGTACTTAGGTAGGTCGAATTTGGCGAACAACCCTATCCCACGCGGGGGGGCCGATTGGCACGATCGTGGTGAGGCCGAAAGGCCCACCCGTGACTAGTTCCCGGCGTTAGTCCGAGAGGGTCACGACGGGATTGTCCGTCCGGTGGGCGACGTGCCGCGATTCGAGTTACGTGGCCGCTCGCACGCCGGCGGGCGCGAATCAGCGACACTGGTGTCAGGAGTGGGATACAAACCCATCCCCCTCCTTGCGGCACTGGTATCGGAGAGCGGGAAAACGGGCTCTCCTGTCTCCAACTAAATTCACGGGAATCGGTCCAGGGGTGAGAGGAATGACCCCCGATTCCCTCCAAATTACGAGCGATTCAAATTAACCTTTTATGAGAAATAAGATGGCGTCTCAAGGCGAGCGGGAGCCGGGGGTATTAGAAATGGATTTAGAATGTGTAGAATCCATGGTCCGGGATGAAAACCCCATGCAGGAAATGTTGGTTGTGCAGGAACACGAACTCCCCCAACTGAACCCAGAGCCCGAAATAGGTGCGGCGGCGGCCGCGGTGTATGACACCTCCCCTCCCCCTCTCCACCAAAACCCTTCCCCGATCCCTGCCGAAACGGCTCACCCAAGCGCACCCGACATGGCCCAGCTGTGCGCCATGCTGGCGGCAATGACAGCGAAGATGGATACAAACACAAATGAAATGATAAACGAAATAAAAGGCATGAACGAAAAGATGGAAACAAACGCACTCAAAATGAAGGAAGAAATGAAAGGGCTGCGGGGTGAGACGCAGAGCATGGGCCGAAGCCTGCAGGCGGGCATGAAGGCAGTAACCGGGGAGCTCAAAATGGCGACTCCACGTGTGGGAGCGAACGAGCTGGGAGGGAGTGCAACGGCTGTCGGGCCCGCGGTGGAGGCGGGTAAGGAAAATATAATTCGGGGGACGTGTTGGGCGAGGGTCGTGACGGAAAAAGTGACGGTAACCGAGAGGGAAAAACTAATTGGGGTGACGGAGACGTGCGAGGGAGATAACAAGGGAAGAGATGGAAATAATAGTTGAGACAAGGGAGGTAAAGGGTGAAGAGGTGACTGAGTTGGCAGAGACACGGGAGATGGGAACGATAGAGGGAAGACTACACGTTGAAGACGGGGATAGAGACGCACACACACACACACGGAGGTAGTGGAGGATAATGGGGGTGAGCTCGCGGACTGGGTGGAGACCCAGTGCGAGCAGCGGGATGGCCTCCTCCAGGAACAAGGGGAGGGAGTATGCCCCCTTGAGGCGGATCACGACCAGGTGAGTTCGGTCGTGTCGAGGGGAGGAGTGCTGCGGACGGGTGCATGGAAAGCTTGGGGGGTATAGAGGCCCCGTAGACTCTTGTGGGGACACAAATCCCCAGTGTGGTTGTCCCTGTGTGTGTGGTGCAAGGTGTGAGTGCGTTCCCGTGTGTGGATGAAACCGCCAGTATGGATGAGACACCACGGGCGAGTGCCCCCGCGTGTGTGAGTGAGGCACGGTGTGTGAGTGAGACACCGCGGGCGAGTGCCCCCGCGTGTGTGAGTGGTGTAGTGGCAAGTGTGCCAAAGGGCGTGCTTCCCAGCATGCCGTGTGTGGATGAGGCACCGTGTGTGAGTGTCGCCGTGTGTGTGAGTGAAACGGCCAATATGAGTGAGGCACCGCGGGCGAGTGCCCCCGCGTGTGTGAGTGGTATGGTTTGTGTGAGGGAAATGGCACGAGTGAGTGAAAGGCCGTGAGTGAGTGGAGCCACGTGTGCGAGGGAAGTGGCATGCGTGAGTGAAACGGCCAGTATGAATGGAGCACCACGTGTGAGTGGTATGGGTAGTGTGAGGGAAATGGCATGCGTGAGTGAGCGGCCGAGTGTGAGAGAGACAGCATGTGCAAGGTCGCTGTGTGTGAGGGAGATGTCGGTCGGCATGTGTGAACATGCAGCCGCGTCTCCCGGAGTGAGTTTAATGGTGAGGTGTGTTAGCGTCGTAACACGCGGGAGTGCGTGTGTTGAATGGCGACGACGACGGCGACAGAAGAAAGAAAGCCGAGTAGCGGCTGAAGCTGTTTCGGGGACCGTGCCGGGTTCACCCAGCAGCGAGCACGAGGTCCGTGCTGTGCAACGCACGAGGCCCCCACGTGCTCGCTTGCGGGAATGAAGTCTCGGTCCGGAAACGCACGCGGTGGATTTGCCGATCCCGCGGACGGACAAAGTTTAGGCAGGATTTCGGATTTGGACCGGATGGGTTCTCCACGCGGGCGTGTGTGTGTGTGTGTGTGTGTGTGTGTGTGTGTGTGTGTGTGTGTGTGTGTGTGTGTGTGTTAAGCTCCAACGGGAAAAGCACATGTGTTCGCGTGGGTAACCCCTCGAGACGTGGGGCTTGTGTTTTTTTATGCGCACGGTGACGTCATGGCTGCACGTGGGGTTGGAATCCGGCAGGAGGGGTATCCCTGCCGGATGGTACCGTCCAAGGAGGGACGAGGTACACGTGCAGCTGCATGACGTCACGGGCAGGTGCAAAGTGCGCGAGCTGTGAGTTGCCGCGCTGGTGCTGCGCATGTGAAAAAAAAAAGCAAGCCTCACTTTCGGGTGCACAGGATTCCCGGGCAAGGGGTGGAAGACCCCCTTACCAGGGCACAGGATGGAAACTAGTTAGGGGGAAGGGTTAGCTTAGTTAGACCGACTTCATGGGGCAGGGGTAAGTCCTCATGGAGTCCGTGGAATGGATTCGTTAGAGGGATTGTTAGCGAGATTTAGGTTGGGAAAGTTATTTTAGAGATTTGGAGACAGTGACAGACTGTGGATATGTAGAAGGGACGTAGTTTAGCTACGTAGTGTTAAAAGGAACGTGCTACTAGTTTAAGGGACGACGTGGGAGCACGAGTTAGTTAGGGGAGGTAGTTAGAAGGATGGCAGAGTTCAGCGGTGAGTGTGTTGAAGAGTTGGTGAGTGAAGTGCAAGCATGTGCTTGGTGAGTGAGTGAGGCCAGCGGGTCTGTGTGAGTGGAGCGAATGGGGAATGCATGGTGTGATGAGTGATTGGGGGGAGGAGTGACTCCCTCCCAAGGGACCCCGGGGGCACTGTAGAGTGAGTTAGGGGGTTAGTTAAATTGAAAAATGGAGGTCGTTTTGTTGTTGGTGTGAATGTAGGCTCGAAACCCATTTGGAGGGGTGCAGGAGCCCTGTTGATGGGCTGGGAGCGTGGCTGCGAAAGGTGAGTATCGCTGAGTGGGTACCCCGGGCACCAGGCTAGTCGGCCGTGGTAGGCCAAGGGCCCATGGGGGGCCGGGATAGCGTAGTGGGCACGGGTGCGCCCGCTTGGTGCGGGGGCCCGGGGCGCCATTAGCCGCGTGGGCAGTGTTGTGGGCACGGGTGACCCTCGGAAAGGGGCTCGGGAAGCCAGCCTGCCACGTGTGCGTTTCAGCGGAGGTGCCATGGCGGCACTCCCCGGTGTTTAGGGAGCTGGTAGGCTCGGAGGCAGTGTAGTGCCCG